>NC_041388.1:194457952-194490930 GCF_002162155.2 Triticum dicoccoides
GGACTGCAGCTAAGCCCCCGAGTGAGAGGTTTGCTCTTCACTCGGTAGGATTTTGGTAACTTAGGCGAGTACTTGGACTGCAGCTAAGCCCCCGAGTGAGAGGTTTGCTCTTCACTCGGTAGGATTTCGGTAACTTAGGCGAGTACTTGGACTGCAGCTAAGCCTCCGAGTGGAAGTCTGGCTTATCACTCGGTAGGATTTTCATAACTTAGGCGAGCACTGGGCTGCAGCTAAGCCTCCAAGTGGAAGTCTGGCTTATCACTCGGTAGGATTTTCATAACTTAGGCGAGTACTTGGACTGCAGCTAAGCCTCCGAGTGAGAGGTTTGCTCTTCACTCGGTAGGATTTTCGATAACTTAGGCGAAACGGATTCGCAGCTAAGCCTCCGAGTGGGAGTCTGGCTCACCACTCGGTAGGATTTTTTACAAACTTAGGCGAAACGGATTCGCGGCTAAGTCACCCACTGGGGGGAAATTTCATTGGACAAAATAAAAAGTGACAAAAATTATGGAGGAACTATGACACTATCATTTTGAGGTCCATGAACTACAGAAGTACTTTATTGCAACTCATCCGAGTGATAAAACTTAAGTGTAAAATGGGCGGAGTAGTTCCGCGTTCCAAGCTCGGGGCTCGTCGATATTATGCTCGACGTTGTAGAGACGGTACGCCCCGTTGTGGAGAACTTTGGTGATGATGAAGGGTCCTTCCCAAGAAGGAGCAAGCTTGTGTTGTTT
The DNA here is from genome assembly GCF_002162155.2 of Triticum dicoccoides. Taxonomy (NCBI): domain Eukaryota; kingdom Viridiplantae; phylum Streptophyta; class Magnoliopsida; order Poales; family Poaceae; genus Triticum; species Triticum dicoccoides. The sequence goes on from NC_041388.1 coordinate 194,458,690, forward strand.
CTTCTGATCCACTCGGAGAACTAAATCTCCTTCTTGGAAGGCTCGACCTCTCACATTTCTGGCGTGGAAACAACGCAAATCTTGTTGGTAGATGGTCGACCGGATCAGAGCCATCTCCCTTTCTTCCTCTAAAAGGTCGACTGCATCCTGCCGCGCTTGTTCAGCTTCTGCTTCGTTGTAGATTTCAACTCGAGGAGCATTGTGGAGAAGATCACTCGGCAAGACTGCTTCAGCTCCGTAGACCAAGAAGAATGGAGTTCTTCCGGTCGACCGATTAGGTGTGGTCCTCAGTCCCCAAAGCACCGAGGGAAGTTCGTCGACCCACGCTCCAGCTGCATGCTTGAGATCATGCATCAGTCGGGGTTTCAGTCCCTTGAGAATCAGGCCATTGGCTCGTTCTGCTTGTCCATTCGACTGCGGATGAGCGACTGAAGTGTAGTCGACTCGTGTGCCTTGAGAGTTACAGAAATCTCTGAATTCCTCCGAGTCAAAGTTCGACCCATTATCCGTAATGATGCTATTAGTTCTCTGATGAAGCTAACAGCAGCACCGGCGTCAAGGTTCTTGATTGGTTTAGCCTCGATCCACTTGGTGAACTTGTCGACTGCCACTAGTACATGCGTGAAGCCACTTCGCCCTGTTCTCAAAGGACCGACCATGTCCAACCCCCATACTGCGAAAGGCCAGACGAGTGGAATGGTCTTCAGGGCTGATGCAGGCTTGTGCGACATATTCGAGTAGAACTGACATCCCTCGCACTTATCCACTATCTCCTTTGCCATCTCATTCACCTTTGGCCAGTAAAATCCGGCTCGGTATGCTTTGGCCACGATGGTCCGAGAGGACGCATGATGGCCACAGGTTGCCGAGTGGATATCATTGAGGATGAGTCGACCTTCTTCTGGTGTTATGCACTTCTGACCAACTCCAGTCGCGCTTTCTCTGTATAATTGTCCTTTGATTACGGTAAAGGCCTTAGATCGACGGACGATCTGTCGAGCCTCTTCCTCATCCTCCGGAAGCTCTTTTCTCAGGATATACACGATATATGGAACTGTCCAGTCGGGAATGACCACCAAGACCTCCATGATCAAGTCGACCACCGCTGGGACTTCAACCTCAGTCGGATCTGTGGCACTCTTGGGCTGTGGAGCTTCTTCGGTGAAAGGATCTTCTTTGACTGACGGAGTGTGTATATGCTCCAAGAACACACCACTCGGAATGGCTTCTCTCTTGGAACCTATCTTTGCTAGATCATCAGCTGCTTGATTTTTCAGTCGGGGTATATGATGGAGCTCCAACCCCTCGAACTTGTTTTCCAGCTTCCTCACTGCACTGCAGTATCCAGTCATGGCTGGGCTTCTCACGTCCCACTCCTTCATCACTTGATTGACCACTAAATCCGAGTCGCCATAAACCATCAGGCGACGGACGCCGAGTGAAATGGCCATGCGCAACCCATATAAGAGGGCCTCATATTCTGCCTCATTGTTGGAGGAATCAAAGTGAATCTGGAGCACATATCTGAGCTTATCTCCTCTGGGGGAAACCAGGACAACCCCAGCACCGGAACCATTCAACATCTTAGAGCCATCAAAGAACATGGTCCAATGCTCCGAGTGAACTTCAGTCGGCTGCTGCTGTTCAATCCACTCGGCGAGGAAATCTGCTATTGCCTGGGACTTAATGGCTTTCTTTGCCTCAAACTTGATATCAAGGGGAAGAAGTTCAATCGCCCATTTAGCCACTCGACCGGTTGCATCTCTGTTGTGCAAAATCTCTGATAGTGGAGCGTCGCTGACGACTGTGATGGAATGATCAGAGAAATAATGAGCAACCTTCTTTGTGGTCATGTATATTCCATACACAAGCTTCTGATAATGAGGATATCTCTGCTTGGATGGAGTCAAGACTTCAGACAAATAATACACTGGGCGCTGAACTTTGAGAGCTTTTCCTTCTTCTTCCCGCTCGACCGTAAGCACAGTACTGACGACTTGTCCTGTGGCTGCGATATAGAGCAACAGAGGCTCTTTGCTGATTGGAGCAGCAAGCACCGGCTGGGTGGAGAGCAGAGCTTTTAGCTCGGCAAACGCTGCATCAGCTTCTGGAGTCCACTCGAACTTGTCTACCTTCTTCATCAGTCGGTAAAGAGGCAATGCCTTTTCACCGAGTCGTGAGATGAATCGACTTAATGCGGCCAAGCATCCAGTAAGCTTCTGGACATCGTGCACTCGCACAGGGCGTTTCATTCGGAGAATAGTGCCGATCTTCTCTGGATTAGCGTCGATTCCTCGCTCGGAAACGAGAAAACCGAGTAACTTGCCACCAGGAACTCCAAATGTGCACTTTGATGGATTGAGCTTGATATCATACCTTCTGAGGTTGGCAAATGTTTCGGCGAGGTCAGCGAGCAGGTCGGAACCTTTTCCTGACTTGACGACGATATCATCCATATACGCTTCCACATTCCGACTAATTTGAGTGAGTAGACACTTCTGAATCATTCGCATAAATGTGGCTCCGGCATTCTTGAGGCCGAATGGCATGGTGATATAGCAGAAGCACCCGAATGGAGTGATGAAAGCTGTTTTTACCTCGTCGGGTCCGTACAGACGGATCTGGTGGTACCCGGAGTAGGCGTCCAGAAAAGACAGTCTCTCGCATCCTGCGGTCGAGTCAACAATTTGATCTATGCGAGGGAGAGGAAAATGATCTTTCGGGCAGGCCCGGTTGATGTGCTTGAAATCAATACACATTCGGAGTGATTTGTCCTTCTTAGGAACCATGACGACATTAGCGAGCCACTCGGAGTGGTATATCTCTCGGATAAATCCTGCTGCCAACAGTCGAGCCACTTCCTCACCAATGGCTTTTCTCTTCTGGACGGCGGACCGCCGAAGATGCTCTTTGACTGGTTTTGCAGATGAGTCGACTCTTAGGCGATGCTCAGCCAGTCCCCTGGGAACACCTGGCATGTCAGCGGGCTTCCATGCAAAAATGTCCCAGTTTTCACGGAGGAACTGGATGAGCGTTTCTTCCTATTTCTGGTCGAGTGTTGTGGAGATGTGGGTCGGAGCTGCATCGGGATCGGTCGGGTGAATGTGAACAGGCTTTGTCTCACCGGACGACTGAAATGCAGATTCTGTGGCGGGTTTCTTGGATCGCAGCAAATCACTCGGATCTGCGTTTTGCTTGTATTCTTCGAACTCGACCGTTGTCACCTGGGAATCGGCAATCTTTGAGCCCTTCTGAAAGCACTCTTCTGCCTTTTTCCGATCACCGGTGACAGTGATCACTCCTTTGTGGCCGGGCATCTTCAATTTGAGGTACACGTAACATGGTCGAGCCATGAACCGTGCATAAGCTGGTCTCCCCAAAATGGCATGATATGCACTCTGAAAATCCACGACCTCAAACGTCAACATCTCTTTGCGAAAATGTTTTGAATCACCAAACACCATGTCCAGAGCTATTTGGCCGAGTGACTCGGCTTTCTTCCCTGGTATAACTCCATGAAAGCTCATGTTACTGGTGCTCAGTCGGGACATCGGAATGCCCATTCCTTTCAGCGTGTCTGCATACAACAAATTCAGCCCACTACCACCGTCCATCAGCACTTTTGTCAGTCGAGTGCCTTCGACAACTGGATCGACCACCAAAGCTTGCCTCCCAGGGGTGGCAATATGAGTCGGGTGATCAGATTGGTCGAATGTGATGGGTGTTTGGGACCATCTCAGATAATTTGCTTTTGCTGGGGCGACCATGTTCACCTCTCGGTTAATGACTTTCAATTGACTCTTGCTTTCCACATCTGCAAAGATCATCAGAGTGGAGTTGATATGTGTATATCCTTCCTCACTGTCCTCTTTGTCTGCGGGCTTGTCTGACTCCTTCTCCTTGTCCTTAGACTGTTTTCCCTAAAACTGCTGGATCAGGAGTCGACATTGGCGAGTGGTATGCTTCGGGTAGATGATATTCCCCTCTTCGTCTTTCTTCGTGTGGATGTGACACGACATATCCATCACGTCGTTCCCTTCCTTATCCTTTACCTTCTTAGGGTTCCAGGATTCTTTTGGTTTCCCTTTAAAATTTCCCTGAGTCACGGCCAGAGCCTCTCCAGGAGCTGCCGGTTCAGCCTTCCGCTTCTGTTTCCGACTGGTGTTTCCCTTTTCCGACTGACTCGGCTTGTGCTTGCCGCTTCGGAGTCGGTCTTCTTCTTCGCTGTTGGCGTACTTGGTAGCAATCTCCATCATCCGACTCAAGGTCATGTCACCGGTTCGACCAAATTTCAAACTCAATTCTCTATTCTTGACACCATCCTTAAAGGCGCAGACTGCCTGATGATCAGACACATTCTCCACAGTATGGTGCAAAGTGATCCATCTCTGAATATACTCCCTGAGAGTCTCATTGTTCTTCTGCACGCAGACTTGCAGCTCCGTCAATCCAGCCGGTCGCTTGCAAGTTCCTTCAAACGTTCTGACGAACACTCGGGACAGATCTTCCCAAGTGTAAATGCTGCTAGGAGGTAATTGAGTCAACCATGCCCTGGCAGAACCTTCCAGCATGAGGGGCAAATGCTTCATGGCCACCTCGTCGTTCCCACCACCAATCTGAACCGCCACTCGGTAGTCTTCAAGCCAAGTTTCAGGCTTAGACTCACCAGTGAACTTGCTGACTCCTGTTGCTAACCTGAAATTGGGAGGGATAACTGCAGCTCTGATAGCTCTGCTGAAACATTCAGGACCAGAAACATGCACTCGACTGCTTGTGGGCGCATCTCTGTCGAGTCCACCTCGATGGGCTCTGTTCCGGTCGACTAAGCCTTGCACGATAATGGATCGCGCATCAAAGCCTGGTTCTCTGGGGTCGACTGGAACTCTTCGCCCCGCACTGAGCTGACGCCTGTCATCTTGCTGCCGAGGAGCATAAGACCCACCCCTCGGAGGGGAATTGGGCACTCGACGCCTATCATCTCGGTCGAGTCGGTCACCATATTGGTCTCGCCGATTCTCGCGCCCTTCACGCCGCGGAGGCGATCTGGGGCTGTGAGCCGACTGAACCGTATTCGCAGCGACGGATCGACTGTGAATTCTGTTGCGCGACTGCGACACGGCCGAATTCTGATCTCCTGCTGCCCGGAGCAGATCCCTGATCTGCATCAAGCCTCTGCCAGCTTCCGACTGAGAGGGCTGGATGGACTCTGCTATACGGGTCGCAGCTGCTAAATTCTGAATTGGGGTTCGATATACCTGAGTCGGCGGGAAGAGTTGACGTCGACTGGTGTCGGGAACTCGTTGCCGCGCGCGCTCGTCGAGTGCTCGCTGAAGATTCTCCAGTCGAGTGCGTTCGGCCAAATTGGCCAAACGTGCCTCCTCCAAGGCGCGAGCCTCGGGGGTTTCTCCTGCGATGGGAGTACGCAGGGCATCCACGTTCCTGCGGCGAAGTTCCTCTCTTTGCAGAGAGTCGAGTGGCTCGGGCTGGTACTCTTCGTGGTCTCGTGCGGGGTCGCCTCCGTCGCCTGCTCCACCATCACGGGCGAAGCCAGGGGGACTGCGGGGCCCGTCGACCATCAAGATTTCCGCCGCTGGATCACTGCTATCGCACTCGGATGCGGTCTCTACGGAGCCAGTCGACAGATCGAACAGGCCGTAGAGAGATTCGTCGGGCTCAATTGCCGCAACTTGGGTGGTGGCCGTCTGGCGAGCCACCGCGTGCCTCACCCACCGCTGAATCCTCGACCGGCCTGAGCGCTTGCGTTGGCGGAAGACCGGGAGGGTGGCCGATGGGGGAGTCGACCGATACGGGGTCGACGGTTGCCGCAGCAGAACGCCGCGGACACATGCGCGAAAATGCGTCGCACCGCGGACGGGGAGCACATCAACGTCGAGTGGAGCCTCCTGGAGCCAGGCGGAGTCGTCGGCGATGAAGGTGAGAGCGCCGAGACGGATCTCTCGACCCTCGACCAAAACTCCAGCAGCCACCATGATGAAAGTACTCGGAAGAACCGCAACTTCTCCACAAAATCGCTAAAACACCGGCCCCACGGTGGGCGCCAACTGTCGTGGTTCTAAGTCTGATAGTAGAGTGGGGGGTAGGTATGGAGAGGCAAGGTCCTAGCTATGGAGAGGTTGTAACACAAGAGATGTACGAGTTCAGGCCCTTCTCGGAGGAAGTAAAAGCCCTACGTCTCGGAGCCCGGAGGCGGTCGAGTGGATTATGTGTATATGAATTACAGAATGCCGAACCCTTCTGCCTGTGGAGGGGGGGGGGGTGGCTTATATAGAGTGCGCCAGGACCCCAGCCAGCCCACGTAATGAAGGGTTCAAGGTGTATTTAGTCCGGGGCGTTACTGGTAACGTCCCACATAAAATGTCTTAACTATCATAAAGTCTACTTAACTACAGGCCGTTGCAGTGCAGAGTGCCTTTTGACCTCCTGGTAGTCGAGTGAGTCTTCGTGGTCGAGTCCTTCAAGTCAGTCGAGTGAATCCCTCGTTGGTCGACTGGAAGGTGACCTCTTCTAAGGGTGTCCTTGGGCAGGGTACTTAGATCAGGTCTGTGACCCTACCCTAGGTACATGACTCCATCACTTCCTGCTTTTAACCCACATGGTGGGCCCATAACCCACAGTTCCTCAGGATCGAAACCTGACTCTCCTGTACACCCCCTGTTCCCAAAGTTATTCCTCACGCGTGGCCTCGTGTGTAATTCATGAGCCACCTTCCGATGAGATCATCAATCTGGTATCTGACGCAATACTTATTCCCATTGCTCTGAACCCCTTTCACACTTCGCTTCAGGCAACGAATGATTGCCTATGCGCTCGAAACTTCTCATGGTACCTTATTACTTTGCTCTCGATATTTTCTTAAGTTTCAATTCGAGAGTTACTTTGCGCCACCTTCCCCGATGTTATCTACCAGATGAGCAACCTTGTAGAGGTTTGTTCTTCGGAATCTACCATTTTTCCTTACCGTAAGTACGATGAAGACACCAAAAAAAGGAAGACGACTTCATCATGATGACCTGAAGCAAAAAAATGAAGACGTCGACGTAATGGATCAACCTCTTCGAGAAGAGCAACCTAGACTGTGAAGAATTGTTAGAAATTGCGTAACCTAGTCTCCCCCTTACACCCCCCTTAAATCTCGGGACGAGATTTCTTGTAGTGGAGGAGAATTGTGACGCCCGGGTAATCCTGCTACAGTAATTTCCTACTAATGATGCCACGTCACCGTGGTCACTGTTGTTAAATTCAGGTTGGTTCGAAAACGATTCAAATTCAAATTCAAATTATAATTGCATTTTTCAAACTCACTAACATATGAACTAAAATGTTCATCATGTGGCAAATATTCTCTGGATATTTGTCATGCTAGATTTGATGTTAAATGATATGTTTAAAATGCCCAAATGTTTTGAAGAGCAACAAAACAAATATTTTAATGGCTTTGATAATTATTAAAATTGCCAAACTATTTTGTTTTTAGGTAAAACTTTTTGTCGTAGTGGGCAAATTGCTTATGATAATTTTAGAGTGTGGTCCTACATTTTTCATGGCCAAGCATTTGTGAAATGAATTAAATCTGAGTTGGCAAATAAAACAAAAACCTAAAATGTAATAAACAAAACCCACCCTGGCCAACTGGGCCATGAGGCCCAGCTGGCCAGCCCACTACCTATGGCCTATATGGCCACCACCTCCACCCTAGCCCACCACACCCAAACCCTAAACCAGCCCACTGTTCACCCAGCCCCCTTCTTCATTCTGGATCGGGAGGAGACCCGATCCTGCGCTCCACCGCCGCCTCCCCGACACGGCGCCCCACCGGCGCCCCGCCCCGTTGCCGGGCCACCCTGCCGCCGCCGGCCGCCTCCCGGCTCCCTCCCTCACCGCCTCTCCCGTCCCCATGTGAGCCGCCCGCTGCCCCGCTCGCCCCTTTTCCTCCCGGTCGTCGTGCCCCTCCACGCCGTCCGTGGCCACACCCCCTAACCTATCGAACTCGCAACTTTCCCCCTCCGGCTCCTCTTCCTGAAAACGTGAAACACCGGGGATACTTTCCTGGATGTTTCCCCCCTTCACCGGTATCACCTCATACCGCGTTAGGGCACCCCTAGCATCACACTTTGTCTTGTCATGCATCGTCATGCATTTGTTGGCATTATATTTATTGTTTCTTCCCCCTCTTCTCTCGCTAGACATCGAGTGACGCCGCTGATACCCAGTACGACTACGGTGTTGACGACCCCTCTCTCTTGCCAGAGCAACCAGGCAAGCCCCCCCTTTGATCACCAGATATCGCCTACTCTTTTCTCTGCTGCTTGCATTAGAGTAGTGTAGCATGTTACTGCTTTCCGTTAATCCTATTCTGATGCATAGCCTGTCCTTGCTACTACTGTTGTTACCTTTACCTGCAATCCTAATGCTTAGTATAGGATGCTAGATTATCATCAGTGACCATACATTCTTGTCCGTCTGCCATGCTATATTATCGGGCCGTGATCACTCGGGAGGTGATCACGGGTATATACTATATACTTTATATAGGATACATGTGGTGACTAAAGACGGGTCGGCTTGTGGAGCACCCGCGAGTGATTCACGGATTGGGGGCTGAAAGGACCTTTGTCCCAACGGCCCTCTGTGTGGATCTTTGTGGTGAAGCGACAGGGCAGGTTGAGACCACCTAGGAGAGAGGTGGGCTTGGCCCTGGTCGGCGTTCGCGGTCATTTCAAGATAACATGTTTAACGAGATCTTGGTATTTGATCTGAGTCTGGCTACTGGCCTATACGCACTAACCATCTACACGGGGACAGTTATGGGCACTCGACGTCATGGTATCAGCCGAAGCCTTCGTGACGTCAGCGACTGAGTGGCGCGCGCCGGATTGGACCGTAAGCCTGCTCTTGTATTAAGGGGGTTAGTTCTGCTTCCGGCCGCGTTTGCAACGTGCAGGTGTGCAAAGGGCGATGGGCCCAGACCCCTGCGCCATAGGATTTAGACCGGCGTGCTGACCTCTCTGTTGTGCCTAGGTAGGGCTGCGACGTGTTGATCTTCCGAGGCCGGGCATGACCCAGGAAAGTGTATCCGGCCAAATGGGATCGAGCGTGTTGGGATATGTGGTGCACCCCTGTAGGGAAGTTAATCTATTCGAATAGCCGTGATCTTCAGTAACAGGACGACTTGGAGTTGTACCTTGACCTTATGACAACTAGAACTGGATACTTAATAAAACACACCCTTCCAAGTGCCAGATACAACCGGTGGTCGCTCTCTCACAGGGCGACGAGGGGAGGATCATCGGTTAGGGTTATGCTATGCGATGCTACTTGGAGGACTTATTTTATTTGTAGAGTTGTGTTGTGATATCTTCCCGTGAGTCCCTGATCTTGATCGTACACGTTTGCGTGTATGATTAGTGTACGATTAAATCGGGGGCGTCACAGGCGGTCTACCGGTAGTAAACCAAGGCCGCTTGGCAAGTCTCGGTCCAATCCGGAAATGTTTAAACCCCACACACGAAAGAAAGCTAGAAATGGCCAGCGGAGGAGAACGAAGCGCCGGAATGCAAAACGGATAACGGGGAAAATGCTCGAATGCATGAGATGAACACGTATGCAAATGCAATGCACATGATGACATGATATGAGATGCATGACAACGACAACAACACACGGAGACAAAAACCCAAACCCGAGAAAATATAATAACTTAGCGCCGGAAACGGCAAGAGTTGGAGTACAAATTGGGAAAGTTACATCCGGGGTGTTACAACATATCTCGTTCTCAGGGCACACTCAGATTGTCCAAGGTACAGGTAGGCCAGCCCAGAGTTGCCCCTGGTGGCCACCGACAGCTGACAGGTGGACCAACACTCAGAGGAGCACTGGCCCGGGGGGGTTTAAAATAAGATGACCCTTGGGCTCCGGAAACCCAAGGGAAAAAGAGGCTAGGTGGAAAATGGTAAAACCAAGGTTGGGAATTGCTGGAAGAGTTTTATTCAAGGCGAACTATCAAGGGGTTCCCATTATTACCCAACTGTGTAAGGAACGCAAAAATCCGGGAACATAACACCGATATGACGGAAACTAGGGCGGCAAGAGTGGAACAAAACACTAGGAGAGAGGCCAAGCCTTCCACCCTTTACCAAGTATATAGATGCATTAAGATAACAAGGCAATATAATTATATCCCAACAAGAAAATAATGTTCCAACAAGGAACGGTCTCCAATCTTCACCTGCAACTAGCAACGCTATAAGAGGGGCTGAGCAAAGCGGTAACATCCCCAATCAACGGTTTGCTAGGACATGGTGGGTTAGAGGTTTGAAATGGCAATTTGGGAGGCATGATAAGCAAGTGGTAGGCATCATAGCATAGGCGTAGCAAAAGAGCGAGCATCTAGCAAAGCAAAGATAGAAGTGATTTCGAGGGTATGATCATCTTGCCTGCAAAGTTGTCAGAGTTGACTGGATCCTCGAAAGCAAACTCAATGGGCTCCTCGTTAGCGAACTCGTCTCCCGGCTCTACCCAAACAATACAAACAAGCAAAAAGGACACAATCAACCACGTGCAAAGCTCAAACAACATGATGCAAACATGGTATGCTATGCGGGATGCGATATGTGATACATATGCAAGATTTGGCAAGGGATGAATGAACCTGGCCTCAACTTGGAAAACCAAGTGTGCCACTGGAAAGGTGAGGTGATTTCGGTTGAAATCGATATAAAGAACACCGGAATCGGATGCACGGTTTGGAAATGGCAAGCAATTCAAATATGGCACCGGTCTGCGATAAACAGCAAGTAGCCATCTAAATGCAACAAGATGAACATGCTACAACACTCAAACATGGCAACAAAATACATGACAGGGATCCATTCATGATGCTTAACAAAAGATGAACACTGAGCTACGGCCAATTCATCCATTAACAGGTTCAAACAAGCATGGAAAAAGTGCAATTGGTAAACAGATTTCAGACTTAATGAAATTAACACTTGTCTGGAATTTCAGATCAGGTACCACACTTTGGAGCAATAAAACAATATGCTACAGGAACTTGACATGGCAAACCAAGGCATGGCATGGAGCTACTCAAAGAGCTTAACAAAAGTCCCTTAGTGACCTTGATCCAAAAGGGAGCAGAAAATACAATTTCAAGCATGTGAACATGGCAAAAACATAATCAGAATCTCAGACTTGGTGAAAAACTGGAGCATGCATATCAGATATCAAGTAGGCATGTTTACGAGCTCGATGCACTCACTACAGAGCATGTCATGACAATCTGAGCATACACCCATCAAGAATACACATAATAAAAGCTAGACATGGCAAGAACAACAACATAGCATGCACGGATCAACTACAACATCCTTGGCAAAATCGCTAACAAGTAGACAATCTGCCCAGATTCACGAAATAGTAAAAGTACAGCTCGAGTGACTCAAGCTAGGTTGCTCCATAATTGCAAACAAAGACATGGATGGATAGAGCAATACAAGATTAACAAAACATCCTTACTGGTCATCCTCAAAAGAGGCACAGATCACTAGGAAACAACATGAACATATGGCATATTGATACAAACAGATCAAAGACTTAGTGGAATTGCTAAGTCCCTGAAATCAGCATTATCTATTACACCACTTTGCAAGCTTGTGCTAGTCACCACACACATCACAAAAATACATGGGTTGCACATCTGGAAAGATGGTAAAGCATATAACAAAACTCAGGTAGATCTCAGGGGCATCTCATGCACACAATAATCATGGCAAAAATGACGAAAAGCTAAATGGAGCAGTAGATCTGACAATTATCTCAAGTAGCCCTCTTCTAACAGTATTTCGGACATCAAGATGAACTCAAATGAAAATGATGCAATGGAATGAAATGCTGTACTCTCTAAGGTGAACATTGTGATATGCTATATGCCAAAAACGGAGGTACGGATGCAAAGTTACGAGGCTATGGACATGAGCAAAAAAATTAGGGACTTAGGGGAAAAAAACGGGGTCAACCCTAATATTTTTAGATCTGGATCGGGGCACGGTTCCTGAGGTTCGACGCCGTCCTTGCCGGAGTTCTTGCTGGACTTGGCGAGGCACGCCGGCCGGAGGAGAGGAGGACGCCGGGGCGGCGCGGTGCGGTGGCGGCGGAGGGTCTCGGCGACGCGGGGCGATGAGGAGGGCCGGGGACGGGCGGCGGCGGTGACCTGCGGCGGCGGGGCCACGGAGATCCGGCGATGGCATGCGGCGGCGCCAGCGGCCGGGTGCGAGGGAGAGGCGGCGCGAGGAGGCGTGCGCGCGTGGCCACGGTCGGGCGGCGATGCGGGCCGGGGGGGCCCGGCCTGGGCTACGGTGGGCCCGCGTGGGTGGCGGCGCGGTGATGCGGTCCCGCGGGGCACGGACCAACGGCGTGGCGACACGTGGCGGCGGGGTGGAGATTCGGACGTGTCCGTCGGCGGGGAGTTTGTCCGGCGGGCGCGATGATGAGTGGATCTAGGGTTTTCAGGGGGAAGGAGAAGGAGATTTCGGGGAATCTTTAAATAGGCATAGGAGGAGCTAGGAGAGTCCAAATGAGGTGTGGTTTTCGGCCACACGATCGTGATCGAACGCTCTAGATGATGGAGAAGGTTTTGGTGGGTTTTGGGACAAATTGGAAAGGTGTTGGGCTGCAACACACACGAGGCCTTCTCGGTCCCTCGGTTAATCGTTGGAGTATCAAACGAAGTCCAAATGATATGAAACTTGACAGGCGGTCTACCAGTAGTAAACCAAGGCCGCTTGGCAAGTTCGGTCCAATCCGAAAATGTTTAAAGCCCACACACGAAAGAAAGCTAGAAATGGCCACCGGAGGAGAACGAAGCGCCGGAATGCAAAACGGATAATGGGGAAAATGCTCGAATGCATGAGATGAACACGTATGCAAATGCAATGCACATGATGAAATGATATGAGATGCATGACAACGACAACAACACACGGAGACAAAAACCCGAACCCGAGAAAATATAATAACTTAGCGCCAGAAACGGCAAGAGGTTGAGTACAAATTGGGAAAGTTACATCCGGGGTGTTACAACATATCTCGTTCTCAGGGCACACTCAGATTGTCCAAGGTACGGGTAGGCCAGCCCAGAGTTGCCCCTGGTGGCCACCGGCAGCTGACAGGTGGACCAACACTCAGAGGAGCACTGGCCCGGGGGGGGGGGTTTAAAATAAGATGACCCTTGGGCTCCGAAAACCCAAGGGAAAAAGAGGCTAGGTGGCAAATGGTAAAACCAAGGTTGGGAATTGCTGGAAGAGTTTTATTCAAGGCGAAGTATCAAGGGGTTCCCATTATTACCCAACTGTGTAAGGAACGCAAAAATCCGAGAACATAACACCGATATGACGGAAACTAGGGCGGCAAGAGTGGAACAAAACACTAGGAGAGAGGCCGAGCCTTCCACCCTTTACCAAGTATATAGATGCATTAAGATAACAAGGCAATATAATGATATCCCAACAAGAAAATAATATTTCAACAACGAACGGTCTCCAATCTTCACCTGTAGCTAGCAACGCTATAAGAGGGGCTGAGCAAAGCGGTAACATAGCCAATCAACGGTTTGCTAGGACATGGTGGGTTAGAGGTTTGAAATGGCAATTTGGGAGGCATGATAAGAAAGTGGTAGGCATCATAGCATAGGCATAGCAAAAGAGCGAGCATCTAGCAAAGCAAAGATAGAAGTGATTTCGAGGGTATGATCATCTTGCCTGCAAAGTTGTCAGAGTTGACTGGATCCTCGAAAGCAAACTCAACGGGCTCCTCGTTAGTGAACTCGTCTCCCGGCTCTACCCAAACAATACAAACAAGCAAAAAGGACACAATCAACCACGTGCAAAGCTCAAACAACATGATGCAAACATGGTATGCTATGCGGGATGCGATATGTGATGCATATGCAAGATTTGGCAAGGGATGAATTAACCTGGCCTCAACTTGGAAAACCAAGTGTGCCACTGGAAAGGTGAGGTGATTTCGGTTGAAATCGATATAAAGAACGCCGGAATCGGATGCACGGTTTGGAAATGGCAAGCAATTCAAATATGGCACCGGTCTATGATAAACAGCAAGTAGCCATCTAAATGCAACAAGATGAACATGCTACAACACTCAAACATGGCAACAAAATACATGACAGGGATCCATTCATGATTCTTAACAAAATATGAACACTGAGCTACGGCCAATTCATCCATTAACAGGTTCAAACAAGCATGGAAAAAGTGCAATTGGTAAACAGATTTCAGACTTAGTGAAATTAACACTTGTCTGGAATTTCAGATCAGGTAGCACACTTTGGAGCAATAAAACAATATGCTACAGGAACTTGACATGGCAAACCAAGGCATGGCATGGAGCTACTCAAAGAGCTTAACAAAAGTCCCTTAGTGACCTTGAGCCAAAAGGGATCAAAAAATACAATTTCAAGCATGTGAACATGGCAAAAACATAATCAGAATCTCAGACTTAGTGAAAAACTGGAGCATGCAAATCAGATATCAAGTAGGCATGTTTACGAGCTCGATGCACTCACTACAGAGCATGTCATGACAATATGAGCATACACCCATCAAGAATACACATAATAAAAGCTAGACATGGCAAGAACAACAACATAGCATGCACAGATCAACTACAACATCCTTGGCAAAATCGCTAACAAGTAGACAATCTGCCCAGATTCACGAAATAGCAAAAGTAGAGCTCGAGTGACTCAAGCTAGGTTGCTCCATAAATGCAAACAAAGACATGGATGGATAGAGCACTACAAGATTAACAAAACATCCTTACTGATTATCCTCAAAAGAGGCACAGATCACTAGGAAACAACATGAACATATGGCATATTGATACAAACAGATCAAGGACTTAGTGGAATTGCTAAGTCCCTGAAATCAGCATTAACGATTACACCACTTTGCAAGCATGTGCTAGTCACCACACACATCACAAAAATACATGGGTTGCACCTCTGGAAATATGGAAAAACATATAAGAAAACTCATGTAGATCTCAGGGGCATATCATGCACACAATAATCATGGCAAAAATGACAAATAGCTAATTGGAGCAGCAGATCTGACAACTAACTCAAATAGCAGTCTTCCAATAGCATTTAGGGCATCAAGATGAACTCAAATGAAAATGATGCAGTAAGATGAAATGATGTACCCTCTAGGACGGACATTTTGATATGCTACACGCCCAAAACGGATCTACGGATGCAAAGTTACGATGCGATGAACATGGCAAAATAATCTAGGGTTTGAGGCAAAAGTCAACCGAGGGGTAGTTTTAGATCTGAGATCCAGATCGCACGGAAAACGAGGCCGCCAGAGTTACTGTAGCTGCCGGACTTGGAGCTCGCCGGAGACGAACTTGCCACGGAGGAAGGCCAGAGAGGGACTTGGGGGCGTCGGATCTGGGGAGTGGCCGCGAGGATGGGGCGGCGCGGCAGGGCCGGGCATCGCCGGAGCTGAGGCTCGCTGGTCGGACGAAAAGACGAGGCGGCGCGAGACGCCGGACTTGGGGAAGACGGCGGAGGCGGCGATCGGGGCGCGAGGGGGCGAGCGGCTCTCGGGTGGCGGCGGCTCCGGGCCGGGAGGGCCCCGCCTGGGCCCCGGCGGGCCGGTGCGGCGATGTGGGCGCGCGGGCGGCGGGCGAACCGGGCGATGACACGTGGCGGCGGCGGGCAGACCGGACACGTCCGACCTGCGGAAATTCGTCCGGCGGCGGCGGATGGAGTGGATCTAGGGTTTCAGGAGAGGGGAACCGAGAATTTCGGAGGGGGTGTATTTATAGACATAGAGGGAGCTAGGAGTGTCCAAATGAGGTGCGGTTTTCGGCCACACGATCATGATCGAACGCTCTAGATGATGGAGAGGGTTTTGGTGGGTTTTGGGCCAAATTGGAGGGGTTTTGGGCTGCAACACACACGAGACCTTTTCGGTCCCTCGGTTAACCGTTGGAGCATCAAACGAAGTCCAAATGGTACGAAACTTGACTGGCGGTCTACCGGTAGTAAACCAAGGCCGCTTGGCAAGTCTCGGTCGAATCCGGAAATGTTTAATCCCCATAGACGAAAGAAAGGTAGAAATGACCACCGGAGGAGAACGGAGCACCTGAATGCAAAACGGACAATGGGGAAAATGCTCGGATGCATGAGACGAACACGTATGCAAATGCAATGCACATGATGACATGATATGAGATGCATGACAACGACAACAACACATGGAGACAAAAACCCGAACCCGAGAAAATAAAATAAATTAGTGCCGGAAACAGCAAGAGTTGGATTACATATTAGGTAAATCATAGCCGGGGTGTTACAACAGTCCACCACTACGAAAGGATCTCGTCCCGATATCTAGGACTGGAAGAACGCCGGGTACTCAGAACGGAGGTGATCCTCGCGTTCCCAGGTGGCTTCACGGTCGGAATGGTGTGACCACTTGACTTTGAGGAGTTTGATTGACTTATTGCGAGTCTTGCGTTCAGTCTCTTCAAGAATTGCAACGGGGTGCTCATGATAAGAGAGATCTTCTTGGAGCTCAATGTCCTCGAAGTTGACGGTGCATTCAGGTGTCTTGAAGCACTTGCGAAGCTGAGAGACATGGAACACATCATGCACATTTGCAAAGTTTGAAGGAAGCTCGAGTTGATAGGCGAGATCGCCTCTCTTGCTGACGATCTTGAAAGGTCCCACGTATCTAGGGGCAAGCTTCCCTTTGATATCGAAGTGACGAGTACCTTTCATTGGAGAGACGCGAAGGTAAACATGATCGCTGATCTCGAAAGCCAAATCACGGTGCTTACTATCATAGTAGCTCTTCTGGCGCGATTGCGCTGCTTTGAGGTTGTCTCGAATGACTTTACACATTTCCTCTGCCTCTGTGATTAAGTCATTTCCAAGAAGTTGACGTTCACCAGTTTCAGACTAGTTGAGAGGGGTACGACACTTCCTGCCATACAGAATTTCAAATGGGGCCTTGCCCGAACTTGCTTGAAAACTGTTGTTGTAGGAGAATTCAGCATATGGAAGACAATCTTCCCACTTCATGCCGAAGGAGATCACACAAGCCCTGAGCATATCTTCAAGAATCTGGTTGACACGCTCGACTTGACCGCTAGTTTGAGGATGGAAAGCTGTGCTGAAGCGGATGTTGGTGCCCATGGCCTTCTGAAAGAATCCCAAAACTTGGAGGTAAAGATGCTGCCACGGTCTGAAGAGATCACCTGAGGAATACCGTGCAGCGAGACAATCCGAGAGGTATACAGCTCCGCCAATTGAGCTGCAGTGATTGACTCTTTGATAGGCAGAAAGTGAGCCACTTTAGTGAGTTTGTCGATGACAACGAATATAGCATCATTGCCACGCTTGGACTTTGGAAACCCAGTCACGAAGTCCATCTCAATGTGGTCGAACTTCCATTCGGGAATGGCAAGAGGTTGGAGGAGACCAGCTGGCCTTTGGTGTTCTGCCTTCACTCTTCTACAGACATCACACTCATTCACGAACTGAGCAATCTCGCGCTTCATTTGAGTCCACCAATAAGCCTGCTTGAGGTCCTGATACATCTTCGTGCTCCCAGGGTGGATGGAGAGGAGTGAATTGTGAGCCTCGTTCATGATAACCTTACGAAGATCACCTTTGGGCACAACAATACGATCCTCGAAGAAGAGAGTGTCCTTGTCATCAAGGCGGTAGCACTTGTACTTGGGTTGGCTCTTGGCAATCCCAACCTTCACCTTCTTCACCATAGCATCAAGAAGTTGAGCCTCACGAATCTGGTCTTCCAAGGTAGGAGAGACTTGAAGGTTGGCGAGGAAACCTTGAGGAACAACTTGCAGATTAAGTTTGCGGAAAGCTTCACAAAGCTCGGGTTGATAAGGCTTGAGAATCAGACTGTTGCAATAAGCCTTCCTGCTCAATGCGTCAGCAATCACATTGGCCTTGCCTGGAGTATACTCGATACTTGGATTATACTCTTGAATCATTTCGATCCATCGAGTCTGCCTGAGGTTGAGATTAGGCTGAGTGAAGATGTACTTGAGACTCTTGTGGTCAGTGAAGATGTCCACTTTTCTTCCCAATAAGAGATGTCTCCAAGTCAAAAGAGCATGCACAACTGCTGCCAACTCAAGGTCATGAGTGGGGTAGTTCTTCTCGTTGGGCTTCAACTGGCGAGAGGTATAAGCCACAACTTTCTTCTCTTGCATCAACACTGCACCAAGACCTTGGAGAGAGGCATCGCAGAAGACCTCGAACGGTTTGGATTCATCAGGAGTCAAAACTGGAGCAGTGACCAATTTCTCTTTCAAAGTGTTGAAAGCGATGTCACATTCCAGAGACCAAACGTACTTGACGTGCTTCTGGAGAAGGTTTGAAAGAGGCTTCGCGATCTTTGAAAAGTTCTCAATGAACCTTCGACAGTAGCTTGCGAGACCGAGGAAGCTACGGAGGTGCTTCACGTTCTGAGGTGGTTCCCAATTCACAATTGCAGACACCTTCTCAGGATTCACCGCAATGCCCTTGGCAGAGATGATATGCCCAAGATATAGAACCTCATCGAGCCAAAACTCGCACTTTGAGAACTTGGCGTAGAATTGGTGTTCCCTGGGCTTATCGAGTACCAAACACAAGTGCTTGGCATGATCTTCCTTGTTCTTCGAAAAGACCAGAATGTCGTCGAGATAGACCAAAACAAAGTCATTGGTGTAGGCGTTGAAGATGAAGTTCATCATGCGAGAGAAAGTCGGAGGAGCGTTGACGAGACTAAAAGACATGACAGTGTATTCATATGAACCATAGCTTGTTCTGAAAGCCATCTTGGGAATATCTTGCTCACGGATTCGAATCTGGTGATAACCCATACGGAGATCAAGCTTGGAGAATACTTGGGCACCTTTGAGTTGTTCGAACAGCTCGTTGATGTTGGGAAGTGGGTACTTGTTCTTGATAGTCTTCTTGTTCAATGGACGGTAGTCAACACAAAGTCGGTCCGTCCCATCCTTCTTCTTCACAAAAAGAACACCACAGCCCCACGGAGAGGAACTAGGTCGGATGAGACCCATTCGTTCTTGAATATCGAGTTGCTTCTTCAGCTCCTTCAACTCTTCAGGTCCGAGCTTGTAAGGACGCTTGCACACTGGTTCCGTGCCAGGCTCAAGATCAATGACGAATTCAACTGGACGGTGCGGAGGCATTCCTGCAAGCTCTTCTGGAAAGACGTCTTGATATTCGCAAACGACTAGAATTTGCGAGATAGCATCCAGTTCACCCTTCTCATTGAGAGAAAACAGACGGATGGTATCATCACGAGCGGCAAAGACAATTACATCCTCAGACGAATGAGTCAATTGAATCTGCCTGGCTGCACAATCAAGATGCGCCTTGTTCTTAGAAAGCCAATCCATTCCGAGAATAAGATCAATATCCGAGTCACCAAGAACCGTTGGAGAAGCCTAAAACTTGTAGTCACCCAAGGTGATAGTAACATCCGGAACGATGGAGTTAGCATGCATGCGCTTACCGGGAGAGACAACTGCTAATGGACTAGGCAAAACTTGCAAAGTCAATTCATGCCTAGATGTAAACGGTCTCAAGATGAAACAATGCGATGCACCAGTGTCAAAAAGAAGTTTAGCTGGAATATCGTTAACAGGGAGGTTACCCATGATGACATCTGACGAGTCCTCTGCCTGAGCTGCATTCATCAAATTGACCTTGGCGTACTTGGGGTTATTCTTGACCATAGCTGTACTTGCCGATCTCACAGGAGGAGGAGGGAGACGCCTCTGGTTGAAGCATTTGTTGGCATAATGGCCCTCCTGTTGGCACTTGTTGCATGTGACCTCTGAAAGCGGACGGTGATATGGAGCACTCGATCTTGGAGCTTGAGACGAAGTCTTGTTCTAAAAGCCAGGGTTGGGTGGGTGGGCAGATCCACTGCCACCTTTTCTCTTCTGCTGATACGGCTGACGGAACGGAGGAGGAGGAATCCAATACTTCTTCTGCTTGGCCACTTGAGTAGAGGAAGAAGGAGTAGCATCTCTGACTCACTTCTTGGAAGCATCACACTTCAGCTGAGCAGCCTCTTGCTTCAATGCCATGTTGTAGAACTCATCGTACCTCAAGGGCTCAAAGAGAACAAGAGCTAGCTGGATTTCTTCTCCGAGACCACCCCTGAACTGGTATATTATGCTCTTCTCGTAAGGGACGTCCTACTTAGCAAAGCGGGCGAGCTTCTGAAACAACTTGTTGTAGTCATAGACAGACAAAGAGCCTTGCTCCAGCTTGCGGAATTCCTCACGCTTGCTTTCAACCATGATCTGAGGAATATGATGAGCTTTGAAGTCTTGACGGAATTCATTCCAGGTAATCACACGGTCTCCTCTGGAATCTTTGTACTGCTGGAACCATTCTGCAGCTTGGTCTTTGAGTTGGAAGGAAGCGAACTTGACAAAGTCCTCAGGCCCGACGTTACTGCACTCGAAATGCTTGCACAAGTCCACAAGCCAATCGTCAGCATCAGTTTCCTCAACACAATTGCTGAAGGTCTTTGGCTGGTTTGCAAGGAATTGGTTGAGTGTAGCAAAGTGATTCTGATTGTTTCCTTGGTTGCCTTGGTTCGCTTGGTTCGCTTGATTGCGCTCTTGAAGAATTTGCATGATCAACTGCGTGTTTGCATTGGTTGCGGCCATCACAGCTTGCCATGCCTCCGGAGGAGGTGGAGGTGGTGGCGGATCCTGATTCTAATTCTGATTGCTGCTCTTAGCGGGAGCCATCCTGAAGAGGGTGACATCCGTTAGCACACTGACAGATAAAATTGAAGCTGAATCCAGCGGGTTGAAATTGCAACATATAGTCTTCACAACCGAACAAAATGAACGAATGCGTTCCACTTGAAATGGTCACATATCCATAAATTGAGAAGCCACTTAGAATTTAGGTAGAGGAATAAATCAACAAGGTATGGATCAAGAACGAATACTCGGTAAGAAATCCCAATCTCAAACCAAATATTCGTGGAAGAAGAACTAGAGCTACAAGAATTCCCACCTAAGAAACTCCTGAACCTTTCTGGTTATGCAATCAGGTGTTGGGGATACAAGGGAAGCATAATATCTCACCCAAATCTAGCAAATCCTACATCCAGCTGTATCCATCCTTCAACACATAACCGAGAAAAACTTCGGAAACCATCTACCTCAACCTTCGAAAAGCATCCGTTATACAAGTTATGGCAATACTCCCGAACTCCCGCCCCAGTACTGGGTGGCGTCGAGGTTATCTCACCAACAACTGCATAAAAGAGATTTTCAATGTCGGCGTACTAAACTCAGGTATTCCAGAACTGCAACGATAAAATTGTGACGACAACACCTCGGAGCTCAACTCCCCGGGACACTGCCACAACCCCTAAATGACAGGAGGCACCAAGAACAATGTTCTCGTCACAAATCCATCGGAACGATTCCAAGATACCCGCGTGATCCTAATTTTTTTAGTGAAATTTGAGAAGAGAAGAGTCAAAACTCTACGCTAGGATGCCTTACCAGAGCGATGAAGGGACTGGGGAGTAAAAAGAATTCCTAAACTCTCCGATATATAATTCCTAAATGACTCAAAACAATTTTTTCTAGACTCAACAACGGCTGCTAAAAACGATCAATCAGTGGGGGCTCCTAAGGTCGGGGAAGGCTCTGATTACCAACTTGTAACGCCCTCGATGCGGCTATATCTCCTATGTGTCAAAGCACGACTTAGAGGCATAACCGCATTGAAAGCAATGTCGCAAGTAAGGCCATCTTCACAACATCCCACGTAAATAGATAATAAAAGGGGAAGCTACATAGTTGGCTTACACTCGCCATGTCAACCAAAGTACATAAATAGCATTACATCATCCAATCACTCATGGCCCGACTATGGTGCCAAAATAAAAGATCAACCCAACATGCGACACGGTCCCGATCGCCCCAACTGGGCACCACTACTGATCATCAGGGAAAGACACATAGTCACAGCGTGAGTCCTCGTCAAACTCCCACTTGAGCTCAAGCGCGTCATCTGGAACGGAGTCACCATGCCCTGCAACTGGTTTGGAAGTAATCTGTGAGCCACAGGGACTCAGCAATCTCGCACCCTCGCGATCAAGACTATTTAAGCTTATAGGTAAGGCAAGGTAATATGTGGAGCTGCAGCAAGCGACTAGCATATATGGTGGCTAACCTGTTCGCAAAAGGGAGCGAGAAGAGAAGGCAAAGCACGAACGAAGAACTAGGGAACCAACTATGGCAAACATTACTCCAACACCGTGTTCACTTCCCGGACTCCGCCGAGAAGAGACTATCACGGTAACTCACACAGTTGATTCATTTTAATAAAGTTAAGGTTCAAGTTATCTACAACCGAACATTAACAAATTCCCATCTGCCCAAAACCGCGGGCACGGCTTTTGAAAGTTCAAATCCCTGCAGGGGAGTCCCAACTTAGCCCATGACAAGCTCTCATGGTCAACGAAGGATATACCTTCTCCTGAGACATTCCGATCAGACTCGGCATCCCGGTTCTACAAGACACTTCGACAAGTTAAAACAAATCCAGCAACACCGCCCGAATGTGCCGAAAAATCCCGATAGGAGCTGCACATATCTCGTTCTCAGGGCACACTCAGATTGTCCAAGGTACAGGTAGGCCAGCCCAGAGTTGCCCCTGGTGGCCACCGGCAGCTGACAGGTGGACCAACACTTAGAGGAGCACTGGCCCGGGGGGGTTTAAAATAAGATGACCCTTGGGCTCCGGAAACCCAAGGGAAAGAGAGGCTAGGTGGCAAATGGTAAAACCAAGGTTGGGAATTGCTGGAAGAGTTTTATTCAAGGCGAACTATCAAGGGGTTCCCATTATTACCCAACTGTGTAAGGAACGCAAAAATTCGGGAACATAACACCGATATGACGGAAACTAGGGCGGCAAGAGTGGAACAAAACACTAGGAGAGAGGCCGAGCCTTCCACCCTTTACCAAGTATATAGATGCATTAAGATAACAAGGCAATATAATGATATCCCAACAAGAAAATAATATTTCAACAACGAACGGTCTCCAATCTTCACCTGCAACTAGCAACGCTATAAGAGGGGCTGAGCAAAGCGGTAACATAGCCAATCAACGGTTTGCTAGGACATGGTGGGTTAGAAGTTTGAAATGGCAATTTGGGAGGCATGATAAGCAAGTGGTAGGCATCGTAGCATAGGCATAGCAAAAGAGCGAGCATCTAGCAAAGCAAAGATAGAAGTGATTTCGAGGGTATGATCATCTTGCCTGCAAAGTTGTCAGAGTTGACTGGATCCTCGAAAGCAAACTCAACGGGATCCTCGTTAGCGAACTCGTCTCCCGGCTCTACCCAAACAAGACAAACAAGCAAAAAGGACACTATCAACCACGTGCAAAGCTCAAACAACATGATGCAAACATGGTATGCTATGCGGATGCGATATGTGATGCATATGCAAGATTTGGCAAGGGATGAATGAATCTGGCCTCAACTTGGAAAACCAAGTGTGCTACTGGAAAGTTGAGGTGATTTCGGTTGAAATCGATATAAAGAACGCCGGAATCTCAGACTTAGTGAAAAACTGGAGCATGCAAATCAGATATCAAGTAGGCATGTTTACGAGCTCGATGCACTCACTACAGAGCATGTCATGACAATCTGAGCATACACCCATCAAGAATACACATAATAAAATCTAGACATGGCAAGAACAACAACATAGCATGCACGGATCAACTACAACATCCTCAGCAAAATCGCTAACAAGTAGACAATCTGCCCAGATTCATGAAATAGTAAAAGTAGAGCTCGAGTGACTCAAGCTAGGGTGCTCCATAATTGCAAACAAAGACATGGATGGATAGAGCACTACAAGATTAACAAAACATCATTACTGATTATCCTCAAAAGAGGCACAGATCACTAGGAAACAACATGAACATATGGCATATTGATACAAACAGATCAAAGACTTAGTGGAATTGCTAAGTCCATGAAATCAGCATTAACGATTACACCACTTTGCAAGCTTGTGCTAGTCACCACACACATCACAAAAATACATGGGTTGCACCTCTGGAAATATGGCAAAACATATAACAAAACTCATGTAGATCTCAGGGGCATATCATGCACACAATAATCATGGCAAAAATGACAAATAGCTAATTGGAGCAGCAGATCTGACAAATAACTCAAATAGCAGTCTTCCAACAGCATTTAGGGCATCAAGATGAACTCAAATGAAAATGATGCAATGAGATAGAATGATGTACTCTCTGAGATGAACATTTTGAGATGCTACACGCCCAAAATGGATCTACGGATGCAAAGTTACGATGCGATGAACATGGCAAAATAATCTAGGGTTTGAGGCAAAAGTCAACTGAGGGGTAGTTTTAGATCTGAGATCCAGATCGCACGGAAAACGAGGCCGCCGGAGTTACTATAGCTGCCGGACTTGGAGCTCGCTAGAGACGAACTTGCCGCGGAGGAAGGCCGGAGAGGGACTTGGGGGCGCCAGATCCGGGGAGTGGCCGCGAGGATGGGGCGGCGCGGCAGGGCCGGGCGTTGCTGGAGCTGAGGCTCGCCGGCCGGGCGACGAGACGGGGCGGCGCGGGATGCCGGACTAGGGGAAGACGGCGGAGGCGGCGATCGGGGCGCGAGGGGGCGAGCGACTCTCGGGCGGCGGCGGCTCCGGGCCGGGAGGGCCCCGCCTGGGCCCCGGCGGGCCGGTGCGGCGATGTGGGCGCGCGGGCGGCGGGCGAACCGGGCGATGACACGTGGCGGCGGCGGGCGGACCGGACACGTCCGACCTTTGAAAATTCGTCCGGCGGCGGCGGATGGAGTGGATCTAGGGTTTCAGGAGAGGGGAACCGAGAATTTCGGAGGGGGGTGTATTTATAGACATAGAGGGAGCTAGGAGTGTCCAAATGAGGTGCGGTTTTCGGCCACGCGATCGTGATCGAACGCTCTAGATGATGGAGAGGGTTTTGGACCAAATTGGAGGGGTGTTGGGATGCAACACACACGAGGCCTTTTCGGTCCCTCGGTTAACCGTTGGAGCATCAAACGAAATCCAAATGGTAGGAAACTTGATAGGCGGTCTACCGGTAGTAAACCAAGGTTGCTTGGCAAGTCTCGGTCCAATCCGGAAATGTTTAATCCCCACACACGAAAGAAAGGTAGAAATGACCACCGGAGGAGAACGGAGCGCCGGAATGCAAAATGGACAATGGGGAAAATGCTCGGATGCATGAGACGAACACGTATGCAAATGCAATGCACATGATGACATGATATGAGATGCATGACAACGACAACAACACACGGAGACAAAAACCTGAACTCGAGAAAATAAAATAAATTAGCGCCGAAAATGGCAAGAGTTGGATTACATATTAGGTAAATCATATCCGGGGTGTTACAAACTTGCCCAAGCAGCCCATCCTGGCGACACACGATTAAAATCGATTTGAATCAGAAGCCATGGACACCCCTAAAAAAGTTAGAAGCCACGGACAAAGAAACACTCTAAATCAATAAGAAGGATCCTTCATTTATAATTGCACAACATCATTGGTTAGCTGAGTTGGTTTCTGCGGGCGTGTGCTTTTCTTGCCACCGTGGTTCGAGTCCTGTCCATAGAAGTTTTGAATATTTTTTTGATGCGTGCAACGACGTACGGAACATTTTATCAATGTGGCAGGAGCAGGCCCATTAGAGGAAGGATGCGGCCCGAAGGACATACAAAACTTCAGTCGAGGCCTAGCCAGTTGAGCATGTTCGTGACCAAAAAATCACATGAATAGTACCACCTTGGATATAGAAAATAATATAGGTGGAAAAAAACTGAACATCATTGGTTAGCTGAGTTGGTTTATGCGGGCGTGTGCTTTCCTTGCCACCGTGGTTCGAGTCCTGTCCATAGAAGTTTTGAATATTTTTTTCTTTTGTGGGTTTTTTGTTTTTTTTATATTTTCCTTTTTGTTTTTGTTTCTTCTTCTTTTTCCGTTCCTGTTTCCGTTTCTTTTTCATTCTATTTTCTTTTTATCGTTTTTT
Organism: Triticum dicoccoides; assembly: GCF_002162155.2. Taxonomy (NCBI): domain Eukaryota; kingdom Viridiplantae; phylum Streptophyta; class Magnoliopsida; order Poales; family Poaceae; genus Triticum; species Triticum dicoccoides. The sequence continues at coordinate 194,484,878 of NC_041388.1, forward strand.
TGTTCAGCGTATATCTAAAAAATGTTTCAATGTATATTTAAAAATCTTTCATCGTATATAAAAAATTTAATTTTTTGTTTCATTTTTTGAATATTCATTAACAGTCTGTTCGAGTTTCTAAATTTGTTCAAGAAAACAAAAATGTCCAATGTAATTAAAAATTGTTCAATGTATATCTAAAAAATGTTACAATGTATATTTAAAAATCTTTCATTGTGTATAAAAAATTTAATTTTTTGTTTCATTTTTTGAATATTCATTAACAGTATGTTCGAGTTTCTAAATTTGTTCAAGAAAACATTATTCAACTTTTTAAGAAAGATTAAATAATGAATTTGCCACTGTTGTGGTTCTAATACTGACAGTAGAATAGGGGGGGTAGGAATGTAAAGGCAAGATCCTAGCTATGGAGGAGTTGTACACACGAGTTTACGAGTTCAGGCCCTTCTCGAAGGAAGTAACAGCCCTACGTCTCGGAGCCCAGATGCGGTCGACTGAATATATGTGTGTGAGTTACAGAAAGTACGAACCCATGTCCTAGAGGAGGGGGTGGCTTATATAGAGTGCGCCAGGACCCCAGCTCCCCTCCGTTACACAAGGTTCAATGCTCATAAAGGAGGGGCGTTACTGGTGACGCCTGCAGTGAAGTGTTGTAAATGCCCATAAAGCTATGGTTTAAGTCCCGACCATTGCAGAGTGGAGGGTTTCTCATCTTCTGGTGGTCGAGTGTCTTCAAGGTGGTCGAGTGAGCACATCTTCACGGTCGAGTGGATGATGGTTTCTCTTCAGCTGCTTCGGATTCTTTGTAGAGATGTCCTTGGGGAGGGTATGTTGGACAGATCCATGACCCTACCCTAAGTACATAGCTTCCTCATTAGCCCCCGAATGGATCAGGGTTTGAGTGAGGAAGGAGTTGGAAACGCTTCCGACCCATTCTTTGTGCTATGAGTATATCTTGTTCTGAAACAATGAGTTGAGGTGATGACGTCGACTCCTTTCTCAATCGCCTTGGTCCATTCTTGGTTTTTGTCGAGTGGATTTTCACGATAGAATTCTGAATGATGATGTAGAGGATGTTTTTCTTCAGTCTGACAGGTCGCTCTACTCTCCGCGGATTTTGCGGGATTCGAATTTTGGGAAGCGCGCTAGACGGATGGGACCGGGGTTATCGGGATGGATTAGGCAAGTCTCCTCGATCCCCATGCCACCTTTTTCGCCATGTACTATGCGCGTGACTGTTGCGGGATTTGTTTAGATCGTCTGGGTCCACCAGCCAGTCATTCGGGTGACGACCTTATAAAAGGCCCCGGACCAGGCCTCTGCCCCGTGCGCTCCCATTCTCTCTTCTTCTTCTCCCGATCTCTCCGCCACGCTCGCTTCCGCTCTCATCGCCGGACTCTGACTCGAGCTCGACCCATTGCCATGGGGAAAGAGAAGACGGTGGCGTTGGAGCGCGTGAAGAAGGCGACCGCGAAAGCGAAGGGCAAGCGGACCAGCCAGGGCGGATCCTCGTCGAGATCCGGCCTGCCGTCGGGCTGGGTCCAGGGCGACTGGATCCGCTCGACAATCACCCAGGACAACCTCGATGACCTGGTGGAGGGGGGACTGATCCCCCACAAGTTGGCACGGCTCCCGGGGAACGAAACCGAGGCGCAGCCAAGGGAGGGTGAGTGTGTTCTCCTCGCCACCCATGTAGATCGCGGATTCTCACTGCCTCCCCATCCTTTCTTCCGGGGTTTTTTGAACTTCTTTGGGGCTCAACTTCACCATTTCACTCCAAACACCATAGTCTATCTGGCTGCTTTCGTGTCGATGTGTGAAAATTTCTTGGGCTGTCGACCGCACTGGGGTCTTTTCAAACACATCTTCACCTGCTGCTCCTAGTCGGTCAAAAAGGCCAAATCAAGTGACGAGAAGACACAAGTGATCCAGATGTGCGGGGGTCTGGGGATCTTGATGAGGAGTAAGAGTACCTTCCCAGCCATGATCCTTCCCGACTCGGTCCGGGGCTGGCAGTCGACTTGGTTCTATTGCAAGGATCAGCCGACCCCGGGTCAGTCGACTGGACTTCCTCCCTTTTCTTTGGCTCGAGTGGAGAAGCCCGCCCCTCTGAAGGTAGTTCCAGAAGAGAAGGCGCAGGTCAAGGTGCTGGTCGAGCGGGTCGTCCAACTTGTCCGCGACGGGGTGACCGGGATGGACCTGCTGGAGGTCTTTCTCGGTCGACGCATCCAACCGCTTCAGGCGCGTGATCATCCGTTGTGGATGTACTCTGGGCTCGAGGATTCCACTCAGATCCACCCAGAGGATGTCAGCAAGGATACCTTGGAGAAGTGGTTGATGGGGATCACCAGCAACAAAGACAACCCCCGGGGGTCTAGGAGGGTGATTCCATTCGACAACTCGCACCAACCGAAGCAGGTATAATTCTGTTTTATCAAGTATCTTTCCGATTCACCGTGTGATATCTTGTTTATGGTCGACTGAATTTCCTTTGATCGTTGTCCTTTCAGGCCCTCATCGACATGTACTCAATGCCCAACGGAGTGCAGGATCTAGACACCGAGGAAGAAGCGAGCGGGGGCGAGAGTGGCGAGGAGCATTCGGATGCCGAGGAGGACGAGGAGAGCGACGAATCGACTGATGACGAAGAAGTCGACTCGCCTCCTTGCAGGGAGAGGAGATCCAAACATGCTCATGACCCGGTGAGTGCTCCAGACTTGGTGGCCGCGCCGATTGGTCAGTCTTCGAAGCGTCCCAGGACGTCTTCCCCAACGCCGACTAAGAAGGCTCCAAAGCAGTCCAAAGTTGCGCCGCCTCCAGCGCCGAAAGCGCCGAAAGCCACCTCCTCCAAACTGCCAAAAGCTTTTCCCAGGATCAAAGTGAACGTTCCTACTATCTCCAGGTAACCATCTGACTTGTCCTTTTCGTCGACTCGATTAACTGGACGTAACCGATTGAATGCGGGTCTTTGCAGTGCTGCTACGTCAGGAACCTCTTCTTTCAAGTACCGGGACGAGGAAATGGAAGATGCGGTAACCTCCAACCCAAGTATAAACTCTTGCGATTTTGTTCTTGATTCTTTGGTCGATTGCATTCGAGTGGTTCAGTTGGGGTCGAATGATCTGCCTTGCAGCTCCACCCAACGTCATCGATCTTCCAGATGACAATGAAGATGTGGCTCTTAAGCCCAGGAAGAGCAAGAAGGTAACAGCTGGTAGGATGTCTCGGCAAGAACCCACTACGACACCTCCCGTCCGTCAACCTGAAGACGCGGGCAGGGCTTCTGTGACCTTCGTTGTACCCTTGTTGAGTGAGCACCCCACACCGCCGACTGCGCCTGTGATTCCTTCAGTCGTCCAACTCCACACCATGGATCTCCAAGCTGCCGCACCTGGGTCGACTGCTCACTTTTTCACCAGCTATCCCGTCCCGGACAACCAGTCGGAAGCGGCTACAGAAGCCATCCGACAGGCTGACATGATGATGGAGCGGGTGAAGACGGTGCATGAGAACAGCCAGGCTGCCTACGACGCTAGTGCTGCGCTTCGGGCCAATGTCCAGGTGAGTAGACTTTCCGACTGTTTTTGCTCTGTGAGGAAGTGTTACTCGAAAAAAATCTTCTTCTACATAATCTGCTGTTGTTTGCGTCGAATTAGAGCACCCACTGGGTGTTTTGTTGTTTTTGGTAGTTTCGATCTTCCACTCGGTCTGGGCGAGTGGGATCTGAACCGGTGGGGGCACGCTAAGTGCACCCACTGGGTGTAGTACCGAGACCGCGGTCGACTGCTGGCAATCGACTGGGGTCTGAGTTCTTCTTTCTTTTCTTCTTTTACTCCTTACACTCGACTCCGGCGGGCTGGTCGAGTAGGATCCGAACTGGTGGGGGCACGTCAAGTGCACCCATTAGGTGTAGTCCCCGAGACCACAGTCGACTGCTGGCAGTCGACTGGGGTCTGAACAACTTTTTTTTCTGGTCCGTGCGGACCGGTCGAGTTGAGTCTTAGTCAGCGGGGGCACGCCAAGTGCACCCGCTGGGTGTAGCCCCTGAGACCATAGTCGACTGTGTGCAGTCGGCTGGGGTCTAAGCGAACTTCTTTAGGTTTTATTCACTCAGAAGTAAACAACCTTTGATCTTATCGATTGATCCGTCTTTTGCCTTCTGCAGAAGTCTTGTACTCTTATTTCTAAGTTTGCTGAACTTGGGGAGAAGCAGAGGCAACTCAAACTCGACTTGGAATTAGCCTAGCAGAACCTGAAGAAAGCTCAAGACGAAGCCGCTGGTATGGAAGGTAACTGACTATCGACTGACTTTCAATATATTTATTTGTTCTCTTCTTTGATTCGATTGTTTATTTTGCAGAGAAAATGAAGTTGGCGCTGGAGAAGAAGGACTCGGACCTCGCCGCCACGCAAACAGCAGCCCAAGATAAAACTGCTCTCGCAGACCAGAAGCTTGCTTCAATCGGAACGCTAGAAGGAGAGGTGAACAAACTGAAATCTTGTCTTAATGAAGCTAACCGCGAAGTGATCAGTTGGAAGAAGGACAAGGTCGTCCTGAATGAAAAGTTGGAGTCTGCAATCTGCAAGAGGTATGACACGGAAGCTTATGTGAGGACTCTTGCCAAGAAGCTTTATCTCACGCTGGAAGGTATTTCTTTTAATTTGACTGTGTTGATGCTTGCGATCGGATCTTGCTCGGTCGATTGACTAATTTTTGGCTGCAGAATTCTGCCAAGACTTCAACGAGGAAACTGGAAGGGTCGAGACGGGTCTGGACCCTATCGCTTCTCCAGTCTGCGGCGAAACTGCGATGAACGTGCTCTGACTGGAGTCCCGTATCGCCAGCGCCACAAGCTACCTCGTGCGCCTGAAGGAGGTAGTCTCTCAAATCGACTCATCGCTTTGGCCGGGGGCGACACTTCAGAATGACCTGGAATCCCTGATGACTCGACTGAACGAGATCCTTGACCAAGTGCAAGAATGGAAGAAATCCTCCGCCCGGTGTGGTGCTGACGTGGCACTGTCCTTGGTGCGAGTCCATTGCAAGGAGGCTCGTGAAGACAAGCTGGCTGTGATCAAAGTCGCTAACACCAAAAAGCATGACTTCCAGTCCTTCATGGAGACTTTCATTGCTGCCCCCACTCGGATCGCTGATGGGATCGACCTGGACTCATTCGTGGAGCCTGCCAGCCCTCCTCCGGCCGAGTGAACAAACTTATGAAACTTGAATCTGCTTTAAATTTGCCTCGGAATGCCGAGTGATTGCTGTAACCATTGAACTCCTTCGGGCTTGATGCCCGAGTACTTTTGATTTGCTGCTTGGAATTTTTAGGATTTATCTGAATTTGGTTTATTTCCGAATGTGCTTGTGTTTGCCTTCGAATGGACTTTGCTCACTGCTTAGAATAGTCCTTGCGCTCGAGACGCAACTCTAAGGTGGCGGCTTCAGTCGACCTGCGATTCGTCGTCCTTGCAGATAGGGATGGAGCGGATGTTGTACTTGTGTCGTAGCTCCGAAGGAGAAGGTTGCAGTCGACCTACACCTCGTCGTCCTTGCGGATAGGGATGGAGCGGACGTTGTACTTGTGCCGTAGCTCCAAAGGAGAAGGTTGCAGTCGACCTGCACCCCGTCGTCCTCGCGGATAGGGATGGAGCGGACGTCGTACTTGTGCCGTAGCTCCGAAGGAGAAGGTCGCAGTCGACCTGCACCTCGTCGTCCTTACGGATAGGAGTATGTTTTGGACTTAGGCGAGCACTGGACTGCGGCTAAGACTCCCGAGTGGGAGGACTGTTCTCCACTCGGTAGGATTTTTTCAAACTTAGGCAAGTACTGGACTGCAGCTAAGCCCCCGAGTGGGAGGATTGCTCTCCACTCGATAGGATTTTTTCAAACTTAGGCGAGTACTGGACTGCAGCTAAGTCTCCTAGTGAGAGAACTTAGGTGAGTACTCGACTGCAGCTAAGCCCCCGAGTGGTAGGGTTGCTCTCCACTCGGTAGGATTTTTTCAAACTTAGGTGAGTGTTGGACTGCAGCTAAGTCTCCTAGTGAGAGA
>NC_041388.1:194491568-194585014 GCF_002162155.2 Triticum dicoccoides
AGCCCCCGAGTGGGAGTATTGCTCTCCACTCGGTAAGATTTTTTCAAACTTAGGCGAGTACTGGACTATAGCTAAGTCTCCTAGTGAGAGAACTTAGGCGAGTACTGGACTGCAGCTAAGCCCCCGAGTGGGAGGATTGCTCTCCACTCGGTAGGATTTTTTTGAACTTAGGCGAGTACTGGACTGCAGCTAAGTCTCCTAGTGAGAGAGCTTAGGCGAGTACTGGACTGCAGCTAAGCCCCTGAGTGGGAGGATTGCTCTCCACTCGGTAGGATTTTATTTCAAAGTTAGGCGGAACAGATTCGCGACTAAGCCCACCCACTGGGGGATTTCAGAAGTAAATAAGAACACAACAATCGATTGATAGGACCATAAGCTCTCGTCTTTGGTAAACAAATTACAAAGGTGTTTCGTATTACATTTTATTCGAACAAGTGCTTAAGTATAAAAGGGGCAGAGCAGCTCCATGTTCCTAGCCCGTGGCTCATCTTTCTGATGCTCAATACTGTAAAGAGGGTATGCTCCGTTGTGGAGAACTTTGGTGATGATGAAGGGGCCCTACCATGTCGGGGCAAGCTTGTGTGGTTTCTGTTGATCCACTCGAAGAACCAGGTCTCCTTCTTGAAAGGCTCGACCCCTCACATTTCTGGCATGGAATCGACGCAAGTCTTGTTGATAAATGGTCGAGCGGATCAAGGCCATCTCTCTTTCCTCCTCTAAGAGATCGACTGAATCTTGTCGGGCCTGCTCTGCTTCCTCTTCAGAGAAGAGCTCAACTCGGTGTGCATTGTGGAGCAGGTCACTTGGCAGAACAGCTTCGGATCCATAGACTAAGAAGAAAGGAGTTCGCCCGGTCGACCGATTAGGAGTTGTCCTTATACCCCACAGAACTGACGGAAGCTCATCAACCCAAGCACCTGCTACGTGTTTGAGATCACGCATCAGTCGGGGTTTCAGTCCTTTGAGAATTAGGCCATTGGCTCTTTCTGCTTGTCCGTTCGACTGCGGGTGAGCGATAGAAGCATAGTCGACTCGAGTGCCCTGAGAGGCGCAGAAATCTCTGAACTCATCGGAATCGAAGTTCGATCCATTGTCCGTGATGATGCTGTGTGGGACTCCATATCTGAATGTCAATTCTCTGATAAAACTGACAACGGTGCTAGCATCAAGGTTCTTGATAGGTTTAGCTTTGATCCATTTGGTAAACTTGTCGACTGCAACGAGCACATGAGTGAAGCGACTCCTACTAGTTCTCAGTGGTCCAACCATATCCAGTCCCCAAACAGCAAAGGGCCAAATGAGGGGGATGGTCTTCAGGGCTGATGCTGGCTTGTGAGACATGTCGGAGTAAAATTGGCAACCTTCACATCTGTCGACTATATCTTTCGCCATTTCATTTGCTCGTGGCCAATAGAATCCAGCTCGGTATGCTTTAGCCACGATGGCCCGAGAGGATGCATGATGACCACAGGTCCCCGATTGGATGTCATTGAGGATCATTCGACCTTCTTCTGGTGTTATGCATTTCTGACCGACTCCAGTCACGCTTTCCCTGAACAGCTGCCCTCTTATCACAGTAAAGGCCTTGGATCGACGGACGATCTGTCGAGCCTCTTCTTCATCCTCTGGGAGTTCTTTCCTGAGGATGTATGCAATGTAGGGCACCGTCCAGTCGGGAGTAATGGCCAAAACCTCCATGATCAGGTCGAACACGGCTGGGACCTCGACTTCAGTCGGATCCATGGCGCTCTTAGGTTGCGGGGGCTCTTCAGTGAAAGGATCTTCCTAAACTGTTGGCGAGTGAATATGCTCCAAAAACACATTGCTAGGAATGGCTTCTCTCTTGGAACCTATCTTTGCCAAATCGTCGGCTGCTTGATTTTTCAGTCGGGGTATGTGGTGGAGTTCTAACCCGTCAAACTTCTTCTCAAGCTTTCTCACCGCGTTGCAGTAACCAGTCATGGTTGGGCTTCTGACGTCCCACTCCTTCATCACTTGATTAACTACCAAATCTGAGTCGCCATAGACCTGAGGCGACGGACGCCGAGTGAGATGGCCATGCGCAACCCATACAGGAGTGCTTCATATTCTGCTTCATTGTTGGAGGAATCAAAGTGAACCTAGAGGACATATCTGAGCCTGTCTCCTCGGGGGATACCAAAACTACTCCAGCACCAGAACCGTTCAGCATCTTGGATCTGTCAAAGAACATGGTCCAGTGCTCAGAGTGAACTTGAGTCGGCAGTTGCTATTCGATCCACTCGGCGAGGAAATCTGCTATTGCTTGGGACTTGATAGCTTTCTTTGCCTCAAACTTGATATCCAAGGGAAGGAGTTCAATCGCCCATTTGGCCACTCGACCAGTTGCATCTCTGTTGTGCAGAATCTCTGATAATGGAGCGTCGCTGACGACTATAACAGAGTGATCCGAGAAATAGTGTGCAACCTTCTTCGTGGTCATGTAAATCCCATAGACAAGCTTCTGATTATGAGGATATCTCTGCTTTGACGGGGTCAGGACTTCAGAAATATAATAAACTGGGTGTTGAACTTTATAGGCTTTTCCTTCTTCTTCCCGCTTGACCGTAAGTACTGTACTGACGACTTGTCCAGTGGCTGCTATATAAAGCAGTAGAGGCTCTTTACTGATTGGAGCAGCAAGCACCGTCTGGGTGGAAAGCAGGGCTTTTAGCTCTGCAAACGCTGCATCAGCTTCTGGGGTCCATTCGAACTTGTCTGATTTCTTCATCAGTCAGTAAAGAGGCAACGCCTTTTCACCGAGGCGAGAAATGAATCGAGTTAGGGCGGCCAAGCAACCACTAAGCTTCTGGACATCATGCACACGCACAAGGCGTTTCATTCGGAGTATAGCGCCTAGTTTCTCTGGGTTAGCATTGATTCCTCGTTCGGAAACAAGAAAACCGAGTGTCGTGGTTTTGTCACGGCAGATGTCCTAGAGAAAGGACTTAGTCGTGGAGCCATCGGGACGGGTTAGCTTGAAGGGGTTAAAGCGGACGCAAGGAGCAAGAGAGTTTATACTAGTTCGGCCCCTTCGATGAAGGTAAAAGCCTACGTCTAGCTGTGATGGAATTGATGGGGTTTCGATGACTAGGGAGCAAACAAGCTTCGCCTATGTCTCGAGTTGTTGTCTCTTCTCTGAACCGCCACCGGGTCGTCCCCTTATATACACGGGTGACGCCCATCGGTCCACAGATTACCAATACCGGTTCATAGATGTGTCCGGTTTGGTCTCTACTTATTCCTAACTTACAATACAAGTTACATACCAATGCCGGTTTACGGCTACAAGCCTTAAACCGACCATGGGCCTTGAGCTCTCATCTGCCTTCTTGGGCTTTAACATAATTAACTACTAATGAAGTTAACCCGGCCCAGATAGGCCGGTTTACGCCCAGTAGTAATATCCCCAGTATTAGGCCCCAGATTGATTTGAACAGGTTCATGTCAATCCTTAGCAAAAAATCTTCACCTTTAACATCTTCTTGTAATTTGTTGAACCGCCGTGATGTCATCTTCTCTGGTTGTTGTAAACCGGCGTGACATCACCTGTTGTAAAGAACCTTATCCATGATACCCCCTTTTTTTTGTTTAATGGGTCTCCGACAATTAAGGCGACAGCTTCATTTCCAAACCCACGGTCCCTTGATTTTCGCGCCTGACTCTGGTCCCTTGCCTTATAAATAGGACCGAAGGGTCATTTCTTTTTCCCCTTCGTGCCCTTCTACTTCGTCTTCCTCGCTTCGTCCTGCTTCGGAGCTCCGCCGCCGTCGATGACCTCTGCTCCAACCTTGGCCGCTGCATCACCCTGACTGTACCAGAGCATTGCGGCGACCTTCTGTTTCTTCCTCGGCTCCGGTGAGTTCTTCACCTTTTCCTCCGTAGATCCGTTCTAGGGTTTTCAAGTTCTTCAGAGTTCATCGTCTGCTTTGTACTCATATGATAGATCTTAGATGAACCTGTGCTCTGTGTAGCGGTAGTTCTTAGCATCTGCCTTTACTCATATGCCTCAAGACCATAGCTCTACCTATATCTCTGCCCATTGATTCGGTACTGTTCCTTTTTGAACCTTGAATATTTTCCTTCTTTTCTGAACTTGCTTCAGATCCGTTGCTGTAGAGAAATCTTGTGAAATCTGTTTCTGTACACTTATCTATCTGCAATCTCAACTGTTTCAATGCTTAGATCCGGCGGTTTAACTTTATAGAAAAATTGCCAAACCGGTATATACCATTAGTCCCCTTGTTGAACCGCCTACTGCAGTTGCTTCATAAAACTCCGGTTTAGATAGAGCTGTCTCCGGTTTAACATTGTACATACCAGTGCACTTTAATCAATGCATTTTTGAATCGGGATCTTTTACCTTGTAGATTCCATCATGGCTAAGCAAGTGTATGAGTGCAATTGGGTTCCTTCTCACGTCACAAAGGCTGAACTGGACGGTTTAGTCCTGATTGGCGCTTTAGGCAGCAAAGATACCATCCATTGGAGGGCTCCTGGCAAAGAATGCCCTCCCACACCTCGAGAAGGAGAGGTTGTTGTTTTCGTAGATCACTTAGCCCGGGGCTTTAAGCCGCCCGGTTCTAAATTTTACCGAGATGTTTTAGCCGATTTCCAGCTCCATCCACAAGATACTGGCCCCAACTCTGTTACAAATATGTGTCACTTCCAAGTGCTCTGTGAAGCGTTATTTCAAGAGGAGCCCACAGTGGAATTGTTCAGAGACCTTTTCCATCTAAACCGTCGTACTGAGTTTACTGACGGCTCCAATACGGAGTTGGGTGGCGTGGCGATTCAGAAAAGGAAAGAGGTCACATACCCTCACGCCAAACTGCATAGCCACCCCAAAGAATGGAATCAGACATGGTTCTACTACAAAGACACCTCCCCTGCTAGTGAGAATCCCTTGCCTGGCTTTCGACCGGAGCGGCTCAGCAACACACACCCTTTTCCACAAAGATTGACTGCACAGGAGAGAAGTAAATATGCTCCTCAGCTGTCAAAGCTCAGAGCCTTTATGGCCAATGGTTTAATAGGGGTTGATCTTGCTCGCTGTTGGATATCATGGAGCATACTGCCCCTTAGTCAGCGCTCCGGTTTGATGTGCGAGTATACTGACAGTGTTGATGACCCACTGCGACATTCAAAACTCCAGCTCTTCGGTGAAGAAATCACAGAGGCTGTGCATAAGATAATGAATCAGCCGGAACACGTCTGCGCTAGAACCGGCCTGCTTCCCTTCTGTGCCACCAACAATCCGCCAGCTGTAAGACTTTGATTTTTCTCTTTGCTGAATCTGTTATTGATATGTCTGGTCATTGTTTTCAATATCAGTGTCTGCATAATCAGGGCGATGATCCGTTTTGGAGCAAAAAATTGCCGCAGGAGAAACCAGAAAAACCAGACAAACCGGAAAGAGCAACCCGGCAAAAGACTAAAGCTGTAAAGAAGACTGCCCACAGGAAAAGAACCATTGCATCATCTAATCCGACCCCTGACGATGAGGTGGATAATCCGGACTTTGAGGTAGATCTTGACTCACTTAGTTTATTTTTCATGCGTCTTATTGATGATGATATTTGTCAGGATAATGCCGAAGCCAGCCACGCAGATGTTGCAGAGGTAATTATTCTCTCTTCCGATTCAGAAACTTTGCCTTCACTTATGAAGACCCAACAACACAGCGGCCAGGTAGTTACCTCCGCCGGTTTACCAAACAGTCCGGTTCGGAAACGCCATTCCGAGGTCTCTAATTTGCTTGTCAGTGCTTGTCCTAAAGCGGGCTGCTTTCGTCAACCTCTTAATCCGTCTGACTCCGATTACCAGGTTACTTCCCACTCATCTTCTGGCGAGTCATCGGCTACTCAGCTCCCACCGCTCAAAACGGTGCTTGGGTAAGCTATACTTATTGTGATGTTTGCAGTACATTGCCTTACAACATATGCTGTATTTGATTTTGTTATTCTTCTCAGGGTCAAACCTAGGCCAAGCAAGAAGGCCCGCCTGGACAAAGCGGCCGAAGAAGATGTCATTCTTGAACTAGGCAAGACACCCAATCTTGAAGCGGCTATTCCTGAGGACATACCCAACGATCCACCGCAGCAGGACGATGATCTTATTACTGATGAGAGACCTACTGACGCCTTAGGTCCTATCAATCAGCCCACAGGTTCCATCCGGATTGAAAGTTCCACCGGTCCAGCAAAACCTACTAACAAGCCAACAGCCCCAGTGCAAACCGGCGGTACCCAGGATGATGAGGTTGTCATTACTGGCACTGGCCATACTGAGCCAAGCAATCCTGTCGCTTTATCCAAACATTCTGCCAAGGAAGAATTTGCTGCCTTTGGCAAAGGCAAGTGGAACGCTGATCTAACGACTTATGCTGCTCTGAGCGCCCAAGATATCCATTCCGGCTATCTGAACCGGTTGTATACCAGTCGCGACTATGAAGCCGGTCTGGTTAATATGATGAAAGAGAAATATGAGGTAACTTCCATATGCTCCTTCCTGCTTGTATGCTTCCATTCTTGCTGACTCTCCTAGCCCCCAAGGGCCAGTTTGTAATATTCTTTCAAACCGGGACTTATCAATATAAATCTTGATGCTTTGAAGTTTGCTGATGTAGCCCCCAATGGCCGGTTCAACTTAACGTAGTTAAACCGGTACTTTAAGTAATTGAAATTGCCGCATCAGAATATATACGAGCAAATAGCCATTAGCCCCCAAGTGCCAAGTTGAATACTTGTATTGATCTTGGGACTTTGTAAGCAATTGAAAGATGAAGACTGAATATGCATTAGCCCCCAAGTGCTAAGTGCATAACTTGTTATGTGATTGGTACTTGAATCCTTATACCGATTTGTTGAAGCATATATCTGTATGCATGCAGGCGGAGCTGAAGATGAAAGAAAACCAAGTCACCGATCTCCAAGAAAACCTGAAAACCCAACAGGCTGAAACCTCCAAAGCAAAAGAGGAATTGGCCAGCGCTTTAAGCACCATGGAACAGCTTAAGGAGAACTTCAAGAAGAAACAGGCGGATTGGGCCACTAAAAAGTCCGCTTTGCTCAAACGAGCGGAGGATGCCGAGGCTGCATTAAAACCAGTGACGGATGAACTGACCAGCATAAAGCGGCACGTTCATGCCATGACCACTGCTATCTTTGGTAAGCCAGCTTGCCTTCTGAATTGGCTCTGCCTTCTTACAGAGTCGCCGGTTTATTAACCCTTTATGGTATTTCAGGGATACGCATTGGTCACTTGGGGTCAGATGTGCGGAAGAAATTGAAAGCCGCCTAAACATTGGTTGAACAATTGTACACTGGTGCCGAGCGGATCATCTATACCGCGTCTCATAATAAACCGGCGCCCACTTTGATTCAAGATACTCTGATGAAACTGTCAGTGCTTCCTGCCCGGGTTGAAGAGCTGAAGAATCTGCTGCTCGAACCGGTGCAATCAATGCCTTAATCCGGGCAAAAGCCTGGGTGCCAGATTTTGATCCTATTGAAGCGGCTCAGGGCTATCCCAGCTTGAAGGAAGACGGGTCAGAATTTGGTGAAGCGGATCTGCGAGTAATAAACCGGGAGGTACGTCCACTAGCTTGTCAGTTGGCTGAGGAAGCAGACTTGTCTCATTATCAAGCGCAATATGACAGTCAGAACAAGCGAATAGCTGCACCAATCCATGAATCGGAAAATCTGATCCCTCCAATCCGTAAGCATACTTACGCTCCCGATATTGACCCGTCATTGCTGATCCATGATGAAGATGTTTTTCAAGCATTAATGGGAATCGACTGGACAAATGTGGATTTCCAGCCACTGGGTAGAGAAACGGAAGCTGAAGCGGCGCAGGATGACCCACAACCATCAGGCCAGGCTGGTGGCCAAGATTGAACCGGAAGCCGGTTTTAAAACTGCCTCTCCTTTCTGAAAAACAATTATATTATTATGGGTACCATGTTGCCTTGTAATAGGCTAGCTGATACCTTTGATGTTGATATGCCTTCGTGCATAACTTGTTCTTCCTGTGGTAATGAACTTTCAGAAACACTTTCTGAAATAAGAAATTCGTCAAGTGCCACCGCGGTTATACCGTCAGGCGGAATATGATGTCTGTATATATGAAATCAAAACATCCAAAACAAAATTTTAAGTATATGATCAAATTTTTGAGATACATAATACTTGCCATCGTTGAGTGTGAAGTTGGCTTGGCCAACCTTGAAGCGGAGTTTTGCAAACCCACACTGTTGGAGGAGATAACAGCTCCTGTATATATATATGACGCTGGTTTACCATGTAAACCGTGCCGGGTTATAATAAACACCGTGTTACTCCATAATAAGGATGTTAACAACAAGGATCAAACCGGACAAATAGTCTCCGGATTGACGTGAACTGTGTTCCGTCAATTGATTGGTTTAAAAAACTTTGTTGGTTTAAAAAACACAATGAAAAGCAAAAAAACCCTTCAAAGAAAAGTGTGAAGCAAAAGCAATGACAAAACCGTTTGCCAAAAAAGGTTTATTTAAGCTGATCAAATGGCGTTACCATGGCCAAACACGACCAAGCTCCCGTTAGGTGTAACTATGGTTCTAGTCAGCCAGGTCCCCAAATGAAACCGTGGCATTTATGCCGACCAAATGGCATGGTCATGGTTCGGGTTCGACCAAGCCCCCAAGTGATTCTGTGGCCTTAGGCCGATCAAGAGGCATGACTGGTTCAGACATGACCAAGTCCCCAAGTGATCTGGTGGCTCTCGCCTATCAAGAGGCATGGTATTGGTTCGGACACGACCAATCCTCCAAGTGATATAACACGATGCTTTTAGCAAAGCGAACTCAAGGGGTAAACCGGAGGCCGCTTTAGAGCAACTCCGTGTAACCTCACATGATGTAAAAGAACAGATACCCCACTTTAGCTGAGGTTCTGGTTTATTATATTTAATCATAATATATACATTGTCGTAATATGTACATAAGTATAGCCAATGGCTCAGGTATAGTAAGGCCGAAGATGAGCTATATTCCACGGCCTGTTAGTCTCCTCCTCTGATGTACGTGAGTCCTTATGCTCTCGAATATCGATCAGATAGTACGACCCGTTGTGTAGATTCTTGCTGACCACGAAAGGCCCCTCCCAAGGTGGCGATAGCTTATGCATATCAGTCTGATCTTGGATGAGCTGAAGCACCAAATCTCCTTCCTGAAAGGTTCTAGTTCTGACCCGGCGACTGTGATAACGACGAAGATCCTGCTGGTAGATCGCTGATCGGGCGGCTGCGATGTCACGCTCTTCATCCAACCGGTCCAAAGCATCTTGCCGTGCTGTCTCGTTGTCCGCTTCAATATAAGCCGTGACACGAGGTGAATCATGACGGATATCACTGGGGAGAACCGCCTCCGCTCCATAAACCATGAAGAACGGTGTGTATCCTGTTGATCTGTTGGGTGTTGTATTGATGCTCCGTAACACAGATGGTAATTCTTCTACCCAACAACCCGACATTCTCTGCAAAGGAACCATGAGCCGGGGCTTGATGCCTCTCAAGATCTCTTGATTAGCTCTTTCTGCTTGACCATTGGACTGTGGATGTGCCACTGATGAAACGTCGAGCCGGATGTGCTCCCGTTCGCAGAACTCCTTCATAGCACCTTTGGACAAATTGGTACCATTATCTGTGATAATACTGTGCGGAAAGCCAAACTGGAAAATCACCTTTTTGATGAACTGAACCGCCGTGGCCGCATCACACTTGCTAACAGGTTCTGCCTCCACCCACTTTGTAAACTTGTCAACCGCCACCAGGAGGTGGGTCTTCTTATCTTTGGATCTTTTGAAAGGCCCAACCATAT
This sequence comes from Triticum dicoccoides, assembly GCF_002162155.2. NCBI lineage: Eukaryota > Viridiplantae > Streptophyta > Magnoliopsida > Poales > Poaceae > Triticum > Triticum dicoccoides. Next base: position 194,501,449 of record NC_041388.1, read on the forward strand.
CCAGCCCCCAAGTCGCAAACGGCCAAGTAATTGGAATCATTCTCAATTCTTGAGCCGGTACATGAGCACGCCTTGAAAACCTTTGGCAACCATCACATTGTCTAACCAGATCCTCTGCATCAGCATGAGCAGTTAACCAATAAAAACCATGGCGAAACGCTTTAGCCACCAGAGACTTTGAACCGGCGTGGTGACCACAATCTCCTTCGTGGATCTCACGCAAAATTTCACGGCCTTCTTTAGGAGACACGCAGCGTTGAAAAGCTCCTGATATAATGGAATGATGCAACTCACCGTTGATGATAACCATGGACTTGGATCGCCGGATTATCTGCCGGGCTAGAATCTCATCCTCTGGCAACTCACCCCGGTCTTTGTACGCTAGTTAAGGAAGCGTCCAATCTGGAATAACATGAAGAGCCGCCACCAATTGAGCCTCCGGATCAGGAATAGCCAAATCCTCTTCACCAGGGATCTTGACTGACGGGTTGTGCAGCACATCCAGAAAAACATTGGGTGGGACCAGTTTGCGCTGAGAGCCCAGCCGGCTTAAAGCATCTGCCGCTTCATTTTTCCGCCGGTCCACGTGGTCCACCTGATAGCCTTTGAAATAACCTGCGACAGTATCCACCTCACGACGATATGCTGCCATGAGTGGGTCCTTGGAGTCCCAAGTGCCAGACACTTGCTGAGCCACAAGGTCCGAGTGACTGAAGCACTTAACTCGACTTAGATTCATCTCCTTAGCCATCCGGAGACCATGGAGCAAGGCTTCATATTCAGCTGCACTGTTAGTACAAGGGAACATTAAATGGAGAAAATAACAAAACTTATCACCTCATGGGGAAGTTAATACGACTCCAGCCCCCGAGCCTTCCAACTGCCTGGATCCGTCAAAATGGATGGTCCAATACGTATGATCCGGCTTTTCTTTAGGTGCTTGCATTTCCGTCCAATCATTGATGAAATCAACAAGTGCTTGAGACTTAACCGCTGTCCGAGGCACATACTTCAAACCGGCCCCAGCTCTATGGCCCACTTTGCAATCCGGCCAGTTGCTTCCCGGTTCTGGATGATATCTCCCAAAGGAGCAGAACTGACCATCGTAATTGAGTGCCCTTGGAAATATTGTTTAAGCTTCCGGCTTGCCATAAAAACTCCATACACCAGCTTCTGCCAATGTGGATACCTTTGCTTGGACTCAATGAGCACCTCGCTGATATAATAGACCGGACGTTGAACCGGATGCTCCTTACCTGCCTCCTTTCGCTCCACCACAATAGCTACGCTGACGGCCCGAACATTAGCAGCAACATATAGCAGTAACGGCTCCTTGTCAACGGGAGCGGCGAGCACAGGCGGATTGGCCAATTGCCGCTTTAAGTCCTCAAATGCTTTATCAGCAGCAGAACTCCAGACAAACTGATCCGTCTTTCTCAACATCTGATACAAAGGGATTGCCTTCTCACCCAGGCGACTGATAAACCGGCTTAGCGCAGCAATCCGGCCTGCCAAGCGTTGAACATCATTGATACACTTCGGTTTAGCCAGGGAGGTTATAGCCGTGATCTTCTCTGGATTAGCCTCAATTCCCCTGTTGGACACTAGAAAACCCAATAGCTTGCCCGCCGGCACACCAAAGACACACTTGTCCGGATTAAGCATCATCTTGTATGTTCTCAGGGTATCAAAGGTTTCCTTCAAATCATCAATCAGAGTCTCCTTCTCCCTGGATTTAACCACGATATCATCCACGTAAGCATGTACATTACAGCCAATCTGCTCATGAAGACAATTTTGTACACACCGTTGGTAAGTTGCCTGGGCACTCTTGAGCCCGAAGGGCATAGACACATAGCAGAAGGCTCCAAAGGGAGTTATAAATGCTGTCTTCTCCTGGTCCTTAACTGCCATTTTGATCTGATGATAGCCAGAATACGCATCCAAAAAACTTAAACGCTCACAACCCGCCATAGCATCAATAATTTGATCAATACGGGGGAGGGCAAAAGGATCTGCTGGACAAGCTTTATTAAGATCTATGTAATCCACACACATGCGCCAGGTGCCGTTTTTCTTGAGGACCAGCACCGGATTGGCAAGCCACTCGGGGTGAAAAACTTCAACAATAAAGCCAGCTGCTAAGAGCCTGGCTACCTCTTCTCCAATCGCCTTGCGTCTTTCTTCGTTAAACTGGCGGAGGAACTGTTTCACCTGTTTATATTTAGGATCCACATTAAGTGTGTGATCAGTGAGTTGCCTCGGTACACCTGGCATGTCGGAGGGCTTCCATGCAAAAATGTCCCGATTCTCACGGATGAACTCGATGAGCGTGCTTTCCTATTTCGGATCCAAGTTGGCACTGATGCTGAACTGCTTGGACGAATCGCCAGGTATGAAGTCAACAAGCTTAGTTTCTGCTGCCAATTTGAACTTCAGGGCCGGATCATGCTCCATAGTTGGCTTCTTCAACGGAGTCATGTCCGCCAGATCAACATTGTCTTTATAGTACTTCAACTCCTCGGTGGCACAAACCGACTCTGCATAAGCCGCATCTGCTTCCTCGCATTCCAAAGCGATTTTGCGGCTTCCGTGAACCGTTATTGTCCCCTTGTGACCCGGCATCTTGAGCTGCAAATACACATAACAGGGACGAGACATAAACTTGGCGTATGCCGGTCGCCCAAACAGGGCATGATATGGACTTTGGATTTTCACCACTTCAAACGTCAATGTCTCCGACCTGGAATCATGATCATCCCCAAAGGCCACTTCTAGAGCTATCTTACCAACGGGATATGCTGATCTGCCAGGCACTACACTGTGGAATACTGTATTAGACGGTTTGAGATTCTTATCTGTTAGTCCCATACGACGGAAGGTCTCATAGTACAGGATGTTAATGCTGCTCCCTCCATCCATGAGCACCTTGGTGAACTTATAACCTCCCACCTGAGGCGCCACCACCAGAACCAACTGACCCGGATTCTCGACCTAGGGTGGGTGATCCTCTCTGCTCCATATGATTGGCTGTTCAGACCAACGTAGATAACGGGGTATGGCCGGTTCAACAGAGTTGACTGCCCGCCTCTGAACCTTCCGGTCTCGCTTGTCCAAGCTAGTGGTAAAGACATGGTACTGCCCACTACTCAACTGCTTCGGGTTGCTCTGGTAACCTGACTGTTGCTGCTGTTGGTTGTAACCACCCTGGTTGTTCTGACTATTTTGACCATTATGTCCGCCCGGATTACCATTAAATCCTGAACCAGAACTTCCTCCACCGTAACCCGGCCCGAACCCCGAGCCACCGCCAGATTCGTGATCATACCGGAAATTATGAGAATTCTTGAACTCCTGCATAATAAAGCAATCCTTCCAAAGGTGGGTTGCTGGCTCCTCCTTCGTCCCATGTCTTGGACAGGGCTGGCTTAGCAGATAGTTTAGGCGGTTTGGGTTAGGGTTGGGTGCTCCATTACAATTTTTCGTCCTACCCTTGTGTCGCTGGCCATTGTCATGTGCGTTGGTATTAGCCACAAAGTCCATGTTACCATCCGCTTTACGCTTGCCTCCTCCGCCATTGCCTACCCAGTGATGCTGCTGACCTTTGGAGCTGCTGTTCTTCTTCCCTTTCCCTGTCTTTTCATCATCAGATTCGGGATCCTTGGTACTATCAGAATCAACATATTTCACCAAAGCGGCCATGAGGGTCCCCATGTCGGTGCAATGATGCTTCATCCGTCCCAATTTCAACTTCAGGGGCCCAAACCGGCAGTTGCCTTCTAGGGTTAATACTGCGGTGTCAGCGTTGATGCGGTCTGAGGAGTGCAACACTTGTGAAACCTGGCGCACCCAATGAGTCGTTGATTCTCCTTCTCCTGGACGCATGCAGCTAAGTCCACTATCGACATAGGCTGTTTACAGGTATCCTTGAAATTGCTGATAAACCGGGCTCGTAATTGGGCCCATGAACTGATAGAATTAGCTGGCAAGCTTTTTAACCAAGTACGGGCCGTTCCTTCAAGCATCATGGTGAAGTATTTCACACACGCCATGTCATCCACATCAAGCATCTCCATGGCCATCTCATAGCTCTCCACCCATGTCTCTGGAGGTTGATCCGCCGTGTAATTTGGTACCTTGCGCGGGCCTTTGAAATCCTTGGGCCGGCGCACGTTGCGTAAAGCGGGGATAAGGCAAGGCATCCCCAAAGAACTAGAAGTAACACCAGGTTCGATCGAGATGGTTGGACGAACCGGCGTGAGCTGCCGAGCCTGATGCTGTGCGGCTAACTCGGCCTCCCTGCGCGCTCGGGCCCAGTTCACCACTTCCTGAGCGTCATCAGCACCACCCGTCGGGTTGTTACCACGGGGTGCTCCACGTCGTTCATTACTCGACACCGCTGGTTCATCCATATGTCTGCTATAGCTCCGGCTTGGACGGGGGGTCGAGTGGATCCGGTCGCGGCTGTACGAGTATGCTTCCTGTTGGGCCAAAGCTGTCCTCAGAAGTTCCTTGACCCGTCGCGTCTCTACTGCCTGCGGTGAGTCACCTTCAATTGGAATGGCCTCCAGCCGTGCAGCAGCGGCAACAAGATTGTCCATTGGGTTGGAGTAGTGACCCGGAGGTGTTAAAGCATCCTGAGGTATAACGGTGTTTTGACGAGGCGGGTCCATCTGACGAGGCTGAATCGGTGCACCGGTCCCAGGGGCTTCTGCCCGGTTCCCCTCCAGCGGATTGCCGGCTCTTGGTCCTGGAGTGTTGAAAAGGTCTCTGGCCTCGAAAACCGGAGGTAAGCGGGATCGGTGCTTCCTCCTCATGACTTCATGCGACGCGCTCTGGTCCAACATAAGCCTGTAGGCCTGTGCGTCTAAAGCGGCCCGCTCTGCGGCCATCCTGGTGTCCTCAGCCGCCAGATCCGCCTTGGCCTGGGTGATCTGTTCCTTTACCTTTGAAATCTCCGTGTTGTGAACGTCCTGATCTGGCGGATTAACTTCCGCCATAAGCACAGCCAACGCATCAAATAGTTCTGATAGAACCTGAGCCGGCGGGCTCATAGGGCCTCCTGCTCCGACAGCCGTCACCGCTGCTGAACCGGAGATCGTTGCCACGGCTGTCGAAGAATGAAGCGCTGCTTGTGTTCCGGTCATGAATATTCCAACCCGGTTGGGCAGATCAGAGGGGTCCGAAATACTGTCACCATCGGAACAGCTCCCAATCCGGCCATCTTGTAGCTGATAAAGAGATTCGATTTCTCCGGTCGAAGATTCGTCATCGGAACAAACGACAGTCGCCCCGCGAAACTCCGATCCGTCCTCATAACTTCCTCCATGGATGACTCCCATGAAGGCACGCTTCATGGCCGGTTTAACCCGGGCAGATTGCGCACGCTGAGCCGTCTCGATGAGGTCGGTGCAGATGTCCGGCTCAGGGCCCGGTTCACCGATCTTGCCAATGAAAACGTGAATGCTACCAAAGGGGACCCGGTACCCATACTCAATTGAGCCGGCCTCGGGGCCCCAGCCGGCATCGTCGATGTAGAGCTTGCCGCGACGACTCTTAGTCATCCGGCCTACAGCATAGCCCTTGAGTCCTTCAAAGCGGCCCTCCAAGAACCGGAAACCATCGTGCGATATCCCCACGGTGGGCGCCAACTATCGTGGTTTTGTCACGGCAGATGTCCTAGAGAAAGGACTTAGTCGTGGAGCCATCGCGACGGGTTAGCTTGAAGGGGTTAAAGCGGACACAAGGACGCAAGAGAGTTTATACTAGTTCGTCCCCTTCGATGAAGGTAAAAGCCTACGTCTATTGTGATGGAATTGATGGGGTTTCGATGACTAGGGAGCAAACAAGCTTCGCCTATGTCTTGAGTTGTTGTCTCTTCTCTGAACCGCCGCCGGGTCGTCCCCTTATATACACGGGTGACGCCCGTCGGTCCACAGATTCCCAATACCGGTTCATAGATGTGTCCAGTTTGGTCTTTACTTATTCCTAACTTACAATACAAGTTACATACCAACGCTGGTTTACGGCTATAGGCCTTAAACCGACCATGGGCCTTGAGCTCTCATCTGCCTTCTTGGGTTTTAACATAATTAACTACTGATGAAGTTAACCCGGCCCAGATAGGCCGGTTTACACCCAGTAGTAATATCCCCAACACCGAGTAACTTTCCGCCTGGAACTCCAAACGTGCACTTTGATGGATTGAGCTTGATATCATACCTTCTAAGGTTGGCAAAGGTTTCAGCAAGGTCAGTCAGTAGGTCGTAACCTTTACGTGACTTGACCACAATGTCATCCATTAATGCTTCCACATTTCGACTGATCTGAGTGAGCAGACACTTCTGAATCATCTGCATGAATGTGGCTCCGGCGTTCTTCAAGCCGAATGGCATTGTGACATAACAGAAGCATCCAAATGGGGTGATAAAAGCTGTCTTTATTTCGTCGGGTCCGTACAGACGGATCTGGTGGTACTCGGAGTAGGCGTCCAAAAAGGACAAACGCTCGCACCCTGCAGTCGAGTCGACTATCTGATCGATGCGAGGGAGAGGGAAGTGATCGTTCGGGCAGGCCCGATTGATATGCTTGAAATCAATACACATGCGAAGTGAGTCGTCTTTCCTTGGGACCATGACAACATTGGCTAACCACTCGGAGTGATAAATCTCTCGGATAAACTCAGCTGCCAAAAGCCGAGCCACCTCTTCACTGATTGCCTTTCTTTTCTGGACGGCGGACCGTCGAAGATGCTCTTTGACTAGTTTCACCTTCAGGTCGACTCGCAAACGATGTTCAGCCAGTCCCCTGGGAACACATGACATGTTAGAAGGCTTCCATGCAAAGATGTCCCAGTTCTCACGGAGGAACTGGATGAGTGCTTCTTCCTATTTGGAGTCGAGTGTGGTTGAAATGTGAGTCGGAGCTGCATTGGGATCCGTTGGGTGAATGTGAATCGACTCCGTTTCACCAGATGACTGGAATGCTGAATCTGTGGCTGGCTTCTTGGCTTGCAGCAAGTCACTCGGATCTGCATTTTTCTGGTATTGTTGCAATTCTACCACGGCCATCTGGGCATCGGTGATCTTTGAGCCCTTCTGGAAGCATTCTTCTGCCTTCTTCCGGTTACCAGAGATAGTGATCACTCCTCTGGGACCAGGCATCTTCAATTTGAGGTACACGTAACATGGTCGAGCCATAAATCGTGCATAAGCTGGTCTGCCTAGAATTGCATGATAAGCACTCTGGAAATCCACAACTTCAAACGTCAACTTTTCTTTTCAGTAATTTTTGGAATCACCGAAAACCATGTCGAGTGCAATCTGACCGAGGGATGCAGCCTTCTTGCCTGGAATGACTCCATGGAAACTCATATGGCTTTCGCTGAGTCTGTGTTGGGGATCATAGCAGAAATTCAAAAAATTTCCTACGTGTCACCAAGATCAATCTATGGAGTAATCTAGCAACGAGGGGAAGGGGAGTGCATCTACATACCCTTGTAGATTGCTAAGCGGAAGCGTTGCGAGATCGCGGATGAAGGAGTCGTACTCGTAGCGATTCAGATCGCGGTTGATTCCGATCTAAGCGCCGAACCACGGCGCCTCTGTGTTCAACACACATGCAGCCCGGTGACGTCTCCCACGCCTTGATCCAGCAAGGGGAGCAGGAGAGGTTGGGGAAGACTCCGTCCAGCAGTAGCACGGCGGCGTGGTGATGGTGGAGGAGCGCGGATTCCAGCAGGGCTTCGCCAAGCACTACGAGAGACGAGGAGGGAGAGAGGTAGGGCTGCGCCTTGGGAGAGAGACTCATGTGTTGTGCAGCCCCAAAACCTCCACTATATATAGGGGCAAGGGCAAGGGGAGGCGCCCTAGGGTTTCCCCTAGGGGGCGGCGGCCAGGGCAGATGGGATCTCCCCTTTGGGTGACTTGGCCCCCAAGCGAGGAGGTGTGAACCCTAGATGGGGCGCCCCAAACCCCCTGGTCACGTGGGATTAGGTGAGGGGGGCGCACAGCCCCTTAGTGGGCTGGTTTTCCCCCTTCCCTTGGCCCATGAAGCCCCACAACACTTGTCGGGGCTCCCGAAACACCTTTCGGTCATGCTGGTCATCACCCGGTACCTCCGGAACACTTCCGAACTCCAAAACCCTTCGTCCAATATATCAATCTTCACCTCCGGACCATTTCGGAACTCCTCGTGACATCCGGGATCTCATCCGGGACTCCGAATAACATTTGGTAACCGCGTACATACTTTCCCTATAACCCTAGCGTCATCGAACCTTAAGTGTGTAGACCCTACGGGCTCGGGAATCATGCAGACAGGACCGAGACATCTCTCTGGTCAATAACCAACAGCGGGATCTGGATACCAATGTTGGCTCCCACATGTTCCACGATGATCTCATCGGATGAACCACGATGTCAAGGATTCAGTCAATCCCGTATACAATTCCCTTTGTCTACCGGTATAGTACTTGCCCGAGATTCGATCGTCGGTATCCCGATACCTTGTTCAATCTCTTTATCGGAAAGTCTCTTTACTCGTTCCGTAACACATCATCCCGTGATCAACTCCTTGGTCACATTGTGCACATTATGATGATGTCCTACCGAGTGGGCCCAAAGATACCTCTCCATTTACACGAAGTGACAAATCCCAGTCTCGATTCGTGCCAACCCAACAGACACTTTCGGAGATACCCGTAGTGCACCTTTATAGCCACCTAGTTACGTTGTGATGTTTGGTACACCCAAAGCATTCCTATGGTATCCGGGAGTTGCACAATCTCATGGTCTAAGGAAATGATACTTGACATTAGAAAAGCTTTAGCAGACGAACTATACGATCTTGTGCTAGGCTTAGGATTGGGTCTTGTCCATCACATCATTCTCCTAATGATGTGATCCCGTTATCAATGACATCCAATGTCCATGGTCAGGAAACCATGACCATCTATTGATCAACGAGCTAGTCAACTAGATGCTTACTAGGGACATGTTGTGGTCTATGTATTCACACATGTATTATGGTTTCCAGTTAATACAATTATAGCATGAACAATAGACAATTATCATGAACAAGGAAATACAATAATAACCATTTTATTATTGCCTCTAGGGCATATTTCCAACAGTCTCCCACTTGCACTAGAGTCAATAATCTAGTTCACATCACTATGTGATTGTAATGAATCCAACACCCATGGGGTATGTTCATATCTTGCTTGTGAGAGAGGTTTATCAGTCAATGGGTCTGAACCTTTCAGATCCATGTGTGCTTTACAAATCTCGATGTCATCTTGTAGATGCAGCTACCACGCGCTACTTGGAGCTATTCCAAATAACTGCTCTACTATACGAATCCGGTTTACTCCTTAGAGTCATCCGGATTAGTGTCAAAGTTTGCATCGACGTAACCTTTTACGACGAACTCTTTTACCACCTCCATAATCGAGAAGATTCCTTAGTCCACTAGTTACTAAGGATAAGTTCGACCGCTGTCATGTGATCCGTTCCTGGATCACTCTTGTACCCCTTGACTGACTCATGGCAAGGCACACTTCAGGTGCGGTACACAACATAGCATACTATAGAGCCTACATCTAAAGCATAGGGGACGACCTTCGTCCTTTCTCTCTCTTCTGCCGTGGTCAGGTCTTGAGTCTTACTCAATACTCACACCTTGTAACACGGCCAAGAACTCCTTCTTTGCTGATCTATTTTGAACTCCTTCAAAATCTTGTCACGGTATGTATTCATTTGAAAGTACTATTAAGCGTTTTTGATCTATCCTTATAGATCTTGATGCTCAATGTTCAAGTATCTTAATCCAGGTTTTCCATCAAAAAACACTTTTCAAATAACCCCGCATGCTTTCCAGAAATTCTACATCATTTTTGATCAACAATATGTTAACAACATATACTCATCAAAAATTCTATAGTGCTCCCACTCACGCCTTTGGAAATACAAGTTTCTCATAAATTTTGTATAAATCCAAAATCTTTGATCATCTCATCAAAGCATACATTCCAATTCCGAGATGCTTACTCCAGTCCTTAGAAGGATTGCTGGAGCTTTGCATACTTGTTAGAATCTTTCAGGATTGATAAAACCTTCTGGTAGTATCACATACAACCTTTCCTCAAGAAAAACATCGAGGAAACAATGTTTGACATCCTATCTGCAAGATTTCATAAATAATGCAGTAACTACTAACATAATTCCAACAGACTCTTAGCATCGCTACGAGTGAGAAAGTCTCATCGTAGTCAACTCCTTGAACTTGTCGGGAAACATCTTAACGACAAGTCGAGCTTTCTTAATGGTGACACTTACTATCATTGTCTGTCTTCCTTTTAAAATCCATCTGCACCCAACAGCCTTACGACCATCAAGTAGTTCTTTCAAAGTCTATACTTTGTTTTATACATGGATCCTCTCTCGGATTTTATGGCCTCGAGCCATTCGTCGGAATCCGGGCCCACCATCGCTTCTCCATAGCTCATAGGTTCATTGTTGTCTAGAAACATGACTTCCAAGACAGGATTACGTACCACTCTGAAGTAGTACACATCCTTGTCGACTATGAGGTTTGGTAGTGACTTGATCCGAAGTTTCATGATCACTATCATAAGCTTCCATTTCAATTGGTGTAGGTGCCACAGGAACAACTTCCTGTGCCATGCTACACACTAGTTGAAGTGACGGTTCAATAACCTCATCAAGTCTCCACCATCCTCCCACTCAATTCTTTCGAGAGAAACTTTTCCTCGAGAAAGGACCCGTTTCTAGAAACAATCACTTTTGCTTCCAGATCTGAAATAGGAGGTATACCCAACTATTTTTGGGTATTCTATGAAGATGCATTTATCCTCTTTGGGTTCGAGCTTATCAGCCTGAAACTTTTTCACATAAGCATCACAGCCCCAAACTTTTAAGAAACGACAGCTTAGGTTTCTCTAAACCTGTAGTTCATACGGTGTCGTCTCAACGGAATTGTGTGGTGCCCTATTTAGAGTAACCATTATTCTCCTTAAATGAATAACCGTATTGCGATAAACATAATCCAATCATGTCTATGCTCAACGCAAACACCAAATAACAATTATTTAGGTTTAACACCAATCTCGATGGTAGAGGGAGTATGCGATGCTTGATCATATCAACCTTGGAAACACTTCCAACACATATCATCATCTCACCTTCAGCTAGTCTCCGTTTATTCCACAGCCTTTTATTTCGAGTTACTAACACTTAGCAACTGAACCGGTATTTTAATACCCTGGTGCTACTAGGAGTACTAGTAAAGTACACATTAATATAACGTATTTCCAAAATACTTCTGTCGACCTTGCCAGCCTTCTCATCTACCAAGTATCTAGGGTAGTTCTGCTTCAATGACCGTTCCCCTCATTAAAGAAGCACTTAGCCTCGGGTTTGGTTCAACCTTGGATTTCTTCACTAGAGCAGCAACTGATTTGCCGTCTCATGAAGTATCCCTTCTTTCCCTTGCCCTTCTTGAAACTAGTGGTTTAATCATCAACAATTGATGCTCCTACTTGATTTCTACTTTCACGGTGTCAAACATCGTGAGTTTCTCAAGGATCATCATGTCTATCCCTGATATGTTATAGTTCATCATGAAGCTCCAATAGCTTGGTGGCAGTGACTATGGAGAATCATCACTATCTCATCTGGAAGATTAACTCCCACTCGATTCAAGTGATTGTAGTACTCAGACAATCTGAGCACATGCTCAATGATTGAGCTTTTCTCCCTTAGTTTGCAGGCTTAAGAAACTTGTCAGAGGTCTCATACCTCTTGACGTGGGCACTAGTCTGAAATCCCAATTTCAGTCTTTGGAACATCTCATATGTTCTGCGACGTTTCAAAACGTCTTTGGTGCCACAATTTTAAACCGTTAGTATTACTCACTGAACTATCATGTAGTCATCAAAACGTGTATGTCAGATGTTTCCCAACATCTACAGATGACGCTCAAGGTTCAACACACTGAGCAGTGCATTAAGGACATAATCCTTCTGTGTAGCAATGAGGACAATCCTTAGTTTACGGACCCAGTCCGCATAATTGCTACTGTCAACTCTCAACTAAATTTTCTCTAGGAACATATCTAAAACAGTAGAACCTAAGCATGAGCTACGACATAATTTGCAAAGACCTTTTTGACTATGTTCATGATAGTTAAGTTCATCTAATCAAATTATTCAATGAACTCCCACTTAGATAGACATCCCTCTAGTCATCTAAGTGATACATGATTCGAGTCAACTAAGCCGTGTCCGATCATCACATGAGACGAACTAGTCATCATCGGTGAACATCTTCATGTTGATCGTATCCACTATACGACTCATGTTCGACCTTTCGGTCTTCCGTGTTCCGAGGCCATGTCTGTACATGCTAGGCTCATCAAGTTAACCTAAGTGTATTGCGTGTCTAAATCTGGCTTACACCCGTTGTATGCGAATGTTAGAACCTATCACACCCGATCATCACGTGGTGCTTTGGAACAACGGACCTTAGCAACGGTGCACAGTTAGGGGCAAAACTTTCTTGAAATTTTAGTGAGGGATCATCTTATTTATGCTACTGTCATTCTAAGCAAATAAGATGTAAACATGACAAACATCACATGCAAATCATAAAGTGACATGATATGGCCAATATCATCTTGCGCCTTTGATCTCCATCCTCGAGGCACGGCATGAACACCATTGTCACCGGCATGACACCATGATCTCCATCATCATGATCTCCATCATCGTGTCTTCATGAAGTTGCCTCGCCAACTATTACTTCTACTACTATGGCTAACAATTAGCAATAAAGTAAAGTAATTACATGGCGTTTTCATTGACACGCAGGTCATAAATAAATTAAGACAACTCCTATGGCTCCTGCCGGTTGTCATACTCATCGACATGCAAGTCGTGATTCCTATTACAAGAACATGATCAATCTCATACATCACATATATCATTCATCACATCCTTTTGGCCATATCACATCACATAGCATACCCTGCAAAAACAAGTTAGACGTCCTCTAATTGTTGTTGCATGTTTTACGTGGCTACTATAGGTTTCTAGCAAGAATGTTTCTTACCTACGCCAAAACCACAAAGTGATATGCCAATTTCCATTTACCCTTCATAAGGACCCTTTTCATAAAATCTGATCCGACTAAAGTGGGAGAGACAGACACCCGCTAGCCACCTTATGCAACTAGTGCATGTCAGTCGGTGGAACCAGTCTCACGTAAGCGTACATGTAAGGTCGGTCCGGGCCGCTTCATCCCACGATGCCGCCGAATCAAGATAAGACTAGTAATGGCAAGTAAATTGACAAAATCGACGCCCACAACAACTTGTGTTCTACTCATGCATAGAAACTACGCATAGACCTAGCTCATGATGCCACCATTGGGGATCGTAGCAGAAATTCAAAAAATTTCCTACGTGTCACCAAGATCAATCTATGGAGTAATCTAGCAACGAGGGGAAGGGGAGTGCATCTACATACCCTTGTAGATCGCTAAGTGGAAGCGTTGCGAGATCGTGGATGAAGGAGTCGTACTCGTAGCGATTCAGATCGCGGCTGATTCCGATCTAAGCGCCAAACCACAGCGCCTCCGCGTTCAACACACATGCAGCCCAGGGATGTCTGCCACGCCTTGATCCAGCAAGGGGAGAAGGAGAGGTTGGGGAAGACTCCATCCAGCAGCAGCACGACGGCGTGGTGATGGTGGAGGAGTGCGGGATTCCAGCAGGGCTTCGCTAAGCACTACGAGAGATGAGGAGGGAGAGAGGTAGGGCTGCGCCTTGGGAGAGAGAGACTTGTGTGTTGTGCAGCCCCAAAACCTCCACTATATATAGGGGCAAGGGCAAGGGGAGGCGCCCTAGGGTTTCCCCTAGGGGGGCAGCGGCCAGGGCAGATGGGATCTCCCCTTTGGGTGACTTGGCCCCCAATCCAGGAGGTGGGAACCCTAGATGGGGCGCCCCAAACCCCCTGGTCACGTGGGATTAGGTGAGGGGGGCGCACAACCCCTTAGTGGGCTGGTTTGCCCCCTTCCCTTGGCCCATGAAGCCCCCGAACACTTGCCGGGGCTCCCGAAACACCTTTCGGTCATGCTGGTCATCACCCGGTACCTCCAGAACACTTCCAAACTCCAAAACCCTTCGTCCAATATATCAATTGTAGCGACCAGACCTCAAACAGTCTGAGCTCTGTGCTCCGGTGTCATCCCTGGATCAGTAATGCTGACACCACACAGTACTCGGAGGATTTATAGCAGAGTAGCAATCAGACACTTATTACATCGAGTGTCTCAAAAGAGAATTTATTACAATAAATATGGCTTAAGGCCATCTAATAACTATAACAGCGAAAGGCTTGGAAGATAAGTGAGTCCATCAACTCCAACGGCATCACTGAGTATAGGACCACGACCTAAAAACTCCTTAATCATCGTCTGAAAAGTCTGCAACATTAACGTTGCAGCCCGAAACGGGTTAGCACATGAAATATGCTGGCAAGGTAACACATAGAGAATAATGGAATGAAACAGCTATACTATATGCATATTTGGCTGGTGGAAAGGCTCTATGGTTACTGTTTTGCGTAAAGCCAATTTTTCCCTACTTCAAAGGAATAAATTTAATTACTATCATGGTGGTTGTTAAACATTGAGAATGGTTGACAGCATTCTCAATCCCAATTAAGCATCATCATTAAACATAACCCAACAAAATTTATTTAGAGTAACATGTTGAGATTCACATGAAAATCCAGGTACTAGATACTCAAGATGTCCATAATCGGGGACACGGCTAACCATGATTAGTTTATTACACTCTGCAGAGGTTTGCACACTTTTCCCCACAAGACTCGATCGCCTTCGTTTGGTTTCTCGCACTACATGGTGTTTGAGAAGACGGATGACCGAGACATAGTCTTTCAGAAGCGCTAGCACCTTACGATGGGTAGACCGTACCACCTACATCCCCTACATCTACTAGTCTACCACTGTAAGAGTTCGCATGACTTAGTCAACTATGCTAGAGCCCATAATAGCTTGTGGCTGCACACGGAAGTTTCTAGTATGAATAGTCTCATGATCCCTTTGAGCCTGGGTGGCGGTCCAAAGAAAACAGGCAAGTCCTGAAATACCCAGGTGCCTCAATCCACCCAGATGTGTGTTTAAGTTGCCACCTTAGATAAACCATTAATTAACAATCTCACATCTGTCATGGATTTCACTCACCCAATCCACGTCTACTAGCATAGCATGGCATAATAAGCAAACGTAGAAGTAACTCCCAAAGGTTTGATAATAAACAGGTAATAGGTACTACCTCGTCTACTTCCCATCCCACAATTTAATTAGATCCTAATCATGCAATGTGTGAGGATTGATCTAATGCAATAAAACTGGGTAGAAGAAAAGGTATGATCAAAGTGTTACTTGCCTTGCTGATGATCCGCGAAACCTAACGATTCGAAGTAACAGGCAACGCACTCCGGGTATTCTATCGCAGACAAACAAACAAGCATACAATAAGTACTCATCTAATGCACAGGTAAAACTCAAATAAGAGATCTAACCAGAAATTTCAACTTAAGAACTCCGGTTGGCAAAAAGAATCAAATCGAACGAAGCAACGAAAACCAAACGACGAAAGAAAACAACTTCGTTCTAGTAATTTGGATCTAGGGAAAATTTTACAGTAACAAAAACTTGTTTAAGTTGGTTAAACGGATAGAGGGTTTCGAGACGAAACTCTAGGCGCTTGAATCGCCTGATTCTGATAAACGAGCGGAAAGTTAAACTAAAACGAAAATCGGATCAGGAATCGTGATCAGAAAAATTGCGGATTTAATCCGAGAAAAAAAAACGACGAACGCTGATTTTTTTCTCTTTTTTTCTTTTCTTTTTTTTTCGGCACGGAAATCGAGGCGCTACGAACCTCGGGCGGCAGGATCGTCGGCGGCGGCTCCGGCGGCGCGCGCGGATCGAGGTGAGGCTGATGGGCTGGGGCGGCTCGGGGCGGCGCTATTTAAAGGCTGCCCCCGGGCGGTGTCCCGCTCGGGTACGGCCCAAAGTCGGTCCATTTTTTTAATTATTCCGCTCGGAAGAAAAAGAAAATAAATACTAAACGGACTCCAAAAATTCCGAAATAAATTTTCACGGGCTTCTAAAATCAAGCCGCACAAGGTGAACATTTATTTGGGCCCTAAATGTAATTTTGAAAAACGCACATTTTTCCTAAATTCCAATAAAACACCGAAAAACTCCGAAATAAAATCTTATTTGATTTTATTATTAAATCCTCAATATTTCTTTATTTTGGGAAAGTCATTTTATTCCCTCCCTCATATTTTTGTAATAGAAATAATTGATGATAAAATAAATAAAATCAAATGATCCTATTCTCAAAATTTGAGAAAACTCAAATATGAAAATAACGAAATCCCCAACTCTCTCCGTGGGTCATTGAGTTGCGTAGAATTTCTAGGATCAACCAAAATGCAAAATAAAATATGATATGCAATGATGATCTAATGTATAACATTCCAAATTGAAAATTTGGGATGCTACAAACCTACCCCCCTTAAGATGAATCTCGCCCTCGAGATTCAGGTTGGCTAGAAAATAGGTGAGGGTGGTCTTTGAGCAAATCTTCCTCTCGCTCCCAGGTGGCTTCATCCTCTGTGTGGTTGCTCCACTGAACTTTGCAAAACTTGATAACCTTGCTGTGAGTAACTCGACTGGCAAACTCGAGAATCTTGACTGGTTTCTCCTCGTAGGTCAAATCGTTATCCAGCTGAATAGTTTCCAATGGCACTGTGTCTCTCAACGGTATGTCAGCCATCTCCGCGTGACATTTCTTTAACTGAAAAACGTGGAACACATCATGAACTCCTGACAATCCTTCAGGTAATTCCAACTTGTAGGCCACTTCTCCCATACGCTCTGAAACTCGATATGGTCCTACAAATCGTTGTGCTAACTTCCCTTTAACTCCAAAACGCTTTGTTCCCCGAAGTGGAGATACTCGAAGATAAGCTCTATCTCCGACTTCATAAAATGTCTCCTTGTGTTTAGAATCTGCATAACTTTTCTGTCTGGACTGGGCTACCTTGAGCCTATCGCGAATCAGCTTCACCTTCTGTTCAGACTCTTTAATCAAGTCAGGACCAAACAACTGGCAGTCTCCAACTTCGTCCCACGACAACGGTGTCCTACACCTCCTTCCATACATAGCTTCGAAAGGGGCCATCTTTAAACTGGTTTGATAACTGTTGTTGTAAGAGAACTCTGCATAAGGCAAATTATCGTCCCAACTAGATCCATAATCTAGTGCACAAGCTCTCAGCATATCCTCCAAAATCCGATTGACTCTCTCGGTCTGTCCATCTGTCTGTGGATGGAAAGCTGTACTGAATTCTAGCCTGGTTCCCAAAGTTTCGTGCAACTGCTTCCAGAACTTCGAGGTAAACTGGGTTCCTCTATCCGATATGATACTCCTTGGAACTCCATGCAGACATACGATCCTGGTCATGTATATCTTTGCCAACTTAGCACTGGTATAAGTGGTCTTTACTGGGATGAAATGACCTACTTTCGTCGATCGATCAACTACAACCCAAATCGAGTCATAGCCTGAACGAGTCTTGGGCAATCCTGTGATAAAATCCATGCCTAGCTTATCCCACTTCCATTCGGGTATCGGCAATGGTTGTAACAATCCTGCTGGCTTCTGATGCTCTGCCTTTACTCTCTGACATACATCACAAACTGCTACATATTCCGCTATATCCTTCTTCATTCCAGTCCACCAGAAAATATCCTTCAAATCCAAATACATCTTGGTATTTCCTAGGTGAATTGAATACGGTGAGTCATGTGCCTCTTGCAAAATCAACTTCCTGATCTCCGGGTCATTGGGCACATAAACGCGGTCTTCAAACTATAGGGTGTCGTGTTCATCCTCACGAAATCCTTTAGCTTTTCCTTTGCTCAGTTTCTCCTTTATAGCAACAATCTCTTTGTCGGCTTTCTGAGCTTCTCTGATTCTATCCATCAAGGTTGAATGAATCTCCATTGCTGCTACATAACCTCTCGGAACTATTTCCAAACATAGTTCACGAAGATTTTCGGCTAACTCCCTTGGTATTCCTCCCGTCATTAATGTATTGACATGGCTCTTGCGGCTTAATGCGTCAGCTACTACATTAGCCTTTCCGGGGTGATAATGCCATTTCATATCATAATCCTTGATAAGCTCCAACCATCTCCTTTGTCTGAGATTCAACTCCTTCTGTGTGAAAATGTACTTCAAACTCTTATGATCCGTGTACACCTCACAATGATTTCCAATGAGAAAATGTCTCCATGTCTTCAATGCATGCACTACGGCTGCTAACTCCAAATCATGCGTGGCATAATTCAACTCATGAGGCTTCAGTTGTCTTGAGGCATATGAAACAACTCTCCCTTCCTGCATAAGCACTTCTCCAAGTCCTCGACGTGAAGCGTCGCAATACACCTCATAACCCTTGGTCTGGTCTGGCAAAATCAACGCTGGTGAGGTAACTAAGCGTTTCTTCAACTCTTGGAAACTAGCCTCACACTCCTCTGTCCATATGAACTTGGTATCTTCTTCAACAACTCAGTCATAGGCTTCACAATCTTTGAGAAATTCTCAATAAATCTCCGGTAGTATCCTGCGAGTCCAAGAAAACTCCGGATCTCTCCAACTGTTGTTGGGGCTTCCCACTTAGTCACGGTTTCAACTTTAGCGGGATCTACTGCTATACCTTCTCCAGATATAACATGTCCGAGGAATCCTACTTCCTTCAACCAAAACTCACATTTGCTGAACTTGGCATATAATTGATGTTCTCTGAGCTTTCCAAGTACCAAACGCAAATGCTCCTTATGTTCCTCTTCATTCTTCAAATAAACCAGGATATCATCAATGAACACTACGATGAACTTATCCAAAAACTCCATAAACACTTTGTTCATCATGTTCATAAAATAGGCAGGTGCGTTAGTCAGACCAAATGACATAACGGTATACTCATACAGCCCATACCTAGTGGTAAAAGCTGTCTTCGGAGTATCCTGTTCTCGAATCTTCAACTGGTGGTATCCTGATCGCAAATCGATCTTGGAAAATACCTTACCTCCTTGCAATCGTTCAAACAGATCATTGATCATTGGTAGCGGGTACTTGTTCTTGATCGTTACTTCATTCAATCCTCGATAATCAACAACCATCCTTAACGATCCATCTTTCTTCTCCACCAGAAGTACTGGCGATCCCCAAGGCGAAGAACTTGGGCGAATATATCCTTTATCCAGTAACTCCTTAATCTGCTTCTTAATTTCCACCAAATCCTTTGCTGGCATCCTATATGGTCTCTTTGATATTGGACCTGTGCCTGGCAATAGCTCAATCAAAAACTCAATATCTCTATCCGGTGGCATGCCTGGTGTCGGTGTCAAAACTGGCGGATCTCGGGTAGGGGTCCCGAACTGTGCGTCTAGGCCGGATGGTAACAGGAGGCAGGGGACACGATGTTTTACCCAGGTTCGGGCCCTCTTGATGGAGGTAAAACCCTACGTCCTGCTTGATTAATATTGATGATATGGGTAGTACAAGAGTAGATCTACCACGAGATCAAGGAGGCTAAAACCTAGAAGCTAGCCTATGGTATGATTGTTGTATATGAAGTTGATTGCCTATGGACTACAACCCTCCGGTTTATATAGACACCGGATAGGGTTAGGGTTACATAAAGTCGGTTACAATGGTAGGAGATCTTGAATATCCGCATCGCCAAGCTTGCCTTCCACGCCAAGGAAAGTCCCATCCGGACACGGGACGAAGTCTTCAATCTTGTATCTTCATAGTCCAGGAGTCCGGCTGAAGGTATAGTCCGGCTACCCGAACACCCCCTAATCCAGGACTCCCTCAGTAGCCCCTGAACCAGGCTTTAATGACGACGAGTCCGGCGCGCAAATTGTCTTCGGCATTGCAAGGCGGGTTCCTCCTCCAAGTCGTTCATAGAAGATGTAAACACCAAGAGTGGTGTGCGGTTCTGCAAAATAAGCTTCCACATATTGCCATAGAGAGAATAATATTAACACAAATCAAATCTACTGACGTATTCCGCAGTGCGTCATCACACTATAGCCAAGTCCTTCACTCGAATCGTTTTCACTTTTCCACCTCAGCGTGTTTTGCGAGGAGGTTTCCTTGGCACGTCTTGTCAAAGCAGAGATCGTGTGCCCCCCTTTTACGGGATTCTCATCAATACGGATGTGGGTAACCCAATCGTGCCCGTTAGCATGTTTTCTCGATTAAAGGTGAGTCCCAAACGGTTACGGGGAGGGCTCCTGGTATTCAACCTCTTATAAAGAGACCAGGGCCTTACTCCTTTTCTCCAATCCCAAAACAAGTTCGCCCGTCGCCTCGAGTTCCAACACCCTAGGCTCTAGATTCCGGGCGCCTCAGACCTTCGACAATGTCCGGTTCCGACCTTCAAGGCCGATGGATGCCGTCCACCGTCACGGAGGAGGATGTGCTAAAGTTGAGAGAGGCTAAGTTCTTGACCGCCGAAATTCTGCACAGGTTGCCTGCTCAAAGGCAGGCTATCCCCAGTCCCCAGCCCGGTGAGAGCGTAGTGTTCATGTCTCACTTCCTTCGGGGGTTAGGCTTCCCGATGGATCCCTTCGTGAGGGGGCTGCTATTTTATTACGGGCTGGAATTTCACGACTTAGCTCCGGAGTCCATCCTCCACATTTCCTCATTCATCGTTGTGTGCGAAGCGTTCCTCCGTGTTACTCCTCACTTCGGATTATGGCTCAAGACTTTTGGAGTGGAGCCGAAGATGATCGAGGGACGGCACGCAGAGTGCGGAGGCGCTGTCATAAGTAAGAATGCTGATGCTCCATGGCCCGAGGGCTCCTATCAAGAGGAGCTCGGCTTGTGGCAACGAGAATGGTTCTATATCACCGTTCCCAGGAGCGCCAAGTGGGTGGTGCCTCCTGCCTTTCGCTCGGGTCCCCCACCACGGCTAGCGTCATGGGTCAACAAAGGATTAGATTGGGGGTTATCCAAAGATGTGCCCCTGTTGCAGGGCCGCATTAGGGATCTCTTAGAAGGAGACCTCAACCTGGTCAAGGTGACGCAGGTCATGCTGATTCGCCGAACATTACCCGACAAACGTTGCTCCCTTCGTCTGTGGGAGTTTTAATCCAGAGGGACCACGAGCTCTCCAGCATTTTATGGGTGCAACGCTCGTGGAGATGTATAAACTATTCTTCGGATCACAAATGATGTGTCCGGATTTGACCGAGGACGCAGGCCTAAGCTGCAATCGCCCGGATTCCCAAGTAAGTAACCTTGTGCCCGGACCTACTATCCATATAATCGTCATAAACTTGCCCCTAAAAGAGTTGTCCTTCTAAACAGGAGTGGATAGCGAAGGCAAAGCTGATCAGGTGTCTGACTCTCCTTCCCGAAACCAGGCCGGATCTCGTGCTTGTCAGGATGTTGAAGATAATGCCTTTGGAGGGAAGTAAGGGGAAGGACAAGGGAACTATGGCCTCCTCGAAGGAGGCTGCTCCAAAGAGAACCGACAATTCCTCTCCCAAGGGGAAGAAGAGGGCCGCCTCTGACGACCCGGAGACCATGGCCCCGAAGCGGGGGAGAAAATCCTCGTCAGAGGGTCCGACGCCGGGGAGTTCCTCGGCCGAACTACGCCCTCAAAGGGATCAGCCGTCCAGCGAGCCGTAAGTAGAGAGAGGTTTTCCTTTTGAGGGATGAGAGAAATCCTTGATTTATATCTGAGAAGATTAACTGAAATTTTGCCTTGTAGCTCGGACCTCAGCCCTTCTCAGCAGAGCTCGTCTTCGGGGGATCTTCTTCCGGAGATGATGGAGAGCGGGACGCCTCCCCCTGCCGTACCGCCTAGCGAGGCAGGCGACCCTGAGGTGTCGTCGCGGAGGGTTTCTCTGAATCCGGCAGGGGCGGAAGATAGCTATGTGGCCCCCCAAGGCTCTCCGCGTCCGGACTTTGAAAGAGGCCATAGGACAAGTCCGACACCGTCTGGTGCTCGGCCGGAGGAGCTAAAGATTCTGCTGGAGCGAGCTTCTATCTCAGAGGAGCACCGTTCATTGATGGGCATGGTGATTGAAAGGATTTCATCCGCAGAAAGCGGATTGCATGAGGCCATCAAAAGTTTACTGACGGGTTTTGAGGTACGTTAGATAATGTACACTTTTGTCAGTTGCGCATAAGTAAGATGCGCCCTGTGTAGATAGTAGCCCTTGAGACTCTGCGCGCTGTCAAGAAATGACGGCACGCAAAGGATCATAATCCCAGGTCTAAGATGTTTCCTTTGAATGTAGGTGACGAGGTGTCCGGAATCAAGCCGAACTGATGATGTGGCTGAACTAAAGCGGCAACTGGACATGGCAGATGCCGACATCGCGCTTGTCAACAAGCGGCTTGATGAGGCTCAAGGTATGTAATTCTTCGGGCGGCATCAGGTAAGAGGAGCTTCATGCCAGTGTCTTACAATGTGTGTGCTTGACGCAGATGGTACGACCGCCGTGGAGAATCTTAGGGAAGAACTTGCCCGAGCTAAGGAGCAAGCCAGAAAAAGCGATGCGGCTGCCGAGAAGGCCCTTGAAGAGCTGAGAGCCGAACAGGCTGCTCACTGCCAAAGCAAAGAAGAGATGGCCGAGAAGTTAAAGAGCGCTGCAGACCTTTGCAAACTTCTTGAGAAAGAAGACCGAGCGAGACAGACGGACTTAGAGAAGGCCGTTGCCGATGCCAAGGATGCTCGCTCTGTGATGAGAGCTGCGAAGGAGGAGCTGCGTCAGGCCGAATAGATCGCGGCTGGAAAGCCCTTTATGCTGCGGAGGAAGTTTTGTGATCCGAAGTTTGCTCCGTTGGACCGGATGTGGAGTGTGGAGGACACCCATCTGGATTTGGTAGCAAGTGCTGCTGATGCGACCGAACACTTTCGAGATCTAAAAGATCGCGAAGTGGAAAAGCTTTTCTGGTCACAGTTCCACAATCTAGAGCGTCCACTGGTAGTGGATGATCGTTTGGCTCAATGGGCCGAACTGAATAGGTTGTCTGGACTCGCCATGAAGTACGTCATGGGTCACCTGTGGCCGGGGAGATCGGAGCCGAAGAGTTATTTCAGCTTGGTGCAGCAATTCCTTGACGGGTGCCGCGTATAAACGCAATGAAGAGGTCAGCATGCATAGAGGGCGCTAGGATGGCTCTTGCCCGTGTTAAGACATACTGGGCAGAGATGGAGACCACCGTTGTTGCGTCCCGAGATCCGGACAAAAGCCGAGTACCCTCCGAGCACTATTTTTAGGAAGTTCTTGAATGCGCTCGTGTAATAGAGACGCAGTGCCCGAAAGATGCTATGTTATGATAGCATATGTAATTATAAAGTAATATTTTGATAAACTGTAGTGGCCTTTTTTATACTTGAGCCTCCAAGTATTGGGAACACCTCCTGTGCGGCCGTTTTAAGATATATATATATATATATATATATATATATATATATATATATATATATATATATATATATATATATATATATATAGAATCTGAAAGATGGCAGTCGTTGGCTTCATCCCCCACGCACATAGTGCGGGGGTGCTCGCAAAAGACGCATTTTCACACTTAACCCAATGTCTTGGTCCTACAAAGGAGGTGATAGCGCAGCGGGCCAGGCAACCGGACTATAATGCTTTAACACTTCCACTTAGCCATAGGAGTTTGATAATGAGACTATTTAGCTAGCTCCTTGGTGGCAACTGCGCTCGTCTGAGTTCGGGGCGTGTATGTGCCTGACCGGGAAGCGGCCCTTCGTTAAAGCGGAGGAATCCGATATATTCCGATAGGTCATCGAGTGGCTGACCAGTCTCACGCTACATCATGACAGTCAGTTTTCGACTTTCTCTACTGAGGTGCTCGCCTGGCCGAACCGGGGTACAATCGCAGTAGTTCTCCTGGTGCTACCTTAGCCGATAGAGCGGAACGTAAGGTAGCCGAACTCAGGAGCCGGGCAACCCAACATTTGACCAAAGACATGATTCGGAGCTGATGCATATAATGCCAAAACTCGCGACGCCGAACACTCCCTAAGGTGTTCGGTCTTTATGAGTGCGGGCGAAACAACACTCTTTATTAAAAAGGCCCCTAGTGTCCAGGTACGTGCAAAAATTCTAACGTGGCCACATGCCAAGACGCCAAACTCCTCCTTGGTTATATCAGAAAGAAAAAAACCAGGGGATGTGTAGCAACAAGAGACAGTAAAAAAGGTTTACGCAGGGTCTTAATCTAAAAAGAATCCTTTAGGACGGGTCCCTACTGCACGTCTGCGCCTGTGTCTCCGTTGTGCCGTATCCTGGACGGGCGCCGCACGACGTTCATCTATAAAAGAGAGGAACTGAGTTGAAAACGGGTCGTGCCGAAAAAGTTTAAAATAAGCAAAGTATAAAGTAAGATATATAAGGTTGAGCTTTATTGTCTCTTATTGTATATGCGTGGAGCCCCTAGTGCGGGGGTATATGGCTTCTAGGCCTGCATCAATGATGATTTTGCACCGAACTCGTCTATCCGCGTTTGTGGTCTTGAATGAACTATTTTGAAGTTTTTTGGCCGGTGAGGCCATTTTGCTGTGGGGCTGTCAAAGCGGCCGCATAGTCCTCCACTTGGGGAGGCACACTTTAGTGCTTCCCCTTCAAAGAGATGATGCCTCATGGACCAGGCATCTTAAGCGTAAGAGATGCATAATGCGGTATTGCATTAAAGCGAGCGAAAGCTTCACGTCCCAGTAGTGCTTGATAGCGACTTGAGAACGGGACGATATGGAAGGTCAGCTTTTCGCGGCGGAGGTTGTCGGCAGAGCCGAATGTGACTGTGAGCCAGAAAAAAGCCGTACAATGGGTGCCCGAACCAGGTATTACCCCTTGAAAGGAGGTTTTGCTGCGGTGGATTCTTGCTGGGTTTATCCCCATGTGCTGGATTGTATCCTGATATATCAGGTTTAGTCCACTGCCGCCGTCCATAAGGACATTTGAAAACTGGAGTCCGCCAATTATTGGATCGAGTATCAAGGCAGTCCAGCGTACATTCTTGATATTACTAGAATAATCTAGCTGATCGAAGATGATCGGTTTTGACAACCAGTGGCAGGACCCTTTGGGGATGGGCCGTGTGGTGCATACCTTTATGGGCGCCGCACGTTTTGTTATGTGAAGTGAGTTCACTGTTTTCACTTCTTGTGGGAAGTTCTTTTGTTTCCTGGTGCTCTGCTTTTGGGGTTCGTCCTCATCTTCGCTTGGTGTGTCGAGCCCCTTGTGTTCGGCATTGAGTCTGCCGGATTGTTTGAAAACCCAATAGTATCTGTGGGTATGGTTAGCAGGCTTCCCGGGAGTACTGTGTATCTGACATATCCTGTCCAGGATTTTATTTAGGTTGGATGGATCGTCCCTGTTATCCTGGGGGAGCGATTTTTCTTGATTTTGTCGTGAGCCTTTGAATCCGGCATTGACTGCCGTGCTCTTTGGACTTTTGTCCTTACCAGCGACGGTCCTTGTTGCGTCACGGTTTTCCGTTTCCATCCCTGGTTTCGGATGTACTTGGGTCACTGGGGCTGCACCTTGCCAACCAGCTGTCCTCCCCTACACAAAAGCGGGTCATGAGGCTTGTTAGTGCGGCCATTGTTCTTGGCTTTTCTTGGCCGAGGTGTCTGGCGAGCCATTCGTCTCGGATGTTATGCCTGAAAGCTGCTAAGGCTTCGGCGTCCGAACAGTCGACTATCTAATTCTTTTTAGTGAGGAATCTATTCCAGAACTGCCGAGCTGATTCTCCGGGTTGTTGAGTTATGTGACTAAGATCGTCTGCATCCGGAGGACGGACATAGGTCCCTTGAAAGTTTGCTCGGAAAGCATCCTCGAGCTCTTCCCATCTTCCAATTGTGTTTTCTGGAAGGCTTTTAAGCCAATGCCGGGCTGGCCCTTTAAGCTTAAGGGGTATATATTTTATGGCGTGGAGATCATCTCCTCTAGCCATGTGTATGTGGAGGATATAATCCTTGATCCAGACTCCAGGGTCTGTTGTTCCGTCATATGCCTCTATGTTTACGGGTTTGAATCCCTCTGGGAATTCATAGTCCAGGACCTCATCGGTGAAACATAGGGGGTGTGCGGCGCCCCTGTATTTGGGTGTGCCGGATTCGGATGATGGCTTCATAGCGTTGCTTACGAGAGCTTGCTTTCTTGGCCCATAAATGGACCTGACTGGGCCATGATGCAAATCCTTAAGTGGGTCGCATGCCAATTTAGGTGCGGCGCCGCTTGCCGCTTTATGGGGTCGTCTATCCGACCGTGTGGCTTTTTCATTTTTTGAATGCGAGGGCTCTAGGGCCTCTTCGTCGAATTCAGGCAGTAGCTTTCTTTTTGGATTGCTTTTAGTGCGGCAACTGTCACCGTACTTATCTGTGGTATTGATTACTTTGCTCCATCTAATCCGGAGTGCGTCTTCTGCTGTTTTTAGCTTCCGCTTCTGCTTCTTTAGGCTGCGTGCAGTTGCAACGAGCCTCTCATGGAGATTCTTCTGCTCCATAGGTTTATTCGGTGTGAGGTCGTCCGGAATGCCGTTTTCGCCGGAGGAGGGATGTTCGGTTTCTCTATCTGTGTTGCCCTGTTCGGACGGTTGCTCTAAGGCCTGCTCGTCGTCTACCGGCTCTTCCTGCTCTATGGCTGGGTTTTTGTTGAGGCGGGGCTTGGGTCAGCGTTTACGCCGACGCTTTGATTGCTTTTCGGGGGGTCGATCTCCCGTCCCATCCCCTTTTTCCTTGTTGTCGCTTCCTCTAGGGGTATCCACCATGTACACATCGTGAGATGAGGTGGCTGTCCAATGCCCTATGGGTGTTGGTTCGTCGGTATCTGCTGCATCGTCATCCATGCTGTCGATGTCTCCGGAGTCAAAGTTGAGCACGTCGTTTAAATTGTCGACAGTGGCTACCAAGTGGGTGGTGGGTGGGCTTTGAATTTCTTCATCGTCCATATCCCATCCTCGCTGACGTAGTTCGGCCAGGGCTCTCCTAATAAGGAGAGAGTCTTGAGAGAGTTCAGGATATCGCCACAAGGCGAGTGCTGAAAGATGTCTGCGGCAGTGAACTCCATTATCGGCGCCCAATCGGATTCGATTGGCAGGGGCGCGGGAGGTTCGGAGTCCGGGGAGGAGTCCGGATCCTCGGAGTCACGGGTCGTGCAGAGTGCGGGGCTAGCGTTCAGCTCGATCGCTTTTGGGATCACAACCCCAGAGGTGACGTCCAACCGCTCATCCTCGATTGGCGCAATAGGCTCCGAGTTAGGGGTTGGAACCGATGCGTGTGCGGCCTCCAGGACACTGTCCGGAGGCAGAGCTAGATCATGCCCCTCGAGATAGTGCGGCGCGCTTGGCCGTGGCTCGAACCCGTCGAAGATCGAGTCTCCGCGGATGTCAGCCGGGTAGTTTAAGCTTCCAAACCTAACTTGATGGCCAGGGGCATAGCTTTCGATCTGCTCCAGGTGGCCGAGCGAATCGGCCCGCAGAGCGAAGCCGCCGAAGACGAAGATCTGTCCGGGGAGAAAAGTCTCACCTTGGACCGTATCGTTGTTGATGATCAAAGGAGCCATCGGGCCTAAAGGCAATGACACAGAGGAACTCTCAATGAAAGCACCAATGTCGGTGTCAAAACCGGCGGATCTCGGGTAGGGGGTCCCGAACTGTGCGTCTAGGCCGGATGGTAACAGGAGGCAGGGAACACGATGTTTTACCCAGGTTCGGGCCCTCTTGATGGAGGTAAAACCCTACGTCCTGCTTGATTAATATTGATGATATGGGTAGTACAAGAGTAGATCTACCACGAGATCAAGGAGGCTAAACCCTAGAAGCTAGCCTATGGTATGATTGTTGTATATGAAGTTGATTGCCTACGGATTACAATCTTCCAGTTTATATAGACACCGGATAGTGTTAGGGTTACATAAAGTCGGTTACAATGGTAGGAGATCTTGAATATCCGCATCGCCAAGCTTGCCTTCCATGCCAAGGAAAGTCCCATCCGGACACGGACGAAGTCTTCAATCTTGTAACTTCATAGTCCAGGAGTCCGGCTGAAGGTATAGTCCGGCTACCCGAACACCCCCTAATCCAGGACTCCCTCACCTGGCAACTCCTCTGGAAATACATCAGGAAAATCCCTTACCACTGGTACTTCCTCCTACACAACTCCTGTTAGGCAATTTACTTGAGTCCTCTTTGGCACATGCCGGGATACATACTTGATCCTTCTCCCTTCTGGTGTGGTAAGCAAAATTGACTTGGTAGCACACTCAATATTCCCTTCATACTTTGATAACCAATCCATGCCTAATATCACATCCAATCCTTGAGATTCCAATACTATTAGGTCTGAGGGAAAAACATAGTTACCAATCCTTAATGGTAACCGATCACACCATAGACTAGCCACATACTCTGCTCCGGGCGAGGTTACTAACATGGGTGACCTAAGGGCTTGGGTTGATAGGTTATACTTATCCACAAATCCCCTTGAGATGTATGAATGCGATGCGCCAATATCAAAAAGAATGAGTGCAGTAAATGACTTAACCAAAAACTTAACAATTACTGCATCGGGATGAGCTACAACCTCCTCCACGCTAACGTGGTTCACTTGTCCCCTGTTAAAAGGGTTCGGCTTCTTCCCAGAACTTCCATTACCATTTTGGCCTTCAGGACATTCATTGGCATAATGTCCGGTCTTTTGACACTTAAAGCAAGTGACTTGGCTCAGGTCCTTCTTGGCTGGGGTTGATGGGTTGGTGCGATTCTGGCCGTTGCTTCCTCCATTACCATTCCCATTCTTGGTGCCATTGTGATTGTGCGAGCTACCTCCTCCATGGGTATGCTGAAAATGTCCTCCTGGTCTAGGGGTAAAACGTGGCTTCTGCTGAGCTCCTGAATTGTACTTTCCTTGTCCATACTTCCTCTTGCGATTCTCAATTTGCTGCTGCTTCCCTTCAATCATAAGAGCACGATCTACCAACTCCTGGTAGTTGTTGAAGGTTGCTACCATCAACTGCATGCTCAACTCATCATTTAGTCCTTCCATAAACTTCTCCTGCTTAGCTGCATCCGTAGCGACGTCATCTGGGGCATAACGTGCTAGCTTACTAAATTCCTCCACATACTGGCCAACTGTCCGTCCTCCTTGGCGCAAGTTGCGAAACTCACGCTTCTTCATGGCCATAGCTCCTGCTGAAACATGGGCAGTACGAAAAGCCTGCTGAAACTGGTCCCATGTGATAGTGTCGACTGGGAAAGTGGCTGTGAAATTCTCCCACCATGATGCTGCGGGTCCTTCTAACTAATGTGCGGCAAACTTCACCTTCTCCGCATCCGTGCATCCTGCTGTGGTCAACTCCCTAGCTGTCTTGCGGAGCCAATCATCTGCTACTATCGACTCAGTGCTACTGGAAAACACCGGCGGATTCAGCCTAAGAAAACGGGCTAAGTGATCAACATGTGGTGGTGGTGGTGGTGGGTTGTTGTTGTTGTTCCCCTGATTCTGATTTTGGACTAGCAACTGCATCAATGTGTTTTGCTGCTGGATCAACTGGGCGAGCTCCGATGGGAAGGCAAATCCGGGGTCACGTATCGGAGGCATCTGAGGGATGAGATGTAAGAATAGAGGGGGTCTAAAGAGAAAACACTACCCATATGCACATGAGGCAAAAGCAAAAATTCACTTCAATCAATCTAACAAGGGCATACAATCGATCTAACTATCGCAAAAGTGCTCGG
Organism: Triticum dicoccoides; assembly: GCF_002162155.2. Classification (NCBI taxonomy): domain Eukaryota; kingdom Viridiplantae; phylum Streptophyta; class Magnoliopsida; order Poales; family Poaceae; genus Triticum; species Triticum dicoccoides. The sequence goes on from NC_041388.1 coordinate 194,531,380, forward strand.
ACTACTATATTTACATGGTGGACTACTACTACTGATGAGGTGGTCTACTAGAAATATTCTTCAGTTGCAGAATCCATGATATCTGCTCCAGCTTCATCAACATAGTCATCATCGCTACTATCTGCTTTCGAGTCGGTGCCATCGATGATGATGTAGTCTTCCGGGCTAATTTCCTTGGGTTCTTTGTCTTCATCTACTGGCGTAGGGCCTCCCATAAATATTCAAATCTTCTTAATCAGGTCGTCATTCTTCTTCACCAATACTTCAATTTCCTCTTCATAATCTTCACGTGTAGCCCTGAGTTCTTCCTCCAGTTCCTTGATTCTTGTCTTAGCCTTCTTCAGATCTATCATGTCGGCGCACATCTGGTTCTCCTGTCGTCGAATGTGCTGATTTAGCTCCTAGATAAAAGTTGTGATTGACCTATCCTTCCTGGTGCTGATCATCTCCCAGTGCTCATCTCGGCGCCCACAAATCTGGTAGATAGTATCCTTGAGATCATTGTGGTAGACTTCTCCAATACGTCCCATGGCGATGTGAGTTGCCATGCTCTTTCCTAGACTCCAAGCTGGTGCATCAAAAGAAAACTCTATGGGCTCAGTGACTGGCATGAACGTCCTTCCTGGTACTTGAATTTGAATCATCCAGCGCTCTTCTTTAGGTAAAGTGGTGTTGTAGGTTCCCGTGAAGCTTGGTACTCCTATATTCAGGTATCTAGTGACTTCCTTCAAGTGGCGTCCAAAGGGTGTATCTTCATCCGGTTGTGTGAACTTGTTCCTTGCATCAGCCATCCTAAAGAGTAGAAAAGATGAGAGGTCAGAAGAGAAGAGAGTGAATAGTGATCTAGGTCTTTAGCTTAGTGGTCGTGTCCTACAGTCAACCTGGCTCTGATACCATCTCTGTAGCGACCAGACCTCAAACAGTCTGATCTTTGTGCTCCGGTGTCATCCCTGGATCAGTAATGCTGACACCACACAGTACTCGGAGGATTTATAGCAGAGTAGCAATCACACACTTATTACATCGAGTGTCTCAAAAGAGAATTTATTACAATAAATATGGCTTAAGGCCATCAAATAACTATAACAGCGGAAGGCTTGGAAGATAAGTGAGTCCATCAACTCCAACGACATCACTGAGTATAGGACCACGATCTAAACTCCTTAATCATCGTCTGAAAAGTCTGCAACATTAACGTTGCAGCCCGAAACGGGTCAGCACATGGAATATGCTGGCAAGGTAACACATAGAGAATAATGGAATGAAACAGCTATACTATATGCATATTTGGCTGGTGGAAAGGCTCTATGGTTACTGTTTTGCGTAAAGCCAATTTTTCCCTACTTCAAAGGAATTAATTTAATTACTATCATGGTGGTTGTTAAATATTGAGAATGGTTGATAGCATTCTCAATCCCAATTAAGCATCATCATTAAACATAACCCAACAAAATTTATTTAGAGTAACATGTTGAGATTCACATGAAAATCCAGGTACTAGATACTCAAGATGTCCATAATCGGGGACACGGCTAACCATGATTAGTTTATTACACTCTGCAGAGGTTTGCGCACTTTTCCCCACAAGACTCGATCGCCTTCGTTTGGTTTCTCGCACTACATGGTGTTCGAGAAGACGGATGACCGAGACATAGTCTTTCAGAAGCGCTAGCACCTTACGATGGGTAGACCGTACCACCTACATCCCCTACATCTGCTAGTCTACCACTGTAAGAGTTTGCATGACTTAGTCAACTATGCTAGAGCCCATAATAGCTTGTGGATGCACACAGAAGTTTCTAGTATGAATAGTCTCATGATCCCTTTGAGCCTGGGTGGCGGTCCAAAGAAAACAGGCAAGTCCTGAAATACCCAGGTGCCTCAATCCACCCAGATGTGTGTTTAAGTTGCCACCTTAGATAAACCATTAATTAACAATCTCACACCTATCATGGATTTCACTCACCCAATCCACGTCTACTAGCATAGCATGGCATAATAAGCAAACGTAGAAGTAACTCCCAAAGGTTTGATAATAAACAGGTAATAGGTACTACCTCGTCTACTTCCCATCCCACAATTTAATTAGATCCTAATCATGCAATGTGTGAGGATTGATCTAATGCAATAAAACTGGGTAGTAGAAAAGGTATGATCAAAGTGTTACTTGCCTTGCTGATGATCCGCGAAACCTAACGATTCGAAGTAACAGGCGGCGCACTCCGGGTATTCTATCACAGACAAACAAACAAGCATACAATAAGTACTCATCTAATGCACAGGTAAAACTCAAATAAGAGATCTAACGAGAAAGTTCAACATAAGAACTCTGGTTGGCAAAAAGAATCAAATCGAACGAAGCAACGAAAACCAAACGGCGAAAGAAAACAACTTCGTTCTAGTAATCTGGATCTAGGGCAAATTTTACAGTAACAAAAACTTGTTTAAGTTGGTTAAACAGATAGAGGGTTTCGAGACGAAACTCTAGGTGCTTGAATCGCCTGATTCCGATAAACGAGTGAAAAGTTAAACTAAGACGAAAATTGGATCAGGAATCGCGATCAGAAAAATCGCGGATTTAATCCGAGAAAAAAAACGAGCCTTTTTTTTCTCTTTTTTTTTGGCAAGGAAATCGAGGCGCGACGAACCTCGGGCGGCGGGATCATCAGCGGCGGCTCCGGTGGCGCGCGTGGATCGAGGCAGGGCTGATGGGCTGGGGTGGCTCGGGGCGGCGCTATTTAAAGGCTGCCCCCGGGCGGTGTCCCGCTCGGGTACGGCCCGAAGTCGGTTCGTTTTTTTAATTATTCCGCTCGGAAGAAAAATAAAAAGAAATACTAAACGGACTCCAAAAATTCAGAAACAAATTTTCACGGGCTTCTAAAATCTAGCCGCACAAGGTGAACATTTATTTGGACCCTAAATGCAATTTTGAAAAACGCACATTTTTCCTAAATTCAAATAAAACACCGAAAAACTCCGAAATAAAATCTTATTTGATTTTATTATTAAATCCTCAATATTTCTTTATTTTGGGAAAGTCATTTTATTCCCTCTCTCATATTTTAGTAATAGAAATAATTGATGATAAAATAAATAAAATCAAATGATCCTATTCTCAAAATTTGAGAAAACTCAAATATGAAAATAATGAAATCCCCAACTCTCTCCGTGGGTCATTGAGTTGCGTAGAATTTCTAGGATCAACCAAAATGCAAAATAAAATATGATATGCAATGATGATCTAATGTATAACATTCCAAATTGAAAATTTGGGATGTTACATCAATCTTCACCTTCGGACCATTCCGGAACTCCTCGTGACGTCCGAGATCTCATCCGGGACTCCGAACAACATTCGGTAACCGCGTACATACTTTCCCTATAACCCTAGCATCATCGAACCTTAAGTGTGTAGACCCTACGGGCTTGGGAATCATGCAGACATGACCGAGACATCTCTCTGGTCAATAACCAACAACGGGATCTGGATACCCATGTTGGCTCCCACATGTTCCACGATGATCTCATCGGATGAACCACGATGTCAAGGATTCAGTCAATCCCGTATACAATTCCCTTTGTCTACCGGTATAGTACTTGCCCGAGATTCGATCGTCGGTATCCCGATAACTTGTTCAATCTCGTTACTGGCAAGTCTCTTTACTCGTTCCATAACACATCATCCCGTGATCAACTCCTTGGTCACATTGTGCACATTATGATGATGTCCTACCGAGTGGGCCCAGAGATACCTCTCCATTTACACGGAGTGACAAATCCTAGTCTCGATTCGTGCCAACCCAACAGACACTTTCGGAGATACTCGTAGTGCACCTTTATAGCCACCTAGTTACGTTGTGACATTTGGTACACCCAAAGCATTCCTACGGTATCCGGGAGTTGCACAATCTCATGGTCTAAGGAAATGATACTTGACATTAGAAAAGCTTTAGCAGACGAACTATACGATCTTGTGCTAGGCTTAGGATTGGGTCTTGTCCATCACATCATTCTCCTATTGATGTGATCCCGTTATCAATGACATCCAATGTCCATGGTCAGGAAACCATGACCATCTATTGATCAACGAGCTAGTCAACTAGAGGCTTACTAGGGACATGTTGTGGTCTATGTATTCACACATGTATTGCGGTTTCCGGTTAATACAATTATAGCATGAACAATAGACAATTATCATGAACAAGGAAATACAATAATAACCATTTTATTATTGCCTCTAGGGCATATTTCCAACAGTCTAGACATCGGAATGCCCATTCCTTTCAACGTTTCTGCATACAGTATGTTCAGCCCACTGCCACCGTCCATCAGGACCTTTGTCAGCCGAGTGCCTTCGACCACCAGGTCGACCACTAGTTCTTTCCTCCTAGGGGTGGCAATGTGCACTGGATGATCAGACTGGTCGAATGTAATGGCAGTCTGCGACCACTTCAAGCAACTGGGTGTCACCGGAGCGACCATGTTCACTTCCCTGTTGATGACTTTCAATCGACTTTTGCTCTCAACATCAGCAAAAATCATCAGAGTGGAATTCACGTGGGGATAACCATCATCATCCTCTCCCTCATCCTCAGGCTTGTCTGCCTCCTTCTCCTTTTCCTTGGGCTGTTTCTCTCGGAACTGCTGGATTAGGAGCCGACACTGCCGAGTGGTGTGCTTCAGGTAAATGAAGTTACCTTCTTCATCTTTTTTGGTGTGGATATGGCATGGCAGATCCAACACGACATTTCCATCTTGATCTTTTACTTTCTTGGGGTTCCACGACCCTTTGGGCTTCCCCTTGAAGTTTCCTTGAACCACAGCCAAGGCTTCACCCAGAGCAGCTGGCTCGGCCTTGCGCTTCTGTTTCTGACCGGAGTTTCCTCCTCCGGCTTCGTGGGCGACTGCTTTGTGCTTGCCACTCCAGAGTCGCTCTTCTTCTTCAGCATTGGCATACTTGGTGGCAATTTCCGTCATCTGAGCCAGAGTCATATTTCCTGTTGGCTAAATTTCATATTCAACTCCCGATACCTGACTCCTTCCTTAAAGGCACAAATTGCCTGATGATCTGACACATCTTATACCGTGTGGTGTAGGGTGATCCATCTCTGGATATAATCCCTCAAAGTTTCATTCGGTTTCTGAACATAACACTGTAATTCTGTCAAACCTGCCGGCCGTTTGCAAGTGCCCTCGAATGTTCTGACAAACACTCGGGCGCGATCTTCCCAAGTATAGATTCTGCCAGGCGCTAACTGATTCAGCCATGCTCTAGCCGAACCCTCCAACATCAGAGGAAGGTGTTTCATGGCCACTTCATCATTGCCGCCACCAATCTGGACAGCCACTCGCTAGTCTTCAAGACAAGTGTCAGGCTTGGACTCTCCGGTGAACTTGCTAACTCCAGACGCCAACCTGAAGTTGGGGGGAATCACCGCAGCTCTGATGGCTCTGCTGAAGCACTCTGGACCAAAGACATGCACCCTGTTGCTGGTTTGTGGATCTCTGTCATGGCCCTCTTGGTGAGCTCTGTTTCTGTCGACCAAGCCCTGCACGAGAATAGATCTCGCATCAAAGCCTGGCTCCCTGGGGTCGACTGGAATACCTCTTCCGACACTGTTAGGGCGTCTGTCTTCATGTGGCCGAGGCACGTATGACCCACTCCTTGGAGGAGGCATGGGCACTCGACGGCGATCATCGCGATCGGCACGGCAATCATACCGCTCTACCGCTCTCGGTTTCTGTACTGATCACGCCGATCTCCACGTCCCTCACGCCTTGGGGGCGATCTCGGGCTATGGGCCGACTGAACTGTGTCTGCGACCACGGATCTGCTATGGATCTTATTCCGCGACTGAGACACGACCGTATTCTGCTCTCCCGCTGCCCGGAGCAAGGCTCTGATCTGCACCAGACCTAGGCCAGCTTCTGATCGGGAAGGTTGGATCGACTCTGCTATCCGGGCAGCAGCTGCTAGATTCTGGATCGGTGTTTGGTATACCTGAGTCGGAGGTGGAAAAAGATGGCGTCGACTGGACTCAGGAGCATATTGTCGAGCGCGATCGTCGAGTGCGCGCTGGAGGTTTTCCAATCGAGTGCGCTCAGCCAGGTTGGCCAAGCGCACCTGCTCCAATGCCTGGGCCTCAGGGGTTTCTCTAACTATAGGAGTATGCAATGCATCCATGTTCCGGCGGCGAAGTTCCTCCCTCTGCTGCGAGGAAAGGGGTTCGGGGCGGTACTCCTTGTGAACGCGCGACGTATTGCCGTTCCCGTCGCCTCCGTCTTCTCGGTTGAAGCCAGGAGGGCTGCGTGGTCCGTTGACCATCAAAACTTCCACCGTCGGGTCGCTGTTGTCGCACTTGGATGTGGTCTCTACGGAGCCAGTTGACAGATCGAACAGGCCGTAGAGAGTTTCATCGGGCTCGATCACCGCGACTTGAGGGGTGGCCGACTGGCGGGCCACCGCAAGCTTCACCCACCGCTGAAGCCTCGACCGACCGGTGCGTTTGCTCCGGCGGGTCGCAGGGAGGGGGAAAGCTGCTGGAGTCGACTGGTACTGGGTCGTCAGTTGCCGCAGGAGGATGCTGCGGACGCACACACGAAAGTGCGTCGCCCCGCGGGCGAGGAGCACGTCGGCGTCGAGTGGTGCCTCCTAAAGCCAAGCGGAGTCGTCGGTGACAAACACGAGTGCACCGAGACGGATCTCGCGGCCCTCAGCCAAACCTCCGCCTGGAACCATGATGAAGGGGATTGGAAAAATTGCAACTTCTCCAACAAGTCGCTAAGACACCTGCCCCACGGTGGGCGCCAACTGTCGTGGTTCTAACACTGACAGTAGAATAGGGGGGGTAGGAATGTAAAGGCAAGATCCTAGCTATGGAGGAGTTGTACACACGAGTTTACGAGTTCAGGCCCTTCTCGGAGGAAGTAACAACCCTACGTCTCGGAGCCCAGAGGCGGTCGACTGAATATATGTGTGTGGATTACAGAAAGTACGAACCCTTGTCCTAGAGGAGGGGGTGGCTTATATAGAGTGCGCTAGGACCCCAGCTTCCCTCCGTTACACAAGGTTCAATGCTCATAAAGGAGGGGCGTTACTGGTAACGCCTGCAGTAAAGTGTTGTAAATGCCCATAAAGCTATGGTTTAAGTCCTGACCATTGTAGAGTGGAGGGTTTCTCATCTTCTGGTGGTCGAGTGTCTTCAAGGTGGTCGAGTGAGCACATCTTCACGGTCGAGTGGATGATGGTTTCTCTTCGACTGCTTCCGATTCTTTGTACAGATGTCCTTGGGGAGGGTATGTTGGACAAATCCATGACCCTACCCTAAATACATAGCTTCATCAGCCACTGCACATAATACTCTTAGTTTAGCGTTGTACTTTAAACCACATCCAGTCATTAGCAGCATTGGCAAGCAAAGCAATGTTCGAGCGGTAGGTCTTGTCTTCGAATCCATCCAGCGCTACTTCTTTATTATTATTATTATTATTATTATTATTATTATTATTATTATTATTATTATTATTACATTCAATCTGCCAATGGGCCAGCCTGTTTGCGCGAACCCTGCGCGAAAGCTGATCTGCTTGACGCTAACGAGCATCAGGAGATCTCCCGAATTAGTACCACCTCGCATATGTTTTAAATTCAAACTAAAAGCGTAAATTCACAGGAAGAAAGCGTATTGTGACGGTGAATCCAAGGAGTCAATCCGTGCTTTATTATTAAAGATAGATTATGAAGTTTGAAGCTTCCAGGTAAAACAAAAAATACCGATGATAGTTTTTGCATAACGCTATTTCATGTTTATGTGTTCTTGTAAATCGTCATATTGAGAACAATTCATAATGCACAATATACAAGGGGGTTGCAGAAGATACAAGTCGTGTACTATTCATGTATGTTAGAGCAACGCAAGACTCCAAAGGATGTTAGTTTTGTCCATTTGGGTTGGACAATAGGGTGACATTCGACTGTTTTTCTGGATGCGCCGACCGTGCACTCGATGCACATACGCATTTGGCCCGCCACGGCCACTGGAGCCCTATGTATTAACTATACACATTATAAAATACTTCTGACAACCAAATAAATAAAGCATTGCAAATAGTTTTACAAGTAAAATTGTTTCACATAAAAAACACAATCAAATAGTTTTACAATGCAATCAAAATTGTCTTCGATAGATGGAAAGAAACTGAACTGATGCATCTACTGGTTGCCAGTGTGATTCCACATGTGCTCAACCAAGTCATCTTGGAGCTGCATGTGAGTATGTCAATCATGCACTTCACGATGGAGTTGGACAAACTGCTCAAATGTTGCCGGTTCTTGATGCTCAGACTCAACATTTTTCACCTTGAGAATTAAACCCTTGGTCGTAAATGATGTCATCACACTTATCCTCCATGATCATGTTATGCATGATCACACAAGCAGTCGTCACCTCCCAAAGCTTATCAGTGCTCCATATCAGTGTAGGGTTTAGAAGGATACCCCATCGAGATTGAAGCATACCAAAAGCACGCCCCACATCCTTCCTAACACTCTCTTGCATTTGGGCAATCTCTGTCTCGTCTATCCTTGCAGATTGGTTATTGTCTTCACAAGAGTTGACCATTGAGGATAGATACTATAAGCTAGGTAGTATCCCTTGTTGTAATGGTGGCCATTGATCTCAAAGTTCACCTCTGGAGAGTGGCACTCTACAAGCCTTGCAAACACTAGAGAACCCTGAAGCACGTCAATATCATTGTGAGAACCAGCCATGCCGAAGAAAGAATGGCATATCCAAAGATTTTGTGAAGCCACCACTTCTAGTATGATAGTGGCACCGTTCACATGCCCCTTGTACTGCCTCTGCCAAGAAAATGGACAGTTCATCCACTTCCAGTGCGTACAATCTATGATGCTAAGCATGCCCAAAAAGCCCCTATCGGCATTGATTGCATCAACCTTTCTGTATCAGCGGTAGTTGGCTCTCTCAGGTACTCAGGGACAAACACTGCCACCACGGCCTTGCTGAACTGTACATTGATAGGAGACATGTGGACTCACTCATACATACATACTAATCCACAAGATTGCCCGGAATTCCATATGCAAGCATGAGAATAGACGCAGTGCATTTCTGGTAAGAGGAGAAGCCATGCTTGCCAAGGGCATCCTCTTTGCACTCAAAGTATGGGTCATATGCTACCACTCCCTCCCGAATACAATTGAACACATGTCTCACCATACGGAAGCGGCGGCACAATTGATGTGGTTTGAAGAGTGTGGCATTCTCAAAGTAATCGACATAGAGCAGGGCGTGGCCACTCTTCCTATTGCGGTTCAAGGCCGGAGAATGACCCGAGATTGATCCTTGGAAGATGTAGAATGGGGGGCTGCCCTTGGAGGATTCTGGGTGGTCGCGGCCAGACTTCATCTCAGGCTCGGACGCTAGCACAGCCGGGACCTTGCGCTTCACGTCCTTGGCCTTGGCCTTCTTGTCTTCGGGATCGGCCTCCGGGAGCTCAAGGAGGGAGAGACGACATTCCTTAGCCCTCGCCCATCTGGCTGCCATGTTGAACATCTTTAGGGTCAAGCACAGGTCCTTGTGTATGGCGAGTTCTTCCTTCATCTTGACATCCTGGACGCCGTCAGTGAACGCTGAAATGATGGCCTCGTCCGACGCCTTGGGGATCTTGAGGCGAACGTTGGTGAAGCATTGTATGTATTTGTGCAAGGTCTCCCTTAGCTGCTGCTTGATGCACTGCAGGTCACCTGCAGGGGCATGGTCGCGAGTACCCTGGAAGTTGGCGATGAAGCGCTCACGCAGCTCATCCCCGGAGGAGATCGATCCCACAAGGAGGTTCAGGAGACACGGGTGCATGACCTTCTCATCGCCGTTTGCCGCCTCGATGCTTAGCTCGTAGAGTCAGAGGAACTCGATAGGGTCAGGGGTGCTGTCGTAGCGTGGAGGCAGATCCGGCTTGAACTTGCCGGGCCAGACGATGTGGCATAACTCCGGAGTGAACGCACGACATCCTGCTACGCTTAGAGGGGCCTGTCGTAGAGGGGAAACCTAGTCTTGACGCTCGCGCGCCGCAGCCTTTGGCGGCATGCGGTCTTGACGTGGCGGTGCTGGGAGCGCATGCGCCTCTCCTTGATGCCGCTGCACCACCTGGCAGCTTTCTTTCTCGCGCGCTGGCGCCCTGCACCGTGGGTTGTGCTGGGGGGACAACATCGTGCCAAAGAGGAGGAGGTGGTGCACCGTGGGCCACGTCATCCGCCTAAGACGGTAGGGGAGGCAGCGAGCAAGACGGCGCAGGAGCCTCTCCAGCGGCGCTGACGAGCTTGGCGATGCGGCCCAGCCAATCCTCGTAGAGGTCGTTGGACAGACAATAGTGCAGAAGCTCGCGCGCCATGAGCAGTGCATCCTGCGCGTTCGCCAGCCCGCGACCAAGATGGGAAGATGACGCCGTGGACGGAGTGGGAGAAGGGGTTGCAGTGCGGCCGTCGCGACGCACGGATGGAGGCAGCGACTAGTCCTGCTGCTCATGAGCAGCAGGGTCGGTGGCGGCGTTAGCCACCGGGGAAGCAGAGCGACAAGGGGCGTTGTTGCCCACAGGCGCCGTCTGGGCGACGCGAGCAGCCTGGCGCTCGGCTCAAACATGGCAAGCATCGGCCATGGGAATGACGGAACGGCAGTGGAACGAACGGTGGAAGAGAGGCTTCGACACGCCCCTACCTGGCATGCCAAATGTCAGATTCAGGGCTCCGCAGACCCAAGAAAGGTTTGAACTCTGGGGCGTGTGCGAAGAACTCAACCTCTCCAGCCAACCAGTTCGTCGCCCCCATGGCCTAGCTCAATGAACAAGAAAGGAAAGGGACACGGCAGTTTACCCAGGTTCGGGCCACCTTGCGGTCTAAGACCCTACTCCTGCTTTTGGGTGGATTAGCCTCACGAGGGGCTGAGAATGAACTAGTACAGAGTAAGAACAACCTTAGGAGGTTTGTTCTTGTGTGGGTGAAAGCTAGTGAGGGTTTGGATTCGGTCTCCCCCTCTACGGTGGTGGCTAAGCTATATTTATAGTGGCCTCGGTCCTCCTCCTCCAAACAAAGGCGGGAAGGGATCCCACAGTGGCCAATTTTGAAGGGGAACAAGTAGTACATCTTATCCTGATGAAAGGTGGTCTTCACCTGCAGATCTTCTGGTCATGATGTTGTGGTGGGCTCGGCGATGACATTCGTCCTACCATCCTGGCGGTCTTGGTCTCGATGCACGGGAATGGAAACCTTTGGCTGATTCCTCGGGACCCTGCGCCTGCGCTTGCCTCGTTAGCACCAAAGAGGAAACCTGCTGCTCTTCGCCCGCTGGCGCCCGCCTGGCCTTGGTCGTCATGGCTTGCATCACCTCAACCTCACGAGGTGGGCTCCTGCATAGGAATCTCCACTCCTCGGGAGCCAGCCCGGGGAGGCCGCTCCCTCCGGAGGTCTTAGTGTAGTCCGCCTCACGAGGCTTGGCCCCCTGCGAGGGTCTTGTCTTGCCAGTGCTGAAGATGGGCCGTACCAGGCCGTCCATGAAGCCACGCCATGGGCCGCAGGCAGGCAAGTCTGGGTACCCTGGTTCCTAGAACACCGACGCCCTCTTCTGGTATACAAGTCATTTTGACCTAGAAAAAAAAGGAGAGGACTTTCGGGATGAAGCGCCGCCGTCTCAAGGCAGAACTTGGGCAAGAGCACTTTTACCCTCCAGCGGAGTGATTCTACCGGGGGGACTTCCCTCCCGGAGGAGGAAATCATCATCATCATCATCATCACCAACAACTCTCCCATCTTGGGGAGGGCAATCTCCATCAACATCTTCAACAACGCCATCTCCTCTCAAACCCTAGTTCATCTCTTGTGTTCAATCTTTGTACCGAAACTATAGATTGGTGCTTGTGGGTGACTGGTAGTGTTGAGTACAACATATAGTTGATTACTATATGGTTTATTCGGTGGAAGATTATGTGTTCAGATCCATTATACTATTTAATACCCCTCTAATCATGAGCATGATTATCTTTTGTGAGTATTTATTTTTGTTCTTGAGGTCACGGGAGAAATATTGTTGCAAGTTATCATGTTAACTTGATATGTGTTCAATATTTTGATGGTATGTATGTTGTGATTCTCTTAGTGATGTCATGTGAACGTCGACTACATGACACTTCACCATATTTGGGCCTAAGGGAATGCATTGTGGATTAGTTATTAGATGATGGGTTGCAAAGGTGACAGAATCTTAAACCCTAGTTTATGCGCTATTTCGTAAGGGACTGGTTTGGATCCAAAAGTTCAATGCTATGGTTAGAATTTTACCTTAATACTTTTCTCGTAGTTGCGGATGCTTGCGAGGGGGTTAATCATAAGTATGAGGTTTGTTCAAGTAAGAACAACACCTAAGCACCGGTCCAGCCACATATCAAGTTGTCAAAGTAGCGAACACAAATCAAACCAACATGATGAAAGTGACTAGATGAAACTCCCGTGTACCCTCAAGATGCTTTGCTTATCATAAGGGGTCGTTTTGGCCTGTCCTTTGCCTCAAAAGGATTGGGCTACCTTGCTGCACTTTTGTTACTATTATCGTTACTTGTTCGTTACAAATTATCTTGCTATCAAACTACTCATTACTTATAATTTTAGTGCTTGCAGAGGATACCTTGCGAAAAACCACTTGTCATTTCCTTCTGCTCCTCGTTGGGTTCGACACTCTTACTTATCGAAAGGACTACGATTGATCCCATATACTTGTGGGTCATCATCCACCATCGCAGGTGCTTGCTCTAAGTTGACATTGTGATAATTGGTTTCATGTTGCATATGTTGTCTAGCCTTTATTTCTTCTATTTTGATTAAATTGCACCTCGTGAGTTTATACGTTATACATGTGCATATGACATGCCTTTCTGTGTCTAGAATACACTGCATCTATCTATCATACCATGTTCTTACATCAAAGTAATGTTGTTATGTATCCCACATCAGTCACTCATGATTGGACGCTTTTAACATGGCAGTTTGATAGTGGTTGCATTGATTTCTAGGTTGTACTGCTTCTAATTTTTCAAAATGCCACTTATGACAAGACACTTTTAACTTGGAAGAGTGATATTGGTTGCATCTTTCATATGGTGTCTAGCTAGCATTATTTCTATTTTATTGAAAATCCTTCTGCTTAGTTTACACATCGTAGCTATGAATATGTCACGTTGTCATGTTTTTCTTACATATTCCATCCTCATACGGTTGTCTTACATCAAAGTATTTCTTGTCTATATCATGCATGAATGAGTTCTGAAGAGTGATTTTATTCTTTTGTGTTGTGGGTACGGCTAGACATGGCAAAGTCAAAAAAAGAGCAAGGAAAAGAATATAGTAGGTGTAGGATCGAAAGTATGTCTAGAGGGGGGGGGGTGATTAGACTACTTGACCAAATAAAAACTTAACCTTTTCCCAATTTTAGTTCTTAGCAGATTTTAGCTATTGTAGGACAAGTCAAGCAATCATCACACAATTCAAGCAAGCATGCAAAGAGTATATTGGCAGCGGAAAGTAAAGCATGCAACTTGCAAAAATGTAAAGGGAAGGGTATGGAGAATTCAAACGCAATTGGAGACATGGATGTTTTTCCCGTGGTTCGGATAGGTGGTGCTATCCTACATCCACGTTGATGGAGACTTCAACCCACGAAGGGTAACGGTCGCGCGAGTCCACGGAGGGCTCCACCCACGAAGGGTCCACGAAGTAGCAACCTTGTCTATCCCACCATGGCCATCGCCCACGAAGGACTTGCCTCACTAGCGGTAGATCTTCACGAAGTAGGCGATCTCCTTGCCCTTACAAACTCCTTGGTTCAACTCCACAATCTTGTCGGAGGCTCCCAAGTGACACCTAGCCAATCTAGGAGACACCACTCTCCAAGAAGTAACAAATGGTGTGTTGATGATGAACTCCTTGCTCTTGTGCTTCAAATGATAGTCTCCCCAACACTCAACTCTCTCTCATAGGATTTGGATTTTGTGGAAAGAAGATTTGAGTGGAAAGCAACTTGGGGGAGGCTAGAGATCAAGATTCATATGGTAGGAATGGAATATCTTGGTCTCAACACATGAGTAGGTGGTTCTCTCTCAGAACATATGAGTTGGAATTGTGTATGTGTTCTGATGGCTCTCTCCATGAATGAAGAGGAGGTGGAGGGGTATATATAGCCTCCACACAAAATCCAACCATTACACACAGTTTTCCAATCTCGGTGGGACCGAATGAACAAACTCGGTCGGACCGAAAAGGTAAACCTAGTGACCGTTAGAGATTTTCGGTGGGACTGACATGCAACTCGGTAGGACCGATATGGTTAGGGTTTGGGCATAACATAATCTCGGTGAGACCGATTACACAAGCTCGGTGAGACCGAGTTTGGTAATAAGCTAACCAGAGAGTTGGTCAGGTAAACTCGGTGGGACCAATTTGCTCTTTCGGTGAGACTGAAAAGTTACAAAATGGAAACAGAGAGTTTACATTGCAATCTCGGTGGGACCGATTCGCTCTTTCGGTGAGACCAAAAAGTTACGAAAGGGAAACAGAGAGTTTGCAATCCCATCTCGGTGAGACCGAGATCCCTATCAGTAGAACCGAATTGCTAGGGTTTGGCAGTGGCTTATGACAAGTGAAACTCGATGGCGCCGGATAGAAAGAATCGGTAGGACCGAGTTTGGCTTAGGGTTTAGGTCATATGTGGATATGGGAAAGTAGTTGAGGGTTTTGGAGCATATCACTAAGCACATGAAGCAAGAGGCTCATTAAGCAACACCTCATCCCTCCTTGATAGTATTGGCATTTCCTAAAGACTCAATGTGATCTTGGATCACTAAAATATAAAATGAAGAGTCTTGAGCTTTTGAGCTTGAGCCAATCCTTTGTCCTTAGCATTTTGAGGGTTCCACTTTCACATCCATGCCATGCCAATCATTGAGCTTTCCTGAAATAGTCATCTTGGAATAGCATTAGCTCAATGAGCTATATGTTGTTATGAATTACCAAAACCACTTAGGGATAGTTGCACTTTCAATCTCCCCCTTTTTGGTAATTGATGACAACATATAGATCAAAGCTTCGACAAATGATAATAAGCATGAAATATATCGTTGCTTTGAGAAGTATGTGACAAGTAAGAGCTCCCCCTAAATTTGTGCATATTTAAAATTTGCTTTGGACTGCAAATGCACAAAGAGTTAGAGTCATGGGTTACTCTTCCATGTCACATACATCTTGGTGGAGCGCTTAAAATGATAAGAATGAAATACATGCACTCATCACCAAGAATAGTGAATGATCACATAAGATAGATAAGATGATAATATTAAGCAAACATTAAGTGTAGCTTATGATCAAACACACAAAGTTCGAAAAACCACCAAATAAAACAAGAGAGAATAAAAGCAACACTCTCTCTCGAAGCCTATGATCTATACATTTTCTCCCCCTTTGGCAACAAGTTACCAAAAAGTTCCTAGAAAATGCATAGTGCTAAGTCGACACTCAGGCTTGATCTTCAGGTGGTGGTGGAGTCCGGAGCACTCCAAGGACGAAGCCTTCTGTAGACGTGGTCGGAGTCGAGGCTGAAGTGGACGCTGGAGGTGGTGGAACTGAGGCTGTAGCTGGTGCAGACGTGGTGGCTCTGGGGTCAGCAACTGGCACTGCAGACGACCTCGGACCTCGTGGCACTCTGGCAAAGGCATCAGTTGTAGTCTTGCCTCTCCTCTCCTGCATGTCATCCTGGAGCTGCTCCACTGCAGTCTGAATCTCTGTCACTTTGACATCCAAGTCCTAGAACTTTTGTTCCATGATCCTCTCTAAGCTTGCCTGGTTCTGAGTTAGGGTGGCTAGTCCTTACTCAATCCGCAGGGTGGATGCAATCAAGTAACAAAGCTGCTCTTGTTTGGTTTTCAGGAAATATTCAGATGCCTCCTCTTGAGTAGGCATCTTGGCAGCTTTCTCCTTCCTCGCCTTCTCCTTCTTGGCTTGTGCTTGGGCAGATGATGGCTCATTCTCAGTCATGACCACTTGATTATCTTCAAAGTCTGGACGGATGGGCAGGTGTTCCTTGTCCAATAAGTATATGCCCATGCCCATCTTAGAGTTGATGAGCTCCTGAATCTGTGGGGCATATCCACAGCTCCTCTTCTGGTCTGCTGCTGTCCTCTTGATTGTTTCAATCATAAGGCTCATGGCTTTGAATTTCTGTGGCACGTCAAAGATATGAAGCAAGTTGATCGCGTGGCCCCTGATCATCTTGTGATCTCCAGACTTGGGCAATAGGGTGTGCCTAAGAATCCAGTTGATGGTTGGCAGCCCTGACAGAAGATAGTGTACTGAGCCAAACTTGAACGTATCAAGTGCTTCATTTGGAATCTCCTTGTACATGTTTGACATTGAGTTGTGGTCCATCTTATTCTTGGCATAAATGTCCAAGTCATCTTCATGCTCTTCTGGGGCATTAATCAGCTGAGCCCATTCAGCAACTGTAGACTGGTACCTCGTACCCTTTGACATCCATACAATCCTGCCATCTGGATAGAAATGGGCTGTGGAGTAGAACTGCATGATGAGTTCCTCGTTCCACTTTCTGAGCTTCTGCCCAGCAAAGTCCTCTACTCCACATGCCTTCAAGCTGTCCTGCACTCCAGGGTAGTACTCTTCGTTGTCCTTGATGTATTGCCAATCAACCCATCTCATATCACAGACAATTGGCTTCTTGTCTAGCAGCACTGTCTCATAAAAGTCTTGCTGCTCCTTGGTGTGAAACCTGTAGTCAACTGCAGTCCTTCTCCTTGAAGCATACGGGTCTGCTTCTCTCCACTTCCAGAGCCCTGAATCTCTCCTGAGTTTCATATCCTCAGCCACAGGATGAGCATCGTTGTGGTCTGGGATCTTGGGCTTGAGCTTTCTAAGAACATTCTCTTCTTCTTCTTCTGCAGCTTCAGGCACTGGGGCCTTGTTCTTCTCAGTAGCTGGGATGCTTCTTGTGTTCCTCTTTGGCTTTGGCTTTGGAGCTGGCTTGGCCTTGGAAGCAGCTGCCCCTATTCTTATGGCATCACCCATCAGCTTGGGTGCCTTAGGTGCTGGTGCAGCTACCTCTTCTTCTTCCTCCTCATCTTCCATGATGGAAGCCTTGCCAAGCACTCTGGCTACAGTTTTCTTCATCCTTTCTTTCCTCTTCTTGCCTTCAGCAGCAACTGGCTCAATGGGAGTGGGCTTCTCAGTTGAAGCTCTGGCCTTTGACATAGGCTGCCTGCCTGTTGGCCTTTTGATCTTCATCCCTGGTTTTATGCCCTGTGCTGGCTCAACTCTCTTGGAAGTTGCTTCCTCTTCTGCCACATAATCCTCATCTTCCGAGTCTGAGGTTCTCTTCTTTCTCTGTCTTGTGGCAGCTTTAGGAAGATTGCTAGGGGTGCTCCTGCTGCCATCATCTGAGGAACTTGAGGGACTAGTGCCCTCACTCATCTGCACTTGTTGCTCTGACAAGTTCTGGCTATCACTTTGGTCTGACATGATGCAAACTCTGACTGCTGACCCTGTGAATAGGTTATAGATGAGATAGAGTGGATAAGCATCACAAAATGCAGAGATTTTTCCAAAAGAATAATTCAAAAACTTAGTTTTAGTTTCCCACTGAAAGCATCTCGGATCTACCAATTTCTAAACTCGGTGATACCGAAGCAGTTTTGGCACCTAAACTAGTGAACTCGGTCAGACCGAGTCACAGTTCGGTGGCACCGAGACTGCTAGGGTTTCACAGAGTTCCAAAATCGGTCACACCGATAAGTAATTCTCGATCAGACCGAGTCTCACTTGTGCAATGGCATAAGCCAAATCGGGTGGGACCGAGTTTTCAACTCGGTGGGTCCGAGATGGTTTTGGCGGAAACCTGACCCTAAAATTTTCGAATTAAACCTAATCTACGAGTTCATTGACTGGATAGAAGTTTAACAAACATGGAAAGAATCATGATGATCACAATGTGCTAAGAATCGGATTGGGGAATAGCACAAAGATCGAGTCCATACCCTAGTTCGGCGGAGACTCGCTACGGCGGCAACGGCGGGGTTGAATTTCCGTTGATGGCGACGGAGACCAGCGGCTGGAGGCGGCTGGCGGCGAGGAGACGATCCGGAGACCAAGTTGGCAGAGCAGGCTATCGCGCGGGCGAAGGCGTTCGGAGAAATTTCCAAATTTTTGCCCGTGACTATATATAGCCCGACCCTGTTGGTGTGACCGAGTGGAACAACTCGGTGGCACCGAGATGCAAAACTGTATACAGTTGTTGCAACTCGGTGTGACTGAATGGTTCAAATCGGTTGCACCGAGATCGAAAACCTAGATCAACTTAATGATCTCGGTAGGACCGAAAGTAGGGTATCGGTCAGACCGAGAATCATAAAGAGGTTTTGGAAGTTTAAGTCTATGACGAATCGGGGACTCCGAGCGCTCCTCACACAGAGTGGTTCGAATCTGACTTGATCAAATTTTGTGATGTAGCATGAATAGAGTTTGAGACGAGTAAAGCATAGATAGCTAGAGGAGGTTCTTAGGCATTCTTGTCCATCCACTTGGAAAAAGGAAATAAAACCAAACAATCAAAACAACAAGTGGATGTCCTCGAATGAGTAAAATATGCAACCAACATGCTCACACAATAAGATGGCAAATGAAATATGTGACAAGGCATGCACAACCAATTCTAGCATCTATCAAGCAATTTGCGATGACAAGGTCATCTATATATGAGTATATTGACTTAGGAGTCAAGTGAGAACACTTGATCATAGGTCATACTCATCGTTTAAGCTCAAGTGGGGTTACCACTTTTACATAAAGCATTGTTGTGTTCACATCTTTAGAGTTGCTTTAGCTCAAGTCTTAGAGTAAAGCTCCCCCTAGATGTGATATTACCCCTTAGAGGGATGAACTAACCTCGGGTTTTGTCAATGATGACTTCATGTAGATGTTGAAGATGTGGATGCTCAATGTTGATGTAGATCACTTGGAGCTATCCATTTGAGTGAATTGCACTTTCAATACCTACATGGGTTAGTCCCACAAGGAACAAACAAGGATATCCATAGACATAGAGTGATGCACACACAAGATGATGTCCATGAAAACTTTTAGGTTACCTTGTCCCTTGTCTTACCAACAAGAGGGTTTGTGACTCCTTGAACTAGTGCAAGATGTGGAAGTTGATTGCACTTGTTCTTGCCAAAATGATAAGAGTGAAGTATGTTGGCGGAGTCACCCTCAAGAACTCTCTAGTTCTTCTTCTTTTGGATCCACACCATCTTGATGGTAATCCTTGGAGTTGTAGTCGTACTTGATGAAGTGGAACTTGAAGTAGTCTTGGGAATCCACTTCACTAAGGTCTTAGGAGCTTCTTCAAATGCATCAATTTCCTCTTGAAGCTTGTCCTTGCCTTTTTGCTTGTAGTCTTGTGGTGGAAGATCATCTTGAGCTTGTGTCCCCTTGAAAGAAGTATCATACTTCTCTTGTTGAGGAACAAACTTTGTCTTGGGGTATTGATCTTCTTCCCACTCAACTCCATTGGCATTGAACTTTCGTTCAAAACCAACACCTTGATTCTTCCGGTGCATTCCTTGCTTGCACACAATTTCCTCGAATTGCTTACTCCCGGCAAGGCTTTTGTACACTCCTTTCTCTATAATTCCCTTCAATAAGCTATTTTGTTGCTCAAGTGTAACTTGGCTAAGAGAATCATTAGTGGAATCAAGAGAACTACTAGAAGCAACAATATTGGATTTAGCATGATCATTGTTACTGCTAGAGGAAGAATCTTTCTTGTTCTTGTTACTAGACTTGACTTGAGGCATGTAAGTGGATAAGAGTAAACGCTTGGCAATGTAAGAAGAACTTTTCTTGCGGAGATCATCATTGATTGCTTTTAAGAACTCATGCTCTTGCTCAAGATTGAGCTTTTCAAAGCGTAATTTCTCATGAGCTCTTAAAAGTTCTCGATGATCTTCGAAGATAGTTTCATGAGCTAACTTAAGAGTGTTTAGTTCTTTAGTTAGAGCCTCAATCTTCTCCTTATCATTGTCATTCGTTTTATCTTGATTAGCATGATTAATTGACGTTTCATCATAGTATTCATCACTAGAGTTGTCAACAAGCAAATCATCACCTAACAAGTCATCTTCATCACTATTGAAATCAACATACTCGGGGTGTGTTACCTTAGGACCTTTGGCCATGAAGCATCTTCCAATTCCTTCAATTGGTGAGTCAAATATGTCGTAGGAGTTGGTTGACACAAGTGCTAGACCGGCAACACCTTCATCTTGAGTATCTTCGGAGTCGGAGTGATAACTTCTCTCGGAGTGGCTGTCGGAGTCGGAGCCGGATACCCATTCACCAACATGAGCTTGATGTCTTTGTTTTGTGTAGCTCCTTGATGATTTTTCCTTCCTTTCTGAATCCTTGCTTCTCCGTGAGTATCTTCGTTCATAACGATCATCTCTACTCCTTCTCTCTCTTGGTGGTGATTCTTTGCTTCTTCTTTTTGGAGAATCTTATCTTCTCTTGTAGGGAGCCGTACACTCATTGGAATAGTGTCCGGGTCTTCCACAACTGTAGCAGTTTCGCTCTCGACTAGAAGATCTTTTGTCATTGTAGGACCTTGACTTGACGCTTCTATCTCTGCTTCTACTCTTGTAGAACTTGTTGAAGTTCTTCACCATTAAGCTCAATTCTTCATTGAAGTTTTGTTTCTCACTTGATGATGTAGGGGCTTCACATGAGGCTTTGTAGGCACCACTTGATTTGTTGTGAAGTTCCTCTTTATCCTTAAGTGACATCTCATGAGCAACAATTCTTCCAACCACCCCCGTTGGCTTGAGATCTTTGTAATTGGGCATCATTTGGATCAATGTGCACACGGTATCATATTTTCCATCCAAGGCTCTTAGAATCTTCTTGATGATGAATCTATCGGTCATCTCTTCACTTCCTAAGCCGGCAATCTCATTTGTGATGAGAGCAAGCCTAGAGTACATTTCAGCGACACCTTCATCATCCTTCATTTTGAACTTGTCAAGTTGACTTTGAAGCACATCCAACTTGGATTCCTTGACGGAGTCGGTACCTTCGTTCATATCAATCAAAGTGTCCCAAATTTCCTTTGCATTCTCAAGACGGCTGATTTTGTTGAATTCTTCGGGGCACAATCCGTTGAAGAGAATATCACAAGCTTGAGCATTGTATTGCAACATCTTCAACTCATCCGCGGTAGCTTCACGGTTTGGTTCTTTCCCATCAAAGAAGTCACCTTGCAAACCAACACACACAATAGCCCAAACGGCGGGGTTATGTCCAAGAATATGCATTTTCATTTTATGCTTCCAACTAGCAAAATTAGTACCATCAAAGTAAGGACCTCTATGGTGATAATTTCCCTCGCTAGACGCCATACTCTCCTAGGTTCTGAAACCAAGGCTATGACCACCAAAAGCTATGGAGATCAAAGCAACTGGAGACCAAAGCTCTGATACCACTTGTAGGATCGAAAGTATGTCTAGAGGGGGGGGGGTGATTAGACTACTTGACCAAATAAAAACTTAACCTTTTCCCAATTTTAGTTCTTGGCAGATTTTAGCTATTGTAGGACAAGTCAAGCAATCATCACACAATTCAAGCAAGCATGCAAAGGGTATATTGGCAGCGGAAAGTAAAGCATGCAACTTGCAAGAATGTAAAGGGAAGGGTTTGGAGAATTCAAACGCAATTGGAGACACGGAAGTTTTTCCCGTGGTTCAGATAGGTGGTGCTATCCTACATCCATGTTGATGGAGACTTCAACCCACGAAGGGTAATGGTCGCGCGAGTCCACAGAGGGCTCCACCCACAAAGGGTCCACGAAGTAGCAACCTTGTCTATCCCACCATGGCCATCGCCCACGAAGGACTTGCCTCACTAGCGGTAGATCTTCACGAAGTAGGCGATCTCCTTGCCCTTACAAACTCCTTGGTTCAACTCCACAATCTTGTCGGAGGCTCCCAAGTGACACCTAGCCAATCTAGGAGACACCACTCTCCAAGAAGTAACAAATGGTGTGTTGATGATGAACTCCTTGCTCTTGTGCTTCAAATGATAGTCTCCCCAACACTCAACTCTCTCTCATAGGATTTGGATTTTGTGGAAAGAAGATTTGAGTGGAAAGCAACTTGGGGAAGGCTAGAGATCAAGATTCATATGGTAGGAATGGAATATCTTGGTCTCAACACATGAGTAGGTGGTTCTCTCTCAGAACATATGAGTTGGAATTGTGTATGTGTTCTGATGGCTCTCTCCACGAATGAAGAGGAGGTGGAGGGGTATATATAGCCTCCACACAAAATCCAACCGTTACACACAGTTTTCCAATCTCGGTGGGACCGAATGAACAAACTCGGTCGGACCGAAAAGGTAAACCTAGTGACCGTTAGAGATTTTCGGTGGGACTGACATGCAACTCGGTAGGACCGATATGGTTAGGGTTTGGGCATAACGTAATCTCAGTGAGACCGATTACACAAGCTCGGTGAGACCGAGTTTGGTAATAAGCTAACCAGAGAGTTGGTCAGGTAAACTCGCTGGGACTGATTTGCTCTTTCGGTGAGACCGAAAAGTTACAAAAGGGAAACAGAGAGTTTACATTGCAATCTGGTGGGACCGATTCACTCTTTCCGTGAGATCGAAAAGTTACGAAAGGGAAATAGAGAGTTGCAATCCCATCTCGGTGAGACCGAGATCCCTATCGGTAGAACCGAATTGCTAGGGTTTGGCAGTGGCTTATGACAAGTGAAACTCGGTGGCGCCGGATAGAAAGAATCGGTAGGACCGAGTTTGGCTTAGGGTTTAGGTCATATGTGGATATGGGAAAGTAGTTGAGGGTTTTGGAGCATATCACTAAGCACATGAAGCAAGAGGCTCATTAAGCAACACTTCATCCCTCCTTGATAGTATTGGCTTTTCCTAAAGACTCAATGTGATCTTGGATCACTAAAATATAAAATGAAGAGTCTTGAGCTTTTGAGCTTGAGCCAATCCTTTGTCCTTAGCATTTTGAGGGTTCCACTTTCACATCCATGCCATGCCAATCATTGAGCTTTCCTGAAATAGTCATCTTGGAATAGCATTAGCTCAATGAGCTATATGTTGTTATGAATTACCAAAACCACTTACGGATAGTTGCACTTTTAGTAGGGAATGGTGTTACTCGCTGGGTGCAACGAAAAAGGATCCGACCTCAAGATTCTGCTAGTACTTATAGTGCAGTAGAAGGTCCAAGTCCACCGGCTAAATCTACAAACACAGTATCACCTGCTCCACCAGCTGCAACATCTGCTTCAACTGTACCGGCATCTCAATGAGTTACTCGTTCATTTGCTCCGTAACTAGCCAGTTCCCAAGCTGCCTTCACACCTAACACTACTTCCGAAGCACTGCTGACACAACAGGACTTGGCAAGATCAGATGAATCTCATGAGCATCAACACCAAGATGGTACCTGACCGAGTCAAGTTGCAGTTGCATGCTCCTTTATATGTACTCTCATAGTTTGATGTGCACTAACACTTTCCATATTCGTTGTTGAACTAGCACCACCACGCAAGCGAAAACAGACATCAGGGATAATGCTTGACATATTAACAAAATCTAAAGGGGGAAGAATGGAGATCCATTTTGAGGCAGGTTTGAAAAGGCCACGTGATGCTACAGAGTCAGCCAAGTTAGTATCAGAGGCAGTCGTTGCCGTTAGGTGTCATGCACGTATCCTCCCAACGTGGATCCAGTATAGGAATGAGAAAGATGATACCCAGTTTAACACCTTCCTTGACCATTTATCCATAAGTAATGTTATTCATCGCAATTTGTAATATTGTCTTGCTCTGTCCCATACTTTCTAGCTTCCACCTAATAAGACTCACATTTTTTTCAACAGATGAGGTTCAAGTTGGATCCGAAAGATGATGCCACTAAAAAAGCATGCACTCATGTTTTTCAGTCTGCTCTGCGACAATATCGGTATCACCTTAGAAAAACTCACTTTGATGGCAATGCTAACAATGAAATTGCCCAAACATCTCTAGTGGAATATATTATAGATGAAGACTGGACAACCCTTGTTAAACACTAGTCTGATCCAAAGTATCAAGTAGGGTATATGTATTTGATCATATCACATATTGAACTTGTATTTACGTATGTGACTTACAAGTGTATCTTCTTCTAGGCTAACTATTTGAAGAACAAGACCAACCATTCTAAAATGAAATTCCAACAGACAACATGATCTCGTAGCTATATTGCACACTATGAGGCTCTTGTAAATAGTTGCTAGTTCCTTCTTTTTTCTGTGTCATAGTATCGTATCTATATTGACTTGTTCCAAATACAGACGAAAGCCCGTGCGGACCAAAAAGAACCTCAACCGAATGTAGTGCAAATCTTCAAGGATTGCCACACCAGCAAGATGAAGGGCATGAGCACACTAGTTCAAGCCGCTATTGTAAGTCCTTACTCCTCCTGCCTTTGAACTGCTTGTTATTGTGACGTGTTCATTTAACTGTTTGGTTTGTAGCCAATGTCATTTACTCTGTTCACTTTTATACACAGTTGTCTTAATGTATCATTTCACCTTACATGGTTTAAAAGACATGAAGGATATTCTTTTGGTCTTGATCTGTAATCTAGTTGTGATGTTCACGTGCCCACACAATGATACAATAGCCTGTTTGTTTTATATATGTTTGCCCATGATATGAATGATGTCATACTATGTTCATCCTACTTTAAGCCATGTCTCTTTATCCTTACATGTCAACGAATGTGAGGAAATAGACAATACAGTAGGCATGCTACATGGACATATGTTCCAAAAGTGATTTTATTATGTAGTTGGCAGTACAATACATGCTAATGTATTACAATAGTTCACAAAAATAAGTTATGTATAAACGTGAAACCTACTTTATTTGTTTTTGTCTCATTAGTAACTTATCTAGTACACAAATATAAAAGTTCAAACTTTTAGCAAGCTATGGAACAAATAATTGAACAACCACAACCACCTGAAGGTGATGAGGCTATCACAGGCACAATGTCACCTCTTGCTGCAATGCATAAGTATCTCTCCACTAACAGTGCAAAAAGCACCTTCTTGCGTAATTCTGGGTTGGTTGTCAAGGTAACCTCGTCCGAATCACCTACTGAACAAAATCTTCCGGCTAGATAGAGTGATATATTTATGCTCCAGACATAGGTCCAATCCCTAATGGACGTTGTTTTGGAAACAAGAATAGTGGTTGACAAATGTCGTCAAGATATGAATGGTTTTGAAACAAGACTATTAGACATTTCCTTCGTTGTTCAAGAGCAATGGCCGAAAAATGGGGAAGATCATGCTGCTCCATCAGATTCTACAGCCTGAAACATTAGCACTCAGGTCAAATGATCTGCGCTTCTATATATCTGATGGCGCTTTTATCTGCAAGGACTGTAAACTTTATGCCAACAGGCCTTTTGTTGTATGGCTAGAATTTACTTTGTTGTGATACAACATTTATCGTGCTGCCAAAGGTTGTAGAAATTACGATGCTATTTTTGTATCGTGTAGGTTTATCTTAGTAATGTATTCGGCCGAAAGCTTCGTAGGAGCCCAACATGCCAACATTTGTCAGGCCCATTCCAATTGGGCTAAACACGATTATGGGTCGTAATTTGCATGTAGCCCACTAAAAATATCTGGGCCTAAATGAGCATAAGCATTCATTATTTTGGTAGGCCTGTGCCCCTAGTAGGCCTTTAACAAGCCTAAACATAATTTGGCCCCTCGGTAACAATTGGCCGTTAACATGTGTAAATATCTCGAGCTCATAAATAACATGGTCCTTTAATAGGCCGAAAGTGAGATTGGGCCCTAATTGTGCCAAATAACCAACTGGTCATTAGCAGGCCGAAATGTATCTTAGCTTGTGGTGGCCCATTTACAATGCAGATCGTTCACAGGCCAAAATTCAGACATGCCGTAAATGCGCCGACCTACTACACCAGCCTTTAATAGGCGGGAAGTTCGGTCGGGCTTGATTTGTATCAGTTTCATATGGGCCATTAATGGGCCCGATGTGACATTGGGCCACAGATGGCCCATGGATTTCGTCCGATGTTAATAGGCCAAAAATCACAATAGGCTGGAAGTGGCCCAAATCTACAGTGGGCCTCTAACAGGCCGAATGTCAGACATGGCCGAATATGACCCAAATCCTTCATGGGCCGAAAGTTTCAATGGCCAATAAATGGGCCCAAATGAAGTAGGACCTTTAATAGGTCGGAATCACACCCGGCTGTAATTCGGCCCAAATACTTGGCGAACTGTTAACGAGCCAGAAGTGACCATGGGCCGCGATGATGACAGGTTTAGAACAGGCTATTGACGAGCCGATTTGACACTAGTTGTACGGGCCTTAACTGCGAATGGGCCGTCTGCAAGCAGGCTGTTAATGGGCTAGCCCGCTAATTTTTACTAGGCCAGCCTTTTTAACCTAAATGGGCCATTGTTGGGCCTTGCCACGTGTCGATGTATCTTAGGTGCCTCGTGTCCATTGGGCGGTTGTCCTTTTCGGGTGCTGACACGTGGTTGCTATAGCCAATGATAATTTTACACGTGGAAAATCCTCATTGGTCCCAGCTGCTAACGGGTTATCGAATCCAAACCGGGACCCGATAACTTAACGGCGACCTGTTATGATGGATTCCATGTGTCGATTACCCTTGACGAAAGCACTTCTATGATGCGCGGTTTATCGTCATGGAAGTGGATACTTCCGTGATGATAATTTTGGTAATGTCATGGAACACTTCTATGATAACACATGTATGACTATCTTGATTCTGTCATAAAATCATCATGGATGTACATGCATGATAGAAAACGTGACCTACTGTGACAAACACGTATCATCACGGAAGTGTACTTTTTTGTAGTGTATGAACGCACACACGCACACCCTGCCCCTATGATCACCTTCGAGAGAGTGAGTCGACATATCATCTTGAGATTTATGAAGTCACCGCCTCGTCGTTGATCGGAATGGTGGGGAGGTCCGGATGTCTACCACATGAAACTCCAAAACTATGGTCCCATCCCACCTCACAACTCTCAATGCTCCAGCCGCCCGGCTTTGGAAACTCCGCACAGTCAAAAGCGATTGACCGGTCGTCACCAAAACCACTATTCACATCGAAACATTCGCTGCTCGGCCTACACTAGCTACTTGCCAGCCGGTCACCACTGCCCCGAAACCAAACCTCCTTTCCGGCCCATTCTCCCACCTTTCGATCCCCTACCTGCATCATCCGTCCCCTAATTCGCCGGAAAGACATGGTGCGCCGCAAGATCACGTACTACAGGATGCTGACGCCGGAGTGCCGTGGAGAAATCATGATGGCGGTCGGCACCACAAACCTCCGTTCCCAAGCTCGCTTTGCGGTGGGCCAATCATCGAGTCCCCTGGAGAGCATCTCTGAGGAGCATGAAGCCGATCCAATGTTGTCGATGTGGAAGCACGATCACCTATGGGGCATGGGTGCCCCTTTGTGGTTCGGCAAGGGGACAACCATGTTAAACAAAGAGCAGAAGCAAAAGGGAACAACACGGCGATGGACAACTCTCCTTTACCCAGGTTCGGGCCTCTTTGCAACGTAAAAACCTACTCCTGTTATGGTGGATTGAACTTAAGGAAGGCGAAGACACGAGGTGCACTAGCCCGACAAGGATGCCCGGGGGAATGCGACTACGTGCGTACAACTGTAGGGGTTGAAAAGTTCGAACCCTTTTCTAGGTTGCCCCGGGCCTCCTTTTATAGCTGAAAGGGCAACTACAATGGCAAAATAGTCATTTGAATGTGATTAGATAGCTAACAGTGCTATCATACCTAACTCTAGTAGTTAGGACAAAGTGCATTAAATGCACTGTGATATGTCACCAACGTATCTATAATTTATTTCATGCCATGTTTACAACAATTCTATATGGTTTTAGTATGATTTGATTAGAACTAACCCAGACTGACACTGCTTTCAGCAGAACTACCATGCTATCATTTTTTGTGCAGAAATAAAAGTTCTTGGAATGGGCTGAAAATTTATGGTTATTTTTGATGGACCAAAATAGACCCCCGAAGCATAAGAGTTGGGCCAGTAAGTGGACGAGGAGGCCACAAGCCCTCTAGGCGCGCCCTACCCCCTAGTGAGGATGCTCCGGGCTTGTGGGCCCCTCGGGCACCCCCTTGATGTCAGACCGACGCCAAAAATTCTTATAAATACCCAAACCTCCGATAAGAACCCTAGATCGGAAGTTCCTCCACAGCAAGCCTCTGTATCCATGAAAAATCAATCTAGACCCTCTCCGGCACCCTGCCGGAGGGGGCCATCATCATCAGGCGCTATGGAGGAGGAAGCCGGAGGGGGCCATCATCACCATGGAGGCCAAGGACCAGAGGGAGAACCTCTCCCCATCTAGGGGGAGCCCATGGAGGAGGAAGCTGATGACCCACAAGTATAGGGGATCTATCGTAGTCATTTCGATAAGTAAGAGTGTCGAACCCAACGAGGAGCAGAAGGAAATGATAAATAGTTTTCAGCAAGGTATTCTCTACAAGTACTGAAACAAGTCGTAACAGATAGTTTTGTGATAAGATAATTTGTAACGAGCAACAAGTAAAAAAAGTAAATAAAGTGCAGCAAGGTGGCCCAATCCTTTTTGTAGCAAAGGACAAGCCTGGACAAACTCTTATATAAGGAAAAGCGCTCCCGAGGACACATGGGAATATCGTCAAGCTAGTTTTCATAATGTTCATATGATTCGCGTTCGGTACTTTGATAATTTGACATGTGGGTGGACCGGTGCTTGGGTGTTGTTCTTACTTGAACAAGCATCCCACTTATGATTAACCTCTATCGCAAGCATCCGCAACTACAACAAAAGTATTAAGGTAAACCTAACCATAGCATGAAACATATGGATCCAAATCAGCCCCTTACGAAGCAACACATAAACTAGGGTTTAAGCTTCTGTCACTCTAGCAACCCATCATCTACTTATTACTTCCCAATGCCTTCCTCTAGGCCCAAATAATGGTGAAGTATTATGTAGTCGACGTTCACATGACATCACTAGAGGCTAGACAACATACATCTCATCAAAATATCGAACGAATACCAAATTCACATGACTACCAATAGCAAGACTTCTCCCTTGTCCTCAGGAACAAACGTAACTACTCACAAAGCATAAACATGTTCATAATCAGAGGGGTATTAATATGCATATAGGATCTGAACATATGATCTTCCACCAATTAAACCAACTAGCATCAACTACTAGGAGTAATTAACACTACTAGCAACCTACTAGCACCAATCCCGGACTTGGAGACAAGAATTAGATACAAGAGATGAACTAGGGTTTTGAGATGAGATGGTGTTGATGAAGTTGTTGATGGAGATTGCCCTCTCCCGATGAGAGGAGCGTTGGTGATGACGATGGCGATGATTTCCCCCTTCGGGAGGGAAGTTTCCCTGGCAGAACAGCTCTGCCGAAACTCTAGATTGGATCCACCAAGGTTCCGCCTCGTGGCGGCGGAGTTTCGTCCCGAAAGGTTACTCCTTATTTTTTTCTCGACGAAAGACTTCATATAGGAGAAGATGGTCATCGGAGAGCCACCAGGGGGGGCACGAGGTAGGGGGCGCGCCCTAGGGGGGGGGGGGGGCGCCCCCCACCCTCATGAGAAGGGTGTGGGCCCCCTGGTCTTCATCTTTGGCGAGGATTTTTCATTATTTATTATAAGGTGTTCCGGGGAGTTTTAGGACTTTTGGAGTTGTGCAGAATAGGTCTCTAATATTTGCTCCTTTTCCAGCCCAGAATTCCAGCTGCCGGCATTCTCCCTCCTTATGTAAACCTTGTAAAATAAGAGATAATAGCCATAAGTATTGTGACATAATGTGAAATAACATCCCATAATGCAATAAATATTAATATAAAAGCATGATGCAAAATGGACGTATCAACTCCCCCAAGCTTAGACCTCGCTTGTCCTCAAGTGAAAAGCCGAAATCGAAAACTATGTCCACATGTTTAGAGATGAAGGTGTCGATAAAAATAAAATACGGACATGAGGGCATCATGATCATTCTTATAACAACAACTTATATAATTCTTGTCATATGATCTGTAATGCTAGAGTAATAATACAATCACAATATCAAGTATGAATCGTAAACTTTATTGAAAACTAACAAACTATAATCTCAGTCATTGAGGCCATTGCAATTTATCATAACATAGGAAAGAGTCAATGTATAAGAGCTTTTCAGCAAGTCCAATACTCAACTATCATATAATGTTTCACAATTGCTGACACTCAAGCAATACTTATGGGTATGGAATTTTAATCGGACACAGAGAAAGATAGGGGCTTATAATTTTGCCTCCCAACGTTTTACCTCAAGGGTAATGTCAACAGTAATAGTTCATGAAAACTCACATCCAATTAGCCATGTATACCAGGATCTTTCCAACATACTGTGCTTGCCAAAGGATAAAATGAAAAAGGGAGAGGTGAAGATCACCATGACACTTGCATAAGGTAGAAGATAATAATAAAAGATAGGCCCTTCGCAGAGGGATGCAGAGGTTGCCATGCGCTTTTATGGTTGGATGCACAAAATCTTAATGCGAAAGAACGTCACTTTATATTGCCCCTTGTGATATGAACCTTTATTATGCAGTCCGTCGCTTTTACTACTTCCACATCACAAGATCGTATAAAGCTTATTTCTCCCACACCAATCAATCATACATATTTAGATAGCAATTTTTATTGCTTTGCACCGATGACAACTTACTTGAAGGATCTTATTCAATCCATAGGTAGATATGGTGGACTCTCATGGCAAAACTGGTTTAAGGGTATTTGGAAGCACAAGTAGTATCTCTACTTGGTGCTGAGAATTTGGCTAGCATGAGGGGGAAAGGCAAGCTCAACATGTTGGAGGATCCAAGACAATATAATTTATCTCAGATGCAAGAAAACATAACCCATTACGTTGTCTTCCTTGTCCAATATCAACTCTTTAGCATGTCATATTTTAATGAGTGCTCACAATCATAAAAGATGTCGAAGATAGTATATCTATATGTGAAGACCTCTCTTTCTTTATTACTTCCTATTAATTGCAACGATGACCAAAACTATGCTTGTCAACTCTCAACAACTTTTACTCATCATACTTTTTCTATGTGAGCTCATTACTCTCCGTGAAATCCATATGATCTCTTTGTTTCTTTTTTTTCTTTCTCTTTTCTTTTATTCACTTAGGATCATGGCAAAATAATCAAGCCCTTGACTCAACACTAAACTTTATTATATAGCTCACGGACTAGATTACATAGAAGGATAATAAAGCAAAACTCACAACTAGATCATGCCATAAACTTTATTCTACTAGATCAAAATACTACTGATAAGATCGAACTAAGGAAAACGGTAAAGATAAAAGTGATGGTGATACGATACAGTGGCACTCCCCCAAGCTTGGCAGTTGCCAAGTGGAGTGCCCATACCAGATACTCAATTCTCTTTTTGGAGGAGACGGTGGTGATTTTGTTGATGGCGTAGGCTTCTTCCTTAATTTGCGTTTGAGGACAGAATTTTGGTCCCTTAGGTCCTCGATCTCCTGTTCCAGGCTCAGTATCTTTTTGCATAGTTCCTGCTTGTTTTCCTGCAAGAGTCGAAAAGGGATAATCGATCTTAGATTTCTTTACCCTATCCAAGAGGCTTGACTTTTGAACTCCACATGCATGTCCCCAGGTTGAGGTAGCGGGACTTCATCTTCATCTGAGCTCGTCTCCTCCTTTCCCTTGGGTTCATAGTCTTCTTCTTCTTCTTCCGTGGTCCAACCATAATGCTCCACCTCTCCATAGACCTTAGGGTCTATAAGGTGACCAGCCTCATAGCTTTCTCCTTCCGAATCCTGGGACGACATGTTGCTCTATCTGCAACAGGACGGCTCAAAACAAAGACAAGAGATTTTTGCGTGATACGGGAGTCAAAACCCCCGGGAGGATATAATGAATTTTTACCGACCAAAATACGTATCGTGCAAGAAAACGGAGTCCGGAAGGCACACGAGGTGCTCACGAGGTAGGGGGGCGCGCCCAGGGGGTAGGGCGCGCCCTCCACCCTCTTGTGGCCCTCGTTTCCTTCCCGGACTGCTACTTAATTTTCTATTTTTCTAAATATTCCAAAACAGAGAAATATTTCCTTAAAAATTGTTTTGGAGTCGGTTTACTTAACGTACTAGATACCTATTCCTTTTCGGAGTCTGAAACGTTCTAGAAAGTGTCCCTTATGTATTCCTCCGGGGTTACGGTTTCAATAATATTGGTTTCAACATTTATGGGATTACCTGAGATATAATGTTTGATTCTTTGACCGTTTACCACCTTCGGATTTGTGCCTTCGAAGTTGTTGATTTTTATGGCACCGGAATGATAGACCTCCTCGATAACATAGGGGCCTTCTCATTTAGAGCGAAGTTTCCCTGCAAAAAATCTTAAACAAGAGTTGTATAGCAATACATAATCACCTACATTAAACTCACGCTTTTGTATCCTTTTAGCATGCCATCTTTTAACCTTTTCTTTAAACAACTTGCATTTTCATAAGCTTTGGTTCTCCATTCAACAAGTGAGCTAATATCAAATAACCTCTTTTCACCGGCAAGTTTGAAATCATAGTTGAGCTGTTTAATAGCCCAATATGCCTTATGTTCTAGTTCGAGAGGTAAGTGACATGCTTTTCCATATACCATTTTATACGGAGACATACCCATAGGATTTTTATATGCAGTTCTATACGCCCATAATGCATGGTCAAGTTTCTTGGACCAATTCTTTCTAGACCTATTGACAGTCTTTTGCAAAATTAATTTGAGTTCTCTATTACTCAATTCTACTTGACCACTAGACTATGGGCGTTACGGGGATGCAATTCTATGATTGACGTCATATTTAGCAAGCATTTTACCGAAAGCACCATGAAATATCTAGGGACTCCAAACCTCAGAAAAATAACTTCTTTAAGCTTTTTAATAGAAGTGTTATGATCAGCACTACTAGTTGGAATAGCTTCTACCCACTTAGTAACGTAATCAACAGCAACTCAAATATGTGTATATCCATTAGAGGCAGGAAAAGGTCCCATATAATCAAAGCCCCAAACATCAAACGGTTCAATAACAAGTGAATAATTCATAGGCATTTCTTGACGTCTACTAATATTACCAATTCTTTGACATTCATCACAAGATAGGACAAACTTACGGGCATCCTTGAAGAAAGTAGGCCAATAAAAACCGGATTGCAATACCTTATGTGCAGTTCTATCTCCCGCGTGGTGTCCTCCATAAGTTTCGGAGTGGCACTTGCGTAGGATCTGTTCCTGTTCATGCTCAGGTACACAACATCTAATAACACCATCTACTCCTTCTTTATAAAGATGTGGGTCATCCCAAAAGTAATTTCTCAAATCATAGAAGAACTTTTTATTTTGTTGGTATGTGAATCTAGGTGGTATAAATTTAGAAACTATGTAATTATCATAATCAGCATACCAAGGGGTACTACGAGAAGTACTTATGAAATTTAATTGTTCATCAAGAAAGCTATCATCAATAGGTAGTGGGTCATCAAGAACATTCTCTAACCTAGATAAGTTGTCTGCAACGGGGTTCTCAGCTCCGTTTCTATCAACAATATGCAAATCAAATTCTTGTAGCAATAGAACCCATCTAATAAGTCTAGGTTTAGCATCTTTTTTTCCATAAGATATTTAATAGCAGCATGATCAGTGTGGATAGTTACTTTAGAATCAACAATATAAGGTCTGAACTTATCACAAGCACATACAACTGCTAAATGTTCTTTTTTAGTAGTAGCATAATTTCTTTTAGCATTGTCTAGAATCTTACTAGCATAATGGATAACATTTAATTTCTTATCAACTCTTTGCCCTAGAACAGCACCTACATCATAATCACTAGCATCACACATAATTTCAAAGGGTAAATTCTAATCAGGTGGCTGAACAATACGTGCAGAGACTAATGCTTTCTTAAGTATTTCAAATGCTTCTACACAAACATCATCAAAGACAAATGGTATATCTTTTTGTAATAAATTGGTTAGAGGCCGAGAAATTTTTGAGAAGTCCTTAATGAACCTCCTATAAAATCCAGCGTGACCAAGGAAACTTCTTACACCTTTGATGTCCTTGGGACATGGCATCTTTTCAATAGCATCAACCTTGGCTTTATCAACTTCAATACCTCTTTCAGAAACTTTATGCCCCAAGACAATACCCTCATTAACCATAAAGTGGCACTTTTCCCAATTCAAGACAAGATTAGTTTCTTCACATCTCTGCAAAACTCGATCAAGATTGCTCAAGCAATCATCAAAATAAGATCCATAGACGGAAAAGTCGTCCATGAAAACCTCACAAATCTTTTCACAAAAGTCAGAGAATATAGCCATCATGCATCTTTGAAAGGTAGCAGGTGCATTACATAAACCAAAAGGCATACGTCTATAAGCAAAAGTACCAAAAGGGAATGTAAAAGTAGTCTTTGATTGATCTTTAGCCACCACAGGTATTTGAGAGAAACCAGAATAACCATCTAGAAAGCAGTAATGTGTATGTTTGCATAATCTTTCTAGCATTTGATCGATAAAAGGTAAGGGGTAATGATCTTTCTTAGTAGCCTTATTTAATTTGCGGAAATCAATTACCATCCTATAACCTGTAATAATTCTTTGTGGAATCAATTCATCTTTATCATTAGGAACAACAGTAATACCTCCCTTCTTAGGGACACAATGAACATGACTTACCAACTGACTATCAGCAACGGGATAAATTATACCTGCTTCTAGAAGCTTTAGTATTTCTTTTCTTACCACTTCTTTCATTTTAGGATTCAGACATCGTTGAGGATCACGGGCTGGTTTGGCATCTGCCTCCAAATTTATTTTGTGTTGACATAGAGTGGGACTATTTCCCTTAAGATCATCAAGAGTATATCCAATAGCAGCACGGTGCTTCTTCAGAGTTTTCAATAATCTTTCTTCTTCATGCTCTCAAAGGTTAGCACTAATAATAACAGGATATATCTTCTTTTCATCAAGATAAGCATATTTAAGATTATCAGGCAACGATTTAAGTTCAAACACGGGATCACCCTTAGGTGGAGGAGGATCCCCTAGGATTTCAATAGGCAAATTGTGTTTCAGCATAGGTTCCTGTTTAAAGAATACTTCATCTATTTATCTTCTTTCATTCATAAACATATCATTCTCATGGTCTAGCAAATATTGTTCTAAAGGATCATTAGGAGGTACGACAATAGAAGCAAGACCTATAATTTCATCCTT
Organism: Triticum dicoccoides; assembly: GCF_002162155.2. NCBI lineage: Eukaryota > Viridiplantae > Streptophyta > Magnoliopsida > Poales > Poaceae > Triticum > Triticum dicoccoides. The sequence goes on from NC_041388.1 coordinate 194,566,956, forward strand.
ACTAGGAAATTCTTCTTGACGGTGTTGTTTACTAAATTTAGAGAAATTAAACTCATGAGTCATATCATCCAAGCCAATAGTAACAACATTCTTTTCACAGTCTTTCCTAGCATTAACTGTATACAAGAAGGATCTACCAAATATAATGGGACAAAAGCTATCTTGTGGAGAACTAAGAACAATAAAATCAACAGGATATTTAGTTTTCCCGCACAAGACTTCAACATCTCTAACAATTCCCATTGCCGAAATAGTATCTCTATTAGCAAGTTTAATTATGACATCAATATCTTCTAACTCAGCAGGTGCAATTTCATGCTTGATTTCTTTATACAAGTCATAAGGTATAACACTAGCACTAGCACCCATATCACATAAGCCATGATAACAATGATCTCCTATTTTAACAAATATAACATGCACGCCTACCAGAGGTCTATGTTTATCTTTAGCACAAGGTTTAGCAATTCTAGCAGTTTCACCACAGAACTGAATAACATGCCCATCAATATTATCAGACAAGAGCTCTTTAACAATAGCAATATTAGGTTCAACTTTAACTTGCTCAGGAGGTGTATATGTTTTAATATTGCTTTTACGAACCACAGTTGAAGCTTTAGCATGATCCTTTATCCTAACAGGGAAATGTGGTTTCTCAACATAACAAGTAGGAACAATAGGATCATTATAAGTGACAGTCTTTTCTTCAACTTTAATAGGTGCAGCTACTTTTACTTCTATGGGAGGATGATATTTAAACCACTTCTCCTTAGGGAGATCAAAATAAGTAGCAAAAGATTCATAGAAAGAAGCTACTATCTCAGAATCAAGTCCATATTTAGTGCTAAACTTACGGAAAATATCAGTATCAATAAAGGTTTTAACACAATCAAACTTAGGTGTCATACTTGACTCCTTACCATTGTCGAGGTCCCATTCTTCAGAGTTGCGTTTAATTCTATCCAATAAATCCCATCTAAATTCAATAGTCTTCATCATTAAAAGAGCCAGCACAAGAAGTATCGAGCATGGTGTGATTATTTTTAGAAAGCCGAGCATATTTTTTTGAAGAATTGTTACTTTTGGGAGCTCATGATTGGGGCATGAATATAAAATTGATTTAAGCCTCCCCAAGCTTGATATATGCTTTCTCCTTCGCGAGGCCAAAAATTATATATATAATTGCGATCACGATGAACAAGAGGCATAGGGTAATACTTTTGATGAAATTCCAATTTCAATCTTCTATAGTTCCATGATCCCATATCATCACATAGCCTATACCATGTCAATGCGTCTCCCTTCAAAGATAAAGGGAAGACCTTCTTCTTAGCAACATCATCGGGAATACCTGCAAGCTTAAATAATCCACAAACTTCATCCACATATATTATGTGTTCATCAGGATGCTTTGTTCCATCTCCTGTAAAAGGATTAGCTAGCAGTTTTTCTATTATACTCGAAGGATACTCATAAGGAATTTCATTTTCAATAGGTTCAGTAGGTTGAGGAGAAACTCTTTGCTCTACTAGTCGGGGTGAAGATACCCCGAACAAGCCCCTTAGAGGATTACTTTCCATAGTAACAAGTGATAGTAAATTTCAGCACACTATATAAATTTTTCCTTACCAAATTCCACCTACCAAAGGCGCTTCACTCCCCGCCAACGACACCAGAAAAGAGTCTTGATGACCCACAAGTATAGGGGATCAATCATAGTCCTTTCGATAAGTAAGACTGTCGAACCCAACGAGGAGCAGAAGGAAATGATAAACAGTTTTCAGCAAGGTATTCTCTACAAGTACTGAAATAAGTGGTAACAAATAGTTTTGTGATAAGATAATTTGTAATGAGCAACAAGTAACAAAAGTAAATAAAGTGCAGCAAGGTGGCCCAATCCTTTTTGTAGCAAAGGACAAGCCTGGACAAACTCTTATATAAGGAAAAGTGCTCCCGAGTACACATGGGAATATTGTCAAGCTAGTTTTCATCACGTTCATATGATTCACGTTCGGTACTTTGATAATTTGACATGTGGGTGGACCGGTGCTTGGGTGCTGTTCTTACTTGAACAAGCATCCCACTTATGATTAACCTCTATTGCAAGCATCCGCAACTACAACAAAAGTATTAAGGTAAACCTAACCATAGCATGAAACATATGGATCCAAATCAGCCCCTTACGAAGCAACGCATAAACTAGGGTTTAAGCTTCTGTCACTCTAGCAACCCATCATCTAATTATTACCTCCCAATGCCTTCCTCTAGGCCCAAATAATGGTGAAGTGTTATGTAGTCGACGTTCACATAACACCACTAGAGGCTAGACAACATACATCTCATCAAAATATCGAACGAATACCAAATTCACATGACTACTAATAGCAAGACTTCTCCCTTGTCCTCAGGAACAAACGTAACTACTCACAAAGCATAAACATGTTCATAATCAGAGGGGTATTAATATGCATATAGGATCTGAACATATGATCTTCCACCAATTAAACCAACTAGCATCAACTACAAGGAGTAATTAACACTACTAGCAACCTACTAGCACCAATCCCAGACTTGGAGACAAGAATTGGATACAAGAGATGAACTAGGGTTTTGAGATGAGATGGTGCTGATGAAGATGTTGATGGAGATTGCCCTCTCCCGATGAGAGGAGCGTTGGTGATGACGATGGCGATGATTTCCCCCTCCGGGAGGGAAGTTTCCCCAGCAGAACAGCTCTGCGAGAGCTCTAGATTGGATCCGCAAAGGTTCCGCCACGTGGCGGCGGAGTTTCGTCCCGAAAGGTTACTCCTTATTTTTTTCTCGACGAAAGACTTCATATAGGAGAAGATGGTCATCGGAGAGCCACCAGGGGGGGCACGAGGTAGGGGGCGCGCCCTAGGGGGGGGGGGGCGCCCCCCACCCTCATGAGAAGGGTGTGGGCCCCCTGGTCTTCATCTTTGGCAAGGATTTTTCATTATTTATTATAAGGTGTTCTGTGGAGTTTTAGGACTTTTGGAGTTGTGCAGAATGGGTCTCTAATATTTGCTCCTTTTCCAGCCCAGAATTCCAGCTGCCGGCATTCTCCCTCCTTATGTAAACCTTGTAAAGTAAGAGAGAATAGCCATAAGTATTGTGACATAATGTGAAATAACATCCCATAATGCAATAAATATTGATATAAAAGCATGATGCAAAATGGACGTGTCAACTCCCCCAAGCTTAGACCTCGCTTGTCCTCAAGCAAAAAGCTGAAATCAAAAAATATGTCCACATGTTTAGAGATGAAGGTGTCGATAAAAATAAAATACGGACATGAGGGCATCATGATCATTCTTATAACAACAACTTATATAATTCTTGTCATATGATCTCTAATGCTAGAGTAATAATTCAATCACAATATCAAGTATGAACCGTAAACTTCATTGAAAACTAACAAACTATAATCTCAGTCATTGAGGCAATTGCAATTTATCATAACATAGGAAAGAGTCAATGTATAAGAGCTTTTCAGCAAGTCCAATACTCAACTATCATATAATCTTTAACAATTGCTGACACTCACGCAATACTTATGGGTATGGAGTTTTAATCGGACACAAAGAAAGATAGGGGCTTATAGTTTTGCCTCCCAACGTTTTACCTCAAGGGTAATGTCAACAGTAATAGTTCATGAAAACTCACATCCAATTAGCCATATATACCAGGATCTTTCCAACATACTGTGCTTGCCAAAGGATAAAATGAAAAAGGGAGAGGTGAAGATCACCATGACACTTGCATAAGGTAGAAGATAATAATAAAAGATAGGCCCTTCGCAGAGGGAAGCAGGGGTTTCCATGCGCTTTTATGGTTGGATGCACAAAATCTTAATGTGAAAGAACGTCACTTTATATTGCCCCTTGTGATATGGACCTTTATTATGCACTCTGTCGCTTTTATTACTTCCACATCACAAGATCGTATAAAGCTTATTTCTCCCTCACCAATCAATCATACATATTTAGAGAGCAATTTTTATTGCTTTGCACCGATGAAAACTTACTTGAAGGATCTTATTCAATCCATAGGTAGATATGGTGGACTCTCATGGCAAAACTGGTTTAAGGGTATTTGGAAGCACAAGTAGTATCTCTACTTGGTGTTGAGAATTTGGCTAGCATGAGGGGGAAAGGCAAGCTCAACATGTTGGAGGATCCAAGACAATATAATTTATCTCAGATGCAAGAAAACATAACCCATTATGTTGTCTTCCTTGTCCAATATCAACTCTTTAGCATGTCATATTTTAATGAGTGCTCACAATCATAAAAGATGTCCAAGATAGTATATCTATAGGTGAAGACCTCTCTTTCTTTATTACTTCCTATTAATTGCAATGATGACCAAAACTATGCTTGTCAACTCTCAACAACTTTTACTCATCATACTTTTTCTATGTGAGCTTATTACTCTCCATGAAATCCATATGGTCTCTTTGTTTCTTTTTATTTCTTTCTCTTTTCTTTTATTCACTTAGGATCATGGAAAAATAACCAAGCCCTTGACTCAACACTAATCTTTATTATATAGCTCATGGACTCGATTACATAGAAGGATAATAAAGCAAAACTCACAACTAGAACATGCCATAAACTTTATTCTACTAGATCAAAATACTACTGATAAGATCGAACTAAGGAAAATGGTAAAGATAAAAGTGATGGTGATACGATACCAGGGCACTCCCCCAAGCTTGGCAGTTGCCAAGTGGAGTGGCCATACCAGATACTCAATTCTTCTTTGTTGGAGGAGACGATGGTGATTTTGTTGATGGCGTAGGCTTCTTCCTTAATTTGCGTTGAGGACAGAATTTTGGTCCCTTAGGTCCTCGATCTCCTGTTCCAGGCTCAGTATCTTTTTGCATAGTTCCTGCTTGTTTTCCTGCAAGAGTCGAAAAGGGATAAACTCGATCTTAGATTTCTTTACCCTATCCGGGAGGCTTGACTTTTTGAACTCCACATTCATGTCCCCAGGTTGAGGTAGCGGGACTTCATCTTCATCTGAGCTCGTCTCCTCCTTTCCCTTGGGTTCATAGTCTTCTTCTTCTTCTTCCGTGGTCCAACCATAATGCTCCACCTCTCCATAGACCTTAGGGTCTATAAGGTAATCAGCCACATAGCTTTCTCCTTCCGAATCCTGGGACGACATGTTGCTCTATCTGCAACAGGATGGCTCAAAACAAAGACAAGAGATTTTTGCGTGATACGGGAGTCAAAACCCCTGGGAGGTTATATAATGATTTTTTACCGACCAAAATACGTATCGTGCAAGAAAACGGAGTCTGGAAGGCACACGAGGTGCTCACGAGGTAGGGGGGCGCGCCCAGGGGGGTAGGGCACGCCCTCCACCCTCGTGAGGCCCTCGTTTCCTTCCTGGACTGCTACTTAATTTTTTATTTTTCTAAATATTCCAAAACGGAGAAATATTGCCTTAAAAATTGTTCTGGAGTCGGTTTACTTACCGTACGACATACCTATTCCTTTTCGGAGTCTGAAACGTTCTGGAAAGTGTCCCTTATGTATTCCTCCGGGGTTACGGTTTCAATAATATTGGTTTCAACATTTATGGGATTACCTGAGATATAATGTTTGATTCTTTGACCGTTTACCACCTTCGGATTTGTGCCTTCGAAGTTGTTGATTTTTATGGCACCGGAACGATAGACCTCCTCGATAACATAGGGGCCTTCCCATTTAGAGAGAAGTTTCCCTGCAAAAAATCTTAAACAGAGTTGTATAGCAATACATAATCACCTACATTAAACTCACGCTTTTGTATCCTTTTGACATGCCATCTTTTAACCTTTTCTTTAAACAACTTGGCATTTTCATTAGCTTTGGTTCTCCATTCATCAAGTGAGCTAATATCAAATAACCTCTTTTTACTGGCAAGTTTGAAATCATAGTTGAGCTCTTTAATTGCCCAATATGCCTGATGTTCTAGTTCGAGAGGTAAGTGACATGCTTTTCCATATACCATTTATACGGAGACATACCCATAGGATTTTTATATGCAGTTCTATAGGCCCATAATGCATCATCAAGTTTCTTGGACCAATTCTTTCTAGACCTATTGACAGTCTTTTGCAAAATTAATTTGAGTTCTCTATTACTCAATTCTACTTGACCACTAGACTGTGGGTGATACGGGGATGCAATTCTATGATTGACGTCATATTTAGCAAGCATTTTACGGAAAGCATCATGAATAAAATGTGAACCACCATCAGTCATTAAATATCTAGGGACTCCAAACCTCGAAAAAATAACTTCTTTAAGCATTTTAATAGAAGTGTTATGATCAGCACTACTAGTTGGAATAGCTTCTACCCACTTAGTAACGTAATCAACAGCAACTCAAATATGTGTATATCCATTAGAGGCAGGAAAAGGTCCCATATAATCAAAGCCCCAAACATCAAACGGTTCAATAACAAGTGAATAATTCATAGGCATTTCTTGACGTCTACTAATATTACCAATTCTTTGACATTCATCACAAGATAGGACAAACTTACGGGCATCCTTGAAGAAAGTAGGCCAATAAAAACCGGATTGCAATACCTTATGTGCAGTTCTATCTCCCGCGTGGTGTCCTCCATAAGTTTCGGAGTGGCACTTGCGTAGGATCTGTTCCCGTTCATGCTCAGGTACACAACGTCTAATAACACCATCTACTCCTTCTTTATAAAGATGTGGGTCATCCCAAAAGTAATGTAGCAAATCATAGAAGAAATTTTTATTTTGTTGGTATGTGAAGCTAGGTGGTATAAATTTAGCAACTATGTAATTAGCATAATCAGCACACCAAGGGGTACTACGAGAAGTACTTATGACATTTAATTGTTCATCAGGAAAGCTATCATCAATAGGTAGTGGGTCATCAAGAACATTCTCTAACCTAGATAAGTTGTCTGCAATGGGGTTCTCAGCTCCTTTTCTATCAACAATATGCAAATCAAATTCTTGTAGCAAGAGAACCCATCTAATAAGTCTAGGTTTAGCATCTTTATTTTCCATAAGATATTTAATAGGAGCATGATCAGTGTGGATAGTTACTTTAGAATCAACAATATAAGTTCTGAACTTATCACAAGCAAATACAACTGCTAAAAGTTCTTTTTTCAGTAGTAGCATAATTTCTTTGAGCATTGTCTAGAGTCTTACTAGCATAATGGATAACATTTAATTTCTTATCGACTCTTTGCCCTAGAACAACACCTACAGCATAATCACTAGCATCACACATAATTTCACAGGGTAAATTCCAATTAGGTGGCTGAACAATAGGTGCAGAGACTAATGCTTTCTTAAGTATTTCAAATGCTTCTACACAATCATCATCAAAGACAAATGGTATATCTTTTTGTAATAAATTGGTCAGAGGCCGAGAAATTTTTGAGAAGTCCTTAATGAACATCCTATAAAATCCAGCGTGACCAAGGAAACTTCTTGTACCTTTGATGTCCTTGGGACATGGCATCTTTTCAATAGCATCAACCTTGGCTTTATCAACTTCAATACCTCTTTCAGAAACTTTATGCCCCAAGACAATACTTTCATTAACCATAAAGTGGCACTTTTCCCAATTCAAGAAAAGATTAGTTTCTTCACATCTCTGCAAAACTCGAACAAGATTGCTCAAGCAATCATCAAAAGAAGATCCATAGACGGGAAAGTCGTCCATGAAAACCTCACAAATCTTTTCACAAAAGTCAGAGAATATAACCATCATGCATCTTTGAAAGGTAGCAGGTGCATTACATAAACCAAAAGGCATACATCTATAAGCAAAAGTACCAAAAGGGCATGTAAAAGTAGTCTTTGATTGATCTTTAGCCACCACAGGTATTTGAGAGAAACCAGAATAACCATCTAGAAAGCAGTAATGTGTATGTTTGCATAATCTTTCTAGTATTTGATCGATAAAAGGTAAGGGGTAATGATCTTTCTTAGTAGCCTTATTTAATTTGCATAAATCAATTACCATCCTATAACCTGTAATAATTCTTTGTGGAATCAATTCATCTTTATCATTAGGAACAACAGTAATACCTCCCTTCTTAGGGACACAATGAACATGACTTACCCACTGACTATCAGCAACGGGATAAATTATACCTGCTTCCAGAAGCTTTAGTATTTATTTTCTTACCACTTCTTTCATTTTAGGATTCAGACGTCGTTGAGGATCACGAACTGATTTGGCATCTGCTTCCAAATTTATTTTGTGTTGACATAGAGTGGGACTATTTCCCTTAAGATCATCAAGAGTATATCCAATAGCAGCATGGTGCTTCTTCAAAGTTTTCAATAATCTTTCTTCTTCATGCTCTCAAAGGTTAGCACTAATAATAACAGGATATATCTTCTTTTCATCAAGATAAGCATATTTAAGATTATCAGGGAATGATTTAAGTTCAAACACGGGATCACCCTTAGGTGGAGGAGGATCCCCTAGGATTTCAACAGGCAAATTGTGTTTCAGCATAGGTTCCTGTTTAAAGAATACTTCATCTATTTCTCTTCTTTCACTCATAAACATATCATTCTCATGGTCTAGCAAATATTGTTCTAAAGGATCATTAGGAGGTACGGCAATAGAAGCAAGACCTATAATTTCATCCTTACTAGGCAATTCTTCTTCACCGTGTTGTTTACTAAATTTAGAGAAATTAAACTCATGAGTCATATCATCCAAGCCAATAGTAACAACATTCTTTTCACAGTCTATCCTAGCATTAACTGTATTCAAGAAGGGTCTGCCAAATATAATGGGACAAAAACTATCTTTGGAGAACTAAGAACAAGAAAATCAGCAGGATATTTAGTTTTCCCGCACAAGACTTCAACATCTCTAACAATTCCCATTGCTGAAATAGTATGTCTATTAGCAAGTTTAATTGTGACATCAATATCTTCTAACTCAGCAGGTGCAATTTCATGCTTGATTTCTTTATACAAGTCATAAGTTATAACACTAGCACTAGCACCCATATCACATAAGCGATGATAACAATGATATCCTATTTTAACAGAAATAACTGGCACGCCTACCACATGTCTATGTTTATGTTTAGCACAAGGTTTAGCAATTCTAGCAGTTTCACCGCAGAACTGAATAACATGCCCATCAATATTATCAGACAAGAGCTCTTTAACAATAGCAATATTAGGTTCAACTTTAACTTGCTTAGGAGGTGTATATGTTTTAACATTGCTTTTACGAACCACAGTTGAAGCTTTAGCATGATCCTTTATCCTAACAGGGAAAGGTGGTTTCTCAACATAACAAGTAGGAACAATAGGATCATTATAAGTGACAGTCTTTTCTTCAACTTTAATAGGTGCAGCTACTTTTGCTTCTATGGGAGGATGATATTTAAACCACTTCTCCTTAGGGAGATCAACATAAGTAGCAAAAGATTCACAGAAAGAAGCTACTATCTCAGAATCAAGTCCATATTTAGTGCTAAACTTATGGAAAATATCGGTATCAATAAAGGTTTTAACACAATCAAACTTAGGTGTCATACCTGACTCCTTACCATTGTCGAGGTCCCAATCTTCAGAGTTGTGTTTAATTCTATCCAATAAATCCCATCTAAATTCAATAGTCTTCATCATAAAAGAGCCAACACAAGTAGTATCGAGCATGGTGTGATTATTTTTAGAAAGCCGAGCATAATTTTTTTTGAAGAATTGTTATTTTTGGGAGCTCATGATTGGGGCATGAATATAACATTGATTTAAGCCTCCCCCAAGCTTGATCTATGCTTTCTCCTTCGCGAGGCCAAAAATTATATATATAATTGCGATCACGATGAACAAGAGGCATAGGGTAATACTTTTGATGAAATTCCAATTTCAATCTTCTATAGTTCCATGATCCCATATCATCACATAGCCTATACCATGTCAATGCGTCTCCCTTCAAAGATAAAGGGAAGACCTTCTTCTTAGCAACATCATCGGGAATACCTGCAAGCTTAAATAATCCACAAACTTCATCCACATATATTAGGTGTTCATCAGGATGCTTTGTTGCATCTCCTGTAAAAGGATGAGCTAGCAATTTTTCTATTATACTCGAAGGATACTCATAAGGAATTTCATTTTCAATAGGTTCAGTTATTTTCAAACTTGAGAAAATTAGTTGGACAAGGAGGACAACATAATGAGTTTTGTTTGCGTATATTTGTATAGAAGTTATATTGTTATGGATCCTCCAACATGTGGTGCTTGCTTAGTATCATTTGCTAGCCAAAAATTTGTACTAAATAGAGATACTGCTTGTTCATACAATAACCCTTAAACCCCATTTCTTGCCATGAGTGTCCACCATATCTACCTATGGATTGAATAAGACCCTTCAAGTAAGTTGTCATCGGTGCAAAAAGCAATAAAAATTGCTCCTAAATATGTATGATTTTTTATTGTAAGGGAAAATATGCGTTGTATGAACTTGTGATGGTAAAGAAATAAAATCAACGAACTGCATAATAAAGGTTGCTATCACAAAGGGCAATACAACGTGACATTCCTTTGCATTTAGGGTTTCCACATCCAAAGTTAAAATGCGCATGACAACCTCTGCTTCCCTCTACGAAGGGCCTATCTTTTACTTTCATGTATTTACTTTTATTCAAGAATCAATAGTATTCCTTCTTATTTCAGCCTCAGTTATTCTTTAGTTAGCAAGCATTATATCGTGGGGAAAGATCCAAGCATATATGGCCATTCAAATATATTTGACCATGAATTATTATTGTTGACAATTATCTATATGATAAATAAGTTGGGAGGCAAAACATTAAGTCCCTATCTTTCTCTGTGTTCGATGGATGCTATTTGTTCTAAAAATATGCTTTGAGTGTTAGCAATCATGGAAGACTATATGATAGTTGAGTATGTGGAATTTGCTAAATCAAATCTCTTACATAGACCCTCCCTGAAAATAAGATGAATTGCAATTGTTTGGTGACTCGGAACATAGTTTGCTAGTTTTCAAGAAACTTTATGGTCTATACTTTAACATGTGAATAGCTTGTTACTTGATCATGAGAAGTTTTATGATATGAGCTATTGTTTATGATATATAATGATGCTAGGAAAAGTGATTGGAATTATCATTGATCAAATTTGTGCACTTGCTACCATTGACACTTCATAAATTATTTCTTTTATCATTTACCTACTTGAGGATGAGAAGGAATTAAGCTTGGGGATGCTAATACATCACCAACGCATTTATAATTTATGAAGTATTCATGCCATGTTTACAACAATTTTATATGGTTTTGGTATGATTTGATTAGAACTAACCCAGACTGATGTTGTTTTCAGCAGAACTACCGTGGTGTCATATTTTGTGCAGAAATAGAAGTTCTCGAAATGGGCTGAAAATTTACGGTGATTTTTTATGGACCAAAAGAGACCCCCGAAGCATAAGATTTGGGCCAGGAAGTGGACGAGGAGGCCACAAGCCCTCTAGGCGGGCCCTACCCCCAGGAAGGGTGCTCCGGGCTTGTGGGCCCCTTGGGCACCCCCTTGATGTGGGACCGACGCCAAAAATTCTTATAAATACCCAAACCTCCAAAAGAACCCTAGATCGTAAGTTCCGCTTCTGCAAGCCTTCGTGGCCACGAAAAATCAATCTAGGCCCTCTCTGGGACCCTGCCGGAGGGGGCCATCATCACTGGAGGCCATGGAGGAGGAAGCTGGAGGGAGCCATAATCACCATGGAGGCCAAGGACCAGAGGGCGAACCTCTCCCCATCTAGGGGGCATGTCATGGACGAGGAAGCACAAGGGGGGACTCTCTCCCCCTCTCTCTCGGTGGCGCCAGAGTGCCGTCGGGGGAACCATCGTTGCGGTGATTGTCTTAATCAACATCACCTTCTTCATCACCTTCCTCATCTCTTTTGAGTAGTCCACTCTCCCGCACCCTGATGTAATCCCCTACTTGAACACGGTGCTTTATGCCACATATTATGATCCAATGATGTGTTGCCATCCTATGATGTTTTGAGTAGATTTCTTTTGTCTTTTGGGTTGATTGATGATCTAGATTGGTTTCAGTTGTATGTTTTATTTTGGTGTTGTCCTATGGTGTCGGGGTAGCTGATCCCACGAACACCTATGGGGACCGGCGGACCGAGCCCCTTTCGATTCGGTGAGGGCGGAGGTCGAGCAAAGAGCGGATCGAGGCGGTACACACGAGCGGTTTTACCCAGCTTCGGGCCGCACGGATGCGTAAAACCCTACCGCTGCTTGTTTGTGTGTATTCAATCCTCGCTTAGGAGCGATGGACGCTATCAGACTGAGCGTGGGAGTGTCTCTGGTGTTTCGAATGAGCCGAACCCCTTCTACGTTGCGCTGGGGCCTCCTTTTATACTCTCAAGGGGTCACCGACAGGTGGCAACGCAGAGGAGGGTAAAAACGTAAAAAGCGGGGTTGGTACAATTGCCTTTACAGTGCACCCTACCTAATTCTGACGACAGGGGACGAGGGCATTAAATGCCCGTCTGAGTCGCCCAACAGTGCAGAAAAGTGACTGTTAGGGGCGCCACCGTTTGCCACGATGGTTATCTTGTCAGCGCCTGCTTGCCACCTCGCACCCCTAGCTGCACGGCCTCCTGCCACGTGTGCTTGGGAGAGTCCTAGAGCGACACGTTAGCAGGTGTGCTGGAGCGCGGGCACGAAGCGGGGGTTTCCCGCGCCAAGCTCCTTGCCGCGGTCGTCGTCTTGTCGTGTTCGGGAGCTTGTCGCTCGCCGGATCTTGTCGGGACGTGTGGTGCGTCGCGGCAAGTTTCTTGTGGTGCCTTGGTTGGCCTTCCCGGCAAGCTCCTCTTGCCGGGGTCTTGTCTCTTCTCGGCAAGATCCTCTCGCCGGGGCCTGGGTTGGTCTTCCCGGCAAGCTCCTCTTGCCGGGGCCTTGGTTAGCCTTCCCGGCAAGCTCCTCTTGCCGGGGCCTTGGTTGGCCTTCCCGGCAAGCTCCTCTTGCCGGGGCCTTGGTTGGCCTTCCCGGCAAACCTTGCCGCGGGGTGCTGCAACTGCCCGTGCACAAGTTCGGGATACTAAGGTACCCCTACTTTAGTACACCGACAGGAGCCCCCGGGCCTGGGCCATACACGGTGCCGAGTGCTGTTGGGCCAGGCCCACAGTGCATGGGCACGCGCGGCCTAGGTCACGCCGCATATCTCTCCGCTTCCACCGCACACGCCCAAAATGGCACGCGTCAAACGCGGCGTCGCGGGTGACGTGGGCAGCGTGCGCGGGGCTAAGCCCCGCGGGCATGCGTCAAGCCATGATGAAGGGGACGGTTCACGCCCTCCTCCCTAAACGGAGGTAGGCATGGGGGCGTGGTGCATTTACTAGGCGAGGCCGGTGCGCAGTTTTTGAGGCGCCCACTCCCCGCGATCACGGGGTGGAGCGAGGCCGCCTCATTCGTCGCCTCGGTTCTGCATCTCCGCCACGCGGCTCCCATGCACTTGGGGTCGCAGACAGCGGAAACGGGAAACGCGAGCAGAGGCAGCGGGCCGGCCCCGACTCCCTGCTCTTCCCGTGCCTTGATTCGCCGAGCGGGGTGGCTGAGCCCCCACCTCGCTTCTTTATAAAGAGCGGGAGGGGAGCACAGAAGCCCGCACTCTCTCATCTCCTTCTTTCTTTAGCTTCTACTCCCCTTTCGCCCATTTGCCATGGAGAAAGGGAACCCTGGCCCTTCATCGGTGGCGGCAAGGGTCGCCGCCAGACAATGCACCTCTCCCTCTCCCGCGCCCGTGGTGGCAGAGCCAACCATAAGGGGAAGAGGGAGGGGACGAGGTCGTGGACGAGGTCGAGGACGAGGTCGAGGCGCTCGGGGAAGAGGCGGACGGGGCGGCGCGCCAGCTTCGCCTCCACCGGCGGCTCCTCCCCCCACGGTGGTCCATATAGGGGACGACCCTTGCGAGTTCTTCGTCAAGCTGCGCCGGGCGCCTCGTCGTCGCCTCCGGCTGCCAGCTCCGTTTGCAAGCGCGATGGAGTTGGACCCGCCCGAGACACTGAGACTGCACATGAGGGGCTGTGGGATCAGTGGCACGCGAGTCCGTGTTGTATTCCCAGCCCCTAATGTGATGTATCTTGATCGAGGGTGGAAGACGTTCGCCCGTATCCATAGCCTGATGGAGGGGTTTACCCTCCACTTTAAGTTTATGGAGGGCGATCTCCTCTCCGTCAAGGTCTTCGGGTGCTTCGGCACTCGGGCGAAGTGCTGCGTGGACAGCTCCTCCGATAGCGAAGGCTCCTCCTCGAGCGAGAGCGACGAGGAGGAGAGCGACAGCGACAATGAGGGTAGCGGGGGGCGGGGTGGTGGGTCCGACTAGGCGTCGAGCGCCGCTTCGCGCGGCACCGGCGACCCCATCATCCGTGTCGCCGGCTCCTTGAACTCCCCGGGGTCGTCTCCTTGGGCGGCTGGCGTAGGGAGGCTGCGGAAGGGGAAGAGGGCTGGCGACAAGGCCGTCAGGTCGGAGTATGTGGGCGTGGTGCCCTCGACAGCGCGCTGACGTCCTGCCGCCCCGTCTTCGAGCCCCGCTTCCAGCGCCGCCATCGCTGTCCAGCCTTCGGACGGCCCCCGGGATGTTCTCTTGGTGTCTTCTGGCACCCGTAGCTCGCCTAGGCGCTCCTTTTGCCCTTTTCGCCTCCTTGACTTGCCTCCTGAAGAGAGGGACAGGAAAGGGATTACGGGCATCTTATCTTTTTAATTTGTAAGCCTTCGGGCCTTAGCTGTATCTAAAACTTGTAATCCTCTCTTTCATGTTTTTCATCCTCTATGGACTGTACCTGAGTGGGATGTTTTTTTAATGAAAAGGGGATGTTTGCCGGGTTATTTGTCTCGCGGGTTAAACCCACGCCAAGGAGCAAATCCTTGGTATCCCTCGGACAGACATTTCATCTCCCGGCAACGGGCCCTGCCGCCTTCCCATGTCGCTCAACCTTTCTCACGCCTTTGACGGAGGCGGGAACGAGGTGGGTGCGGCCTCCTCGTTCTATCCCTTTGCTGCCGCGACTACGACCAAACTTGGCCCCGGGAGCGAGCCCCAGGGCCTAGAGCTGAGGGAGCACGGCAGTTTCCGGGAAGAAACGCGGTTTCGCATTCCCCAGTCCATAAGAGGATGCATGATGAGGGATGGAAGACTTATCTGATATTGCAGCCCCCGGCAACTCTGGCTTGCCGTGGACGAATCTCGGCACTGGCAGCCCCCAGCAACACTGGCTTGCCGGGGCCCAGGTGTCGGCGCGCCCTTCTTCTCCTTTTCGTCCTCGAGCAGTCTGCCCAGGATATGCGAGCCCTGCGAACGAAGGAAAAGCAAAGGGACGGACACTCGACCTCTAAGCTAGGGGTTAGCCGCTGTTAGGCACTATCAACCCTAACCAAGGACGAGACTCGACCTAGCATGCATGCTCTAACCCCGGGGTGTCAGCGCTTCATTTAGTGGTGCTCAGGGTCTGCGCCTGGCTCTGTACAAAGGATTACATGCAACAACGGCAAGACTTGTACAGAAAGGTGGTTGCCGGACAGGGTCCGACAACCGCGCCTTACGGGTAAAACTTACGAAGATGCTCGATGTTCCAGGAGTTGCTCACTGGTGCTCCATCTTCGGTCTCAAGGCGGACAGCGCCAGGCCTCGTGACTCGTCTCACCCGATAAGGGCCTTCCCACTTCGGCGTCAACTTGTTGGAATTCTTGGCGGATTGAACGCGCGAAAGAACAAGGTCGCCTTCCTCGAAGCTTCTGGCTTTAACTTTGCGGCTATGATAGCGGCGCAAAGCTTGCTGGTATCGAGCAGCTCGTACAGCAGCCTAAAGACGATCTTCCTCAAGGAGCAGCGCGTCATCTTGCCACAGCCGCTCTTGCTCGAGCTCATCATAAGCGAGCACTCGAGGTGACCCGTATACGAGTTCCGTGGGGGTAACTGCCTCTGCTCCGTAGACTAGAGCGAAAGGTGTCTGGCCAGTGGCTCGATTTGGTGTCGTTCTGATCGACCAAAGAACCACCGACAGCTCCTCGATCCAGTTCTTTCCGCACTTGTGCAGCCTGTCGAAAGTTCTGGTCTTGAGCCCGCGCAGCACTTCAGCATTTTCCCTCTCTGCTTGACCGTTGCTTCTCGGATGAGCAACAGAAGCGAAGCAGACCTTGGCGCCAAGGTCTTGGACGTACTGCATGAAGGTGCGGCTCGTGAATTGCGCGCCGTTGTCGGTGATGATCCTGTTAGGGATCCCGAAACGGCAAACAATCGACCTGAAGAACTTGACTGCTGACTGTGTTGTCACCTTCCTCACTGGCTGCACTTCCGGCCACTTTGTGAACTTGCCGATTGCGACGTACAAGTACTCAAAGCCCCCGACAGCTCGGGGGAAGGGGCCGAGGATATCGAGCCCCCAGACCGAAAATGGCCCAGATAAAGGGATCGTCTGGAGAGCTTGAGCTGGCTGGTGTATCTGCTTGGAATGGAACTGGCATGCTTCACACTTGGTTACTTGTGCAGTTGCATCCTGGAGGGCTGTCGGCCAGAAGAAGCCTTGTCGGAATGCTTTGCCGGCAAGTGCTCTTGCGCCAATGTGGTGACCACATATGCCTCCATGTATCTCTGCCAACAGCTGTTGTCCATCTTCTCGGCGAATACACTTCAATTTCACTCCGTTGAGTCTTCTTCTGTACAGTGTCTTGTTGACAAACTGGTACATACTTGACTGCCGGGCTACTCTTTCCGCTTCTTCTTGCTCTTCGGGAAGTTCTCCTGTCTGCAGGAAACGGACAATCTGCTGCGCCCATGTTGGAGCTTGTGGCTCGACAACAAGGACTAAAGGCAAATCTGCCGCTACGGGAACATCCGCTTCTACGGCAAGAACTTGCGGCTCTGCCGGAGCTTGACGTTCCCCGACAAGCTTGCCGGAGCAAAACTCATCGGGAACTTCTGCTTCGACGGAACAAACCCTGGGGCTTGCCGGAGCATCTTGCTCCTCAGCGTTCTCGGTGTTGCTCTCAGCTGCTGCAGGAACGTCCGCTTCTACGGCGAGGAACTGCACCTCTGTCGGAGCTTGACGTTCCCCGACAAGCTTGCCAGAGCAAAACTTATCGGGAGCTTCTGCTTCGACGGAACAAACCCTGGGGCTTGCCGGAGCATCTTGCTCCTCAGCGCCTTCAGTGTCGATCCTAGGGACCTTCTTGGCGGCGGCTTCGGGAAGCTCTGCCGGCAGGCGGTCGCCAGGAATCAACTTCCTCTTCTTGCTCTGTCCAGTTGACGGTGTTACGGACGGTTGAGCCAGCTTGAGCACAAAGACCCCTGGTTCCACAGGTAGCTTAAGTGCAGCGCACTTTGACAGGCCGTCAACAATGGCGTTCTGAGCTCTTGGAACGTGCTCCATTTGTAGGCCGTCAAAGCGCTCTTCTAGCTTTCTCACTTCGTCAACGTAAGCTTCCATCAACGGACTCTGATAATTCTTGTTTACTTGGCGGGTGACAAGCTGTGTGTCACCCCTGACAATGAGCTCCTTGATCCCAAGGTCTGCTGCGATTCTGAGACCGGCAAGCAATCCTTCATACTCTGCAGTATTGTTGGTTGCTTGCTCTTTGGGAAAGTGCATCTGGACTACGTACTTGAGGTGCTCTCCGGTGGGTGCGACAAGCAGCACGCCTGCACCGGCGCCTTGCAGCGAGAAGGCACCATCAAAGTACATCAGCCACTCCTTGCTTGTCTCTTTGACGGGGGTGCTTGTCTCTGGAATTTCTTCATCTGGGGTTGGCGTCCACTCTGCTATGGACTCTGCCAATGCTCTGCTTTGGATAGTTGAAGTGCTCTCAAACTTGAGGCCAAAGCTCGACAGTTCCAGCGCCCACTCGACAATCCTGCCTGTTGCTTCTGGATTTTGCAGTATCCTTTTCAGCGGAAAGCGAGTGACGACTGTGATCTCATGTGCTTGGAAGTAATGGCGCAGCTTTCTCGAGGCCATGAGGAGGCCGAAAAGCAACTTCTGCACTC
>NC_041388.1:194585024-194668810 GCF_002162155.2 Triticum dicoccoides
AGCTCTTGGAACGTGCTCCATTTGTAGGCCGTCAAAGCGCTCTTCTAGCTTTCTCACTTCGTCAACGTAAGCTTCCATCAACGGACTCTGATAATTCTTGTTTACTTGGCGGGTGACAAGCTGTGAGTCACCCCTGACAATGAGCTCCTTGATCCCAAGGTCTGCTGCGATTCTGAGACCGGCAAGCAATCCTTCATACTCTGCAGTATTGTTGGTTGCTTGCTCTTTGGGAAAGTGCATCTGGACTACGTACTTGAGGTGCTCTCCGGTGGGTGCGACAAGCAGCACGCCTGCACCGGCGCCTTGCAGCGAGAAGGCACCATCAAAGTACATCAGCCACTCCTTGCTTGTCTCTTTGACGGGGGTGCTTGTCTCTGGAATTTCTTCATCTGGGGTTGGCGTCCACTCTGCTATGGACTCTGCCAATGCTCTGCTTTGGATAGTTGAAGTGCTCTCAAACTTGAGGCCAAAGCTCGACAGTTCCAGCGCCCACTCGACAATCCTGCCTGTTGCTTCTGGATTTTGCAGTATCCTTTTCAGCGGAAAGCGAGTGACGACTGTGATCTCATGTGCTTGGAAGTAATGGCGCAGCTTTCTCGAGGCCATGAGGAGGCCGAAAAGCAACTTCTGCACTCTAGAGTACCTTGATCTGGCTCCCTGCAGAAGGGAACTGACAAAGTAAACTGGGCGCTGCACCATTTTCTTCTGCATCTCTTTGTGTGTCTGCGCAGATCCATCTTTGTTGGGACAAGAGCTTGCCGGACCAGAGCTTGTCGGCGAAGCCCCCTGCTTGTCGCTGGATGGAACTGCCGTGGTTGCTGGCTCATCATCCGCCTCCCTCTCCGCCACTAACGCAGCACTAACCACTTGATTGGTTGCCGCCATATACAGCAGCAACTTCTCTTGTGGCTTAGGTGCGACAAGCGTTGGAGTGGAGGACAGGTATCTCTTCAAGTCCTGCAGCGCAGCCTCCGCTTCCGGAGTCCATTTCATTGGACCTGCCTTTTTCAAAATTTTGAAAAATGGCAGGGCACGCTCAGCAGATCTGGAGATAAACCTGCTGAGAGCAGCCACGCAACCGGCAAGCCTTCGTACATCCTTGACGCGCTTTGGTGCTTCAATCTGCTCGATGGCCTTGATCTTGTCGGGATTGGCTTCAATTCCCCGCTGAGACACGAAGAACCCGAGAAGCTTGCCGGAAGGGACTCCAAACACGCACTTCTCGGGGTTAAGCTTGAGGTTGATCTTGCGCAGATTTACAAATGTCTCATCTAAATCTTGAATCAGGGTCGTCCTGCTCTTGCTCTTGACCACTATGTCATCCATGTAGGGTTCCACATTTCTGTGCATTTGTGGCTCAAAAGCGTGGTGGACTACCCTTGCAAACGTTGAACAGCATTCTTCAAACCGAAAGGCATCCGTACGAAGCAGTACATGCCACATGGGGTGATAAATGCGGTTTTCTCCTCATCCTCTTCTACCATGAAGATCTGATGGTATCCTGAGTATGCATCAAGGAATGAAAGCAAGTCACATCCAGCTGTGGAGTCAACAATCTGGTCAATGCGCGGCAAGGGAAATGGATCTTTGGGACAACCTTTATTGACATCAGTGAAGTCTATACAAAGCCTCCATTTCCCGTTCGCCTTGCGCACGACTACAGGATTGGCCAACCACGTGGGATGGAGCACTCCTCTGACAAGGCCTGCTGCTTCCAATTTCCTGATCTCTTCTGCAATGAACTCTTGGCGCTCCACTGCCTGCTTCCTGACTCTCTGCTTGACGGGCTGCGCACGAGGACAAACGGCAAGGTGGTGCTCAATTACTTTCCTGGGAACCCGGGGATATTAGACGGTTGCCATGCAAACACGTCGACATTCGCCTGCAGGAAAGCAACGAGCACGCTTTCCTATTTAGGGCCGAGCGTGGCACTGATGGTGAAGGTACCACCAGTGCCGTCCCCCTTGGCGGACACCTTCTTGGTCTCAGGTGGAGCTGCCATTGCTTTCTTGCGCTTGCCGGTGGAGCTCGATGGTGCGTCCTCGACGGTAGCGCAACACTTCGAAGAGGTGCGCTTGTCGGAGTAGACATCAGAGCTCTTGCCGGACTTGGTCTTCTTCTTCCCCCGGGGAGCTTCAGCGGCAAGTGTGTTGTGATCAGCTGCGGCTGCTGCTTCTCGGTAGATCTTGTCGGCACAGATAAGAGCATCCTTCTTGTCGCCAGGGACAGAGATGACACTTATTGGGCCTGGCATCTTGAGCATGTTGTATGCATAGTGAGAGGCTGCCATGAATTCGGCGAGTGCTGGACGGCCAAGGATTCCATTATAAGGTAATGGAAAGTCGGCAACATCAAATGTGACCCTCTGAGTTCTGAAATTCAGCTCGCTGCCAAACGTGACCGGCAGCGTGATCTTCCCCTTCGGCTTGCTCCTTCCCGGGTTGATTCCTTGGAAGGTACCGGTCTCTTCGAGCTCGCTGTCAGGGATCTGGAGTTTTTGAAGGACCGCGGAGGAGATCAGATTCAAGCCGGCCCCGCCGTCAACTAGCATCTTCGTGACCTTGAGGTTGCGGATAGTTGGTGAAACCAACATTGGCAAGCACCCGACTGCCGTTACGCGGTCAGGATGATCCTCAATGTCGAAGATGATAGGCGTGTTGGACCATTTCAGAGGCCTGCGCGACTCGACGGGTGGTTCTGCTGCGTTTACTTCCCGCATCCACTGCTTGAGTTGGCGGTGCGAAGTATGCAGAGAGGCGCCACCGTCAACGCACAGGACCTCTATGGCTTTCTGAAATTCCTGCTCGTCGGCCTCGTCATCATCCATATCTTCATCGTCTTCGTCATCTTCATCCTTGTCGCGGCCACGGGGAGGCCTATCTCCTTGCCGCTGCTTGGCCTTGCCGCGGCGTCCTCCTCGGCCGGGATGCTTCTTGCCGGATCCACCAGCTCCTTCCTGGGCCTTCTCCTTGTCGCGCCGCTCGTACTCAGCTTTTTGTTGCTCGACAAGCTGTTCGACTTTCTTGCAGTTCTGGAGATCATGACCCTTGGTGCGGTGAATCTTACAATACTGCTTGCCGGAGCTGTCCTGCTTGTCGGCGGCCGCCACAGGCTGGGCCTCCTTGTCGGAGCCACCAGCTTTAGCTTCCTTGGCGCCGCCTCCGTTGCCGGACTGCTCGACAACTAGCACTTCTTTGCCTTTCCTCTTTCTGTTGTTCCGCCGCCGGTTTCTCCTTGCCGGGGCAGCATCTTTGCTGTTAGATCCCCCTGCTCCTATATTTTCTCCGGGGAGTCTTCTTCCTTCCTCAACACGTGCACACTTGTCGGCCAGTGCGTATAACTCACTAACGTCCCTGATCTTGCACATCGCCATTTCCTCCCGCATCCTGCGGTTCCGCACGTTCTGATGGAACGCGCTGATCACCGCGGCAGGGTGGACGTCTGGGATGTTGTGCTGCACGCTACTGAATCTCTGAATGTACTTGCGCAGGGGTTCTCCTTCCTTCTGGGCGAGCAGGTGAAGATCGCTCTCTTGGCCATGTGTCTTGTGTCCGCCTGTAAAGGCGCCGACAAACTGATGGCACAGATCAGCCCAGGAGGATATGGAGTTGTCCGGCAAGTGCATGAGCCAGGATCTGACATTGGGCTTGAGCACCAGCGGGAAGTAGTTGGCAAGGATCTTGTCATCTCGTCCCCCGGCAGCCTGCACCGCAATGGTGTAGATGCTGAGGAACTCCGACGGATGCGTCTTGCCGTCGTACTTTTCCGGTACGTCTGGCTTGAAGTTCTTTGTACTGGGCCACTGGACTTGCCGCAGCTCACGAGTGAACGCAGGGCAACCTACCGCGTACGGCAGATCGCCTGGTTCCCCTGGCACATGCACGTCAACAGAGGGCCTAGCGCGCTTGTCGGACTGACGTCGCGCTTCTCTTCGACGCTCGATGCGAGTTCGAGCGTCCTCTTGTTGTCGATCATGAAGAACTTGGCGT
This sequence comes from Triticum dicoccoides, assembly GCF_002162155.2. Classification (NCBI taxonomy): domain Eukaryota; kingdom Viridiplantae; phylum Streptophyta; class Magnoliopsida; order Poales; family Poaceae; genus Triticum; species Triticum dicoccoides. The sequence goes on from NC_041388.1 coordinate 194,589,014, forward strand.
TGATCGCGACGAGCTCGCGGATCCGACAATGTGATGGAGTCGCTGTCGAGGTAGATCCGGCGAGTCGGCGATCTTGGCCTTCGGGGCGGTGATTGCATGGAAGTCGCACCTCCCCCGGTCTTGTTGCCATCGGCTCGCGCCCGGCTGTCCTGCCGTGGCAGCGAGGTGCTTGGTTGCCGTGCAGTGTCGCCGTTGGCGAAGCCGATGAGGCTCTGGATGGCGGCCCTCCATTCGTCGGTCTTGTCCGCCGTCGGAGGGTAATCTAGAAGAAGTTGAGCTCGCGCCAAAGCTTCTGCTGGAGTGGTGGGTGGCAGTGGCGGACGGCGCGAGGAGCGGGACGTGCTCGAACTTCTAACTATGTTAGAAGGAGCAGTATCCCGTCCAGGCGACCGTGCCTCGCTCGTGCCAGCACGCTGGCGTGCATGCTGGTCTTGAGCGCCTCGAGATCCACCAGCTTGGCCTTGGGCTATCATGCGTATGGAACTGCTAGTGCCATGACGCTGTTGATCTTGCGCCTCCTGAGAGTGGCGCGGAACACCTACGGTCGCCGAGGTTTGTGCAGCCTTATTCTTGGACCTGGCGGCATTATGAGCTTCCTCGTCGACGTCCATTCTTCCGCCGGCGTCCATTTCACCACCCGTTTGCCCCAACGGTGGCGGAAACGACATGGACGGAGCGGCTGCCGCCGAAGTCTTCTTCTTCGGTGGCATGTTGATGAAGGGAATGAAGATCTAGCTCGTGTGAACACCGGATCAGGTTCACACAACCTCGACGCCCCCTACCTGGCGCGCCAAAGATGTCGGGGTAGCTGATCCCACGAACACCTATGGGGACCGGCAGATCGAGCCCCTTTCGATTCGGTGAGGGCGGAGGTCGAGCAAAGAGTGGATCGAGGCGGTACACACGAGCGGTTTTACCCAGCTTCGGGCCGCACGGATGCGTAAAACCCTACTGCTGCTTGTTTGTGTGTATTCAATCCTCGCTCAGGAGCGATGGATGCTATCAGACTGAGCGTGGGAGTGTCTCTGGTGTTTCGAATGAGCCGAACCCCTTCTACGTTGCACCGGGGCCTCCTTTTATACTCTCAAGGGGTCACCGACAGGTGGCAACGCAGAGGAGGGTAAAAACGTAAAAAGCAGGGTTGGTACAACTGCCTCTACAGTGCACCCTACCTAATTCTGACGGCAGGGGACGAGGGCATTAAATACCCGTCTGACTCGCCCAACAGTGCAGAAAAGTGACCGTTAGGGGCGCCACCGTTTGCCACGATGGTTATCTTGTCAGCGCCTGCTTGCCACCTCGCACCCCTAGCTGCACGGCCTCCTGCCACGTGTGCTTGGGAGAGTCCTAGAGCGACACGTTAGCAGGTGTGCTGGAGCGCGAGCACGAAGCGGGGGTTTCCTGCGGCAAGCTCCTTGCCGCGGTCGTCGTCTTGTCGTGTTCGGGAGCTTGTCGCTCGCCGGATCTTGTCGGGACGTGTGGTGCGTCGCGGCAAGTTTCTTGTGGTGCCTTGGTTGGCCTTCCCGGCAAGCTCCTCTTGCCGGGGTCTTGTCTCTTCCCGGCAAGATCCTCTCGCCGGGGCCTGGGTTGGTCTTCCCGGCAAGCTCCTCTTGTCGGGGCCTTGGTTAGCCTTCCCGGCAAGCTCCTCTTGCCGGGGTCTTGTCTCTTCCCGGCAAGATCCTCTCGCCGGGGCCTGGGTTGGTCTTCCCGGCAAGCTCCTCTTGTCGGGGCCTTGGTTAGCCTTCCCGGCAAGCTCCTCTTGCCGGGGCCTTGGTTGGCCTTCCCGGCAAGCTCCTCTTGCCGGGACCTTGGTTGGCCTTCCCGGCAAACCTTGCCGCGGGGTGCTGCAACTGCCCGTGCACAAGTTCGGGATACTAAGGTACCCCTACTTTAGTACACCGACATATGGTGCCTTCTGTGTCGCACACATGTGAAGGATTCCCGCTATAGGGTGTGTAATACATTCGTGATTCGCTTATAGTGGGTTGCTAGAGTGATAGAAGTTTAAACCCGAGTAAGGGGGTTGTTGCATATGGGATAAAGGGGACTTGATACTTTAATGCTATGGTTGGGTTTTACCTTAATGATCTTTAGTAGTTGCGGATGCTTGCGAGAGTTCCAATCATAAGTGCATATGATCCAAGTAGAGAAAGTATGTTAGCTTATGCCTCTCCCTCATATAAAATTGCAATAATGATTACCAATCTTGTTAACAATCGCCTAGGAAAATTTCACACACTGACCCAACATTATTCCACACTCACTATTTGTAATATATTGTAATATATTATAACTTTATGATAACATCACCTATTTTTATATTTTATCTCTCCGATATCCTGCAAATCTATCCTCTTCATACCCACAACGTAGTTTTATTTCTCGTTTCTAGATGGAAGCAAATGTTCGATGTACGTAGAGTCATATCAGTGGCAGATAGGACTTGAGAGAATATTGATCTTACCTTTACCTCCTTGTGGGTTCAACACTCCAAACTTATCACTTCCGCCTCTGGAAGTTGCTATGCTGATTCCTTGCACTTGGGGATTATCACACTACTAGGTGTCGTGCTGAGGTTGAAGCCCGACAAGCGTGCCACGCCTCTTAACCGTCTGCTGCTTATTAGCGTGACACGCCATCAGTATGGGTGTCAATAAGGCTAATCTCCTCTCTCCTATGCTGCCACGTGCTTGAACGGATCCACCTAGCTGCTTGATAGTTTGACACCGCATGGATTGATGACTTGGGTGCGATGAGGTGGAGCGGTGGCGTCTTGGTGAAGGTTCCCCGGCAAAGGAGCTTGGCGGGTCCTGGCCTTGGTGGTCCCGGCAACCCTGCCGGGGCGAGCTGGAATTGTCCTTAGGTGCGTCCTCGACCTAGCGAGGCTCTCCTGCCTGGGAAGGGAGGCCATCCCAAGGTGGCCTTTTGCTAACTTGTTCTTCTTGGTTATGATATATGCCTGGCAAGGGCAGTTCGCCTAGAGGCCCTGCCTAGCTATGCACGAGTCAGGGGGAAACAAATACCCCTGTTTGTGTACACTAATAGTAGCCCCCGGGCCTGAGCCAAAATGCGCCGCAGGTGCGTTGGGTTTGGCCCCAAGCAGTGCACAGACATGCGGCATAAATCCTCTATCCATGCGTAATAATTTAACCGTCCTGTGAATCACGTGTCCATTCCGCGTAGTTACTGCGGGTCATGCAATCGTGGTTTTGCAGCGGTTATTGGGGGTGCGCACTTGTTAAAAGGTGGTTTTGCAGGGGATAGTGGAGAACCAACCCCCTCGCGTGGTCCCAATAAAATAGGGTTGGTACGAAGGAGCGTTGCTCATTCACACCTTTTGTCCTTCTCGCTTCGTCTTATTCCTCTCGATGAAAACTGCCTCCGCCGCCGTTTCCACTCCCCCACCTCCAGATCTTCCCCTTCTCGCCACCAAGGGAAAGTAGGCGGCCAAGCCGGAAGACCCGAGGTTAGAGGAGAAGAAGAAGGAGGTGAAAGCTTTGGTCCAGCGGCGTCAAGAGAATGTGGTTTTCTCTCTGTCAAACCTGGATGGTAACACCTTGATCCAAAGATACTCCTATATGTGAGGGAGGCGAACCAAGGGCAATGGAGAACTAGTTGTCAGCCCTGATGGATCCAAGGTCCTGAATGACTCATACCCATTCTTCTGTGCCTATTTTTACTACGTGCTTTCTCCCCTTTCTCTGGTTTGTTCAGCGCCATGATGTATGCTTTTGGATTTAGCTTGCTGGATTTCACGCCCAATGCAATGACGTGCATGGCGGTTGATAACCCACAAGTATAGGGGATCGCAACAGTTTTCGAGGGTAGACTATTCAACCCAAATTTATAGATTCGACACAAGGGGAGCCAAAGAATATTTGCAGGTATTACAACTGAGTTATCAATTCAACCACACCTGGAGATTAATTATCTGCAGCAAGATGATCAATAGCAAAGTAGTATGGTAGTTTTGATAGTAGTGACAACAACAATAGTAACGGTAACAATAGTAACTTAGCAAGAACAATATAAGATAAATTCGTAGGCATTGGATCGGTAATTTGTTGGATGATATTCATCATGTGAGAGTCATAACCTAGGGCGATACGGCACTAGCTCCAGTTCATAAATATAATGTAGGCATGTATTTTCGTAAATAGTCATACGTGCTTATGGAAACAATTTGCATGCCATCTTTTGTCCTACCCTCCCGTGACAGAGGAGTCCAATTGGAAACTAAGGGATATTAAGGCCTCCTTTTAATAGAGAACCAGAACAAAGCATTAGCACATGGTGAATACATGAACTCCTCAAACTACGGTCATCATCGGGAGTGGTCCCGACTATTGTCACTTCGGGGTTGCTGGATCATAACACGTATTAGGTGACTATAACTTGCAAGATCGGATCTAGAACATGGATATAATGGTGATAACATAAATGGTTCAGATCTGAAATCATGGCACCCGGGCCCAAAGTGACAAGCATTAAGCATGGCAAAGTCATAACAACATCAATCTTAGAACATAGTGGATACCAAGGATCAAGCCCTAACAAAACTAACTAGATTACATGATGAATCTCATCCAACTCCTCACCGAATAGCGAGCCTACGAAGGAATTACTCACTCCCGGTGGGGAGCATCATGGAATTGGCGATGGAGAAGGGTTGGTGATGACGAAGAATGAAGACCCCCCCTCTCTGGAGCCCCAAACGACCTCCAAATCTGGCCTCCCGATGAAGAACACGAGGTGACGGTGTCTCCGTCTCGTGGATCACGATAATTCTTTTTCCCTGAATTTTTTTGGAAAAATAGGATTTTATAGCATCGGTTTCAGGGTCTGCGGGGCCACCAGGTGGGGACAACCCACCTGGGAGTGCCTGGGGGGCATGCACTCCCTTGTGGATTGTGCCCACCCAAGTGCCCCCCTCAGGTGGCTCTTGGCTCCAGAAATTCTCTTTTATTGAATAAAAAATCCTCGCAAAGTTTCGTTCCATTCCGAGAACTCTTATTTCTACAGAAAAATAACACCATGGTAGTTCTGCTGAAAACAACGTCAGTCCGGGGTTAGCTTCGTCAAAATCATGCAAATTAGAGTCCAAAACAAGAGGAAAAGCATTAGGAAAAGTAGATACGTTGGAGACATATCAACTCCCCAAGCTTAAACCTTTGCTTGTCCTCAAGCAATTCAGTTGATAAACTGAAAGTGAAAAAAGAAAAACTTTTACGAACTCTTTTGCTCTTGTTTGCATAAATAAGCTTAAACAACACCCAGGTTTTTAGCCAATATTATAACTAACCATGCCGACAATAACTCTTAAAAATTATATTAACTCATATCAATGACATAATTAGCTAGCGAGCAATAATAAGATATCTCAAATAGCAACATGTTTTCAAAACAACCATGATATAATATGACAATAGTGGTATCTCGCTAGCCCTTTCTGCGACCGCAAACATAAATGTAGAGCACCTCCAAAGTTCAAGCAGCGACTAAACATTGTAATTCATGGTAGAAAAGATCCAGTCACGATGCACCCAACATTAGCTACACACAATGCATAAGCATGACAACAGTGCTCTTAGGTTCTGGCGCTTGTTTTAGAAGGTGATGACACAACATAAAAGTAAATAGATAATCCCTTCACAGAGGGAAGTAGTGATTTGCAGCGGTGCCAGAGCTCAAAATTTTAAAACAGAGGTAAATGATATTTTGAGACAAGCACCCTTCTTGTTTACTTCATGACCATCAGTTATCAATATCTTCCATGCTAAGCATGCTAGTGGCGGTTCCCAAGCGATAAAACTAAAGGTTTTGACTCCATTGGGAGTTTTTGTTTGATTATTTGTAAGCTTTTTCTGTTTGCAGTTTGGGACTGGGCATCCCTATTACAGCCCTTTTCTCGTGTGATGGTGAGTGAATAAACACTCATCCTAAGAATAACCCGCTTAGCATGGAAGATAATGACCACCTCCTTTCCTTCCATGAACGATCCAGGAACACAAAAAGCATATTTATTTGAAGTTTTTAGAGGTGGCACATGCAAATTTACTTAGGACGGCAGGGTAATACCGCATATAGGTAGGTATGGTGGACTCATCTGGAATAACTTGGGTTCAAGGTTTTTGCTGTACAAGCAAAATTCCCACTTAGTACAGGCGAAGGCTAGCAATTAGGTTGAGAAGCGGCCAGTTAGAGAGCAACAACGGTCATGAACATGCATTATGTATAAGTAACATTGGGCACTAGCATGAGTAGGATATGAACACCGTGAACATAAATATCATAGAGGCTATGTTGGTTCTGATTGAACTACATGCATGAACATGTGTCAAGTCAAGCCACTCAAACATTCAGAGGAGGATACCATATCATCATACTACATCACAATCATTTTAACGCAATGTTGATATCCAAAATAAATCATTATCCACTCCTAGCTACTTATGCATGGCATGAGAAACTATAATCTCTAATTGTCATTGCAAACATGTTTAATCATAATGGGCTGAAGCATGGATACTAGGTTAAACATATTTACAAAACAGAACAAGTCGAGTTCATACCGGTTTCTCTCTGCCACGGCCAGTTCATCAAATATCGTCATTATTGCCTTACACTTGCATGACCGAGCGATGTGAAAATAATAATAGTGCAAGAGTGTCGTGGACTAAGCTGGAATCTGCTAACATTTTATTCAACACGAGAAGACAAGGTAAAATGGGCTCTTTGTTAAATCAACAATCATGCATATGAGGGCCACTCAACATTTTCATCGTGGTCTTCTCCTTGGTAAGACTCAAATAAAAAGAAAAGAAGTTCAGAGAAACACACTGAAATATTTTTGGAGTTTTTGGTTTTCTTGAACAAGCAAATAGAAGGGGAAAGCAAAAACAAGAAAAACTATTTACACGGGAAAGCTCCCAGCAAGCAAAAGAAGAAAAAGAAATCTTTTTGGGTATTCTTTTTAGTACTACAACTAAGCATGCATTGAAAGTAAACTCACTACAACTATGTTTTTTTGGTTTTTCTAAGGTTTTTCAAACACACAAGAAAAAAGAAAGAAAATAAAATTAAGCATGGATCATACAATGAAAAAGTGGAGACACCGACAAATGGAATAAGTGGACATGAATATAAAGTCGGTGGCAACACGTACTCCCCCAAGCTTAGGCTTTTGGCCTAATGAAAGTGCAACTATCCCTGGATGGTTTTGGTAATTCCTAACAACATATAGCTCATTGAGCTAATACTATTTCAAGATAAATATTTCAGGAAAGCTCAATGATTGGCATGGCATGGATTAGAAATGTGGACCCATCAAAATGGTAAGGACAAAAGACTGGCTCAAGCTCTAAAGCTCAATACTCTACATTTTACTTTTAGTGATCCAAGATCACATTGAGTCCATAGGAAAAGCCAATACTATTAAAAGGGGATAAGGTATTGCTTAATGGGTTACTTGCTCAAAATGCTTACTAATATGCTCCAAAACCCCCAACCACCTTCTCATATCCACATATGTCCTAAACCAAAAGTCAAACTCGGCCCCACCGAAACTTCCTATCCGGCGCCACCGAGTTCAGTTGACATAGCCACTGCCACAAAACCCTAGTATTTTTGGTCTCACTGATAGGGATCTCGGTCTCACCGACATGGGATTGTAAACTCTCTCTTTCCCTTCGTAACATTTCGGTCCAACCGAAATGAGCGATCGGTCCCACCGAGTTCACAATACAAACTCCCTGTTTCCCCTTCGTAACGTTTCGGTCCAACCGAGATGAGCGAATCGGCCCCACCGAGTTTGCCTGACCAACTCTCTGATTAGCTTAATCGGTCTCACCGAGATTACGTTGTGCCCTTGATGTCTACCACACAACCTTGTTCTTGTAGACGTTGTTGGGCCTCCAAGTGTAGAGGTTTGTAGGATAGTAGCAAATTTCCCTCAAGTGGATGACCTAAGGTTTATCAATCCCTAGGAGGCGTAGGATGAAGATGGTATCTCTCAAGCAACCCTACAACCAAATAACAAAGAGTCTCTTGTGTCCCCAACACACCCAATACAATGGTAAATTGTATAGGTGCACTAGTTCGGCGAAGAGATGGTGATACAAGTGCAATATGGATAGCAGATAAAGGTTTTTGTAATCTGAAATTATAAAAACAGCAAGGTAACTAATGATAAAAGTGAGCACAAACGGTATTGCAATGCATTGAAACAAGGCCTAGGGTTCATACTTTCACTAGTGCAAGTTCCCTCAACAATAATAACGTAATTGGATCATACAAATATCCCTCAACATGCAACAAAAGTCACTCCAAAGTCACTAATAGCGGAGAACAAACGAAGACATCATGGTAGGGTACGAAACCACCTCAAAGTTATTCTTTCCAATCAATTTGTTGGGCTATTCCTATAAATGTCACAAACAGTCCTAGAGTTCGTACTAGAATAACACCTTAAGACACAAATCAACCAAAACCCTAATGTCACCTAGATACTCCAATGTCACCTCAAGTATCCGTGGGTATGATTATATGATATGCGTCACACAATCTCAGATTCATCTATTCAACCAACACATAGAACCTCAAAGAGTGCCCCAAAGTTTCTACCGGAGAATCACGACGAAAACATGTGCCAACCCCTATGCATAGGTTCATGGGCGGAACCCGCAAGTTGATCACCAAAACATAAATCAAGTGAATCACGTGATATCCCATTGTCACCACAGATACGCACGACAAGACATACATCAAGTGTTCTCAAATCTTTAAAGACTCAATCCGATAAGATAAGTTCAAAGGGGAAACTCAATCCATTACAAGAGAGTAGAGGGGGAGAAGAAACACAAGATCCAACTATAATAGCAAAGCTCGCGATACATCAAGATCGTACCACCTCAAGAACACGAGAGAGAGAGAGATCAAACACATATCTACTGGTACATACCCTCAGCCCCGAGGGAGAACTACTCCCTCCTCATCATGGAGAGCACTGGGATGATGAAGATAGCCACCGGAGAGGGATTCCCCCTCCGGTAGGGTGCCAGAACAGGTCTAGATTGGTTTTCAGTGTCTATCGAGGCTTCTGGCGGTGGAACTCCCGATCTATTGTGCGCCCCGATCATTTTAAGGTATATGGATATATATAGGCGGAAGAAGTGCATCAGGGGAGCCACGAGGAGCCCACGAGGGTGGAGGGCGCGCCCAGGGGGGGGGGGTGGGCGCGCCCCCTGCCTCGTGGCTTCCTTGTTGATCCCTGACGTGCACTCCAAGTCTTTTGTGTTGCTTCCGTTCCAAAAATAAGTTCCATGAAGTTTCAGGTCAATTGGACTCCGTTTGATTTTCTTTTTCTGCGATACTCTAAAACAAGGAAAAAAACAAAAATTGGCACTGGGCTCTAGGTCAATAGGTTAGTCCCAAAAATCATATAAAATAGCATATAAATGCATATAAAACATCCAAGGTTGATAATATAATAGCATGGAACAATAAAAAATTATAGATATGTTGGAGACGTATCAGCATCCCCAAGCTTAATTCCTGCTCGTCCTCGAGTAGGTAAATGATAAAAACAGTATGATGTGGAATGCCACCTAACATATTTATCAATATAATCTTCTTTATTGTGGCAAGAATATTCAGATCCATAAGATTCAAGACAAAAGTTTAATAAATAATAATACTTCAAGCATACTAACCAAGTAATCATGTCTTCTCAAAATAACATGGGCAAAGAAAGCTATCCCTACAAAATCATATAGTCTGGCTATGCTCTATCTTCACCACACAAAAATATTTAAATCATGCACAACCCCGATGACAAGCCAAGCAATTGTTTCATACTTTTGATGTTATCAAACTTTTTCAATCTTCATGCAATACATGAGCGTGAGCCATGGACATTGCACTATAGGTGGAATAGAATGGTGGTTGCGGAGAAGGCAAAAAAGGAGAAGATAGTCTCACATCAACTAGGCATATCAACGGGCTATGGAGATGCCCAACAATAGATATCAATGTGAGTGAGTAGGGATTGCCATGCAATGGATGCACTAGAGCTATAAATGTATGAAAGATCAACAAAGGAAACTAGTGGGTGTGCATCCAACTTGCTTGCTCACGAAGACCTAGGGCATTTTGAGGAAGCCCATCATTGGAATATACAAGCCAAGTTCTATAATGAAAGATTCCCACTAGTATATGAAAGTGAAAACATAGGAGACTCTCAATCATGAAGATCATGGTGCTACTTTGAAGCACAAGTGTGGTAAAAGGATAGTAGCATTGCCCCTTCTCTCTTTTTCTCTTATTTTTTTAATTTGGGCCTTTTCTCTTTTTTTATGGCCTCTTTTTTTATCTTTTTTTTGTACGCAGTCTCATCCCGACTTATGGGGGAATCATAGTCTCCATCATCCTTTCCTCATTGGGACAATGCTCTAATAATGATGATCATCACACTTTTATTTACTTACAACTCAAGAATTACAACTCGATTCTTATAACAAAATATGACTCTATATGAATGCCTCTGGCAGTGTACCGAGATGTGCAATGACTCATGAGTGACATGTATGAAATAATTATAAACGGTGGCTTTGCCACAAATACAATGTCAACTACATGATCATGCAAAGCAATATGACAATGATGGAGCGTGTCATAGTAAACGGAACGGTGGAAAGTTGCACGACAATATATCTCGGAATGGCTATGGAAATGCCATAATAGGTAGGTATGGTGGATGTTTTGAGGAAGGTATATGGTGGGTTTATGGTACCGGCGAAAGTTGAGCGGTACTAGAGAGGCTATCAATGGTGGAAGGGTGAGAGTGCGTATAATCCATGGACTCAACATTAGTCATAAATAACTCACATACTTATTGCAAAAATCTATTATTTATCGAAACAAAGTACTATGCACATGCTCCTAGGGGGATAGATTTGTAGGAAAAGACCATCGCTCGTCCCCGACCGCCACTCATAAGGAAGACAATCAATAAATAAATCATGCTCCGACTTCATCACATAACGGTTCACCATACGTGCATGCTACGGGAATCACAAACTTTAACACAAGTATCTCTCAAATACACAACTACTCAACTAGCATGACTCTAATATTACCATATCCATATCTCAAAACAATCATCAAGTATTAAACTTCTCATAGTATTCAATGCACTTTATATGGAAGTTTTTATTATATCCCTCTTGGCTTCCCATCATATTAGGACTAAATTCATAACCAAAGCAAATTACCATGCTGTTTAGGACTCTCAAAATAATATAAGTGAAGCATGAGAGTTCATCTATTTCTACAAAATAAAACCACCACCGTGCTCTAAAAAGATATAAGTGAAGCACTAGAGCAACAACAAACTACTCCGAAAGATATAAGTGAAGCTCAATGAGTAGTCGAATAATTATGCAACTATGTGAAGACTCTCTAACATTTAAGGATTTCAGATCTTGGTATTTTATTCAAACAGCAATCAAAACTAAATAAAATAAAATGACGCTCCAAGCAAAACACATATCATGTGGCAAATAAAAATATAGCTCCAAGTAAAGTTACCGATGAACGAAGACGAAAAGAGGGGATGCCTTCTGGGTCATACCCAAGCTTAGGCTTTTGGTTGTCCTTGAATATTACCTTGGGGTGCCTTGGGCATCCGCAATCTTAGGCTCTTGCCACTCCTTATTCCATAGTCCATCAAATCTTTACCCAAAACTTCACAACACAAAACTTAAGTAGAAAACTCGTGAGCTCCGTTAGCGAAAGAAAACAAAACACCACTTCAAGGTACTGTAATGAACTCATTCTTTATTTATATTGGTATAATATATACTGTATTCCAACTCATCTATGGTTCATAAACTATTTTACTAGCCATAGATTCATCAAAATAAGCAAACAACACACGGAAAACAGAATCTGTCAAAAACAGAACACTCTGTAGTAATTTGGATCAAACGTATATTTCTGGAACTCATAAAATTCTAAAATAAATTTCTGGACGTGAGGAATTTATCTATTAATCATCTGAAAAAGGAATTAACTAAATATCACTCTATAATAAAAAACGGCAGCAAATCTCGTGAGCGCTAAAGTTTCTGTTTTCTACAGCATGATCGCAAAGACTTTCCCCAAGTCTTCCCAAAGGTTCTACTTGGCACAAACACTAATTAAGACATAAAACTACATCTAAACAGAGGCTAGATGAATTATTTATTACTAAACAGGAACAAAAAGCAAGGAACAAAAATAAAGTTGGGTTGCCTCCCGACAAGCGCTATCGTTTAACGCCCCTAGCTAGGCATGATGATTTCAATGATGCTCACATAAAAGATAAGAATTAAAACATAAAGAGAGCATCATGAAGAATATGACTAACACATTTAAGCCTAACCCACTTCCTATGCATAGGGATTTGTGAGCAAACAACTTATGTGAACAATAATCAACTAGCATAGGAGGGCAAAACAAGCATAACTTCAAAACTTTAAGCACATAGATAGGAAACTTGATATTATTGCAATTCCTACAAGCATATGTTCCTCCCTCATAATAATTTTCAGTAGCATCATGAATGAATTCAACAAATAACCAGCACCTAAAGCATTCTTTTCATGATCTACAAGCATAGAAATTTTATTACTCTCCACACAAGCAAAATTCTTCTCATGAATAATAGTGGGAGCAAACTCAACAAAATAATTATCATGTGAGGCATAATTCAATTGAAAACTAAAATCATGATGACAAGTTTCATGGTTATCATTATTCTTTATAGCATACAAGTCATCACAATAATCATCATAGATAGCAACTTTGTTCTCATAATCAATTGGAACCTCTTCCAGAATAGTGGATTCATCAGAAAATAAAGTCACGACCTCTCCAAATCCACTTTCATCAATATAATCATCATAAATAGGAGGCATGCTTTCATCATAATAAATTTTCTCATCAAAACTTGGGGGACAAAAAATATCATCTTCATCAAACATAGCTTCCCCAAGCTTGTGGCTTTGCATATCATTAGCATCATGGATATTCAAGGAATTCATACTAAGAACATTGCAATCATGCTCATCATTCAAAGATTTAGTGCCAAACATTTTAATGCATTCTTCTTCTAACATTTTGGCACAATTTTCCTTTCCATCATACGCACGAAAGATATTAAAAAGATTAAGCGTATGAGGTAAACTTAATTCCATTTTTTGTAATATTCTTTTATAAACTAAACTAGTGATAAAACAAGAAACTAAAAGACTCGATTGCAAGATCTAAATATATACCTTCAAGCACTCACCTCCCCGGCAATGGCGCCAGAAAAGAGCTTGATGTATACTACACAACCTTCTTCTTGTAGACGTTGTTGGGCCTCCAAGTGCAGAGGTTTGTAGGACAGTAGCAAATTTCCCTCAAGTGGATGACCTAAGGTTTATCAATCCGTAGGAGGCATAGGATGAAGATGGTATCTCTCAAGCAACCCTGCAACCAAATAACAAAGAGTCTCTTGTGTCCCCAACACACCCAATACAATGGTAAATTGTATAGGTGCACTAGTTCGGCGAAGAGATGGTGATACAAGTGCAATATGGATAGCAGATAAAGGTTTTTGTAATCTGAAATTATAAAAAGCAAGGTAACTAATGATAAAAGTGAGCACAAACGGTATTGCAATGTATTGAAACAAGGCCTAGGGTTCATACTTTCACTAGTGCAAGTTCCCTCAACAATAATAACATAATTGGATCATATAACTATCCCTCAACATGCAACAAAGAGTCACTGCAAAGTCACTAATAGCGGAGAACAAACGAACATATCATGGTAGGGTATGAAACCACCTCAAAGTTATTCTTTCCAATCAATCTGTTGGGCTATTCCTATAAGTGTCACAAACAGCCCTAGAGTTCTTACTAGAATAACACCTTAAGACACAAATCAACCAAAACCCTAATGTCACCTAGATACTCCAATGCCACCTCAAGTATCCGTGGGTATGATTATATGATATGCATCACACAATCTCAGATTCATCTATTCAACCAACACATAGAACCTCAAAGAGTGCCCCAAAGTTTCTACCGGAGAATCACGACGAAAACGTGTGCCAACCCCTATGCATAGGTTCATGGGCGGAACCCGCAAGTTGATCACCAAAACATACATCAAGTGAATCACATGATATCCCATTGTCACCACATATATCAAGTGTTCTCAAATCTTTGAAGACTCAATCCAATAATATAACTTCAAAGGGGAAACTCAATCCATTACAAGAGAGTAGAGGGGGAGAAGAAACATAAGATCCAACTATAATAGCAAAGCTCGTGATACATCAAGATCGTATCACCTCAAGAACACGAGAGAGAGAGAGAGATCAAACACATAGCTACTGGTGCATACCCTCAGCCCCGAGGGAGAACTACACCCTCCTCGTCATGGAGAGCACCAGGATGATGAAGATAGCCACCGGAGAGGGATTCCCCCTCCGGCAGGGTGCCAAAACGGGTCTAGATTGGTTTTCGGTGGCTACGGAGGCTTCTGGCGGCGGAACTCCCGGTCTATTGTGTGCCCCGATCGTTTTAGGGTATATGGATATATATATAGGCGGAAGAAGTGCATCAGGGGAGCCACGAGGGGCCCACGAGGGGGGAGGGCGCGCCCAGGGGGGTGGGCGCGCCCCCTGCCTCGTGCCTTCCTCATTGATCCCCTGACGTGCACTCCAAGTCTTCTGGGTTGCTTCCGTTCCAAAAATAAGTTCCGTGAAGTTTCAGGTCAATTGGACTCCGTTTGATTTTCTTTTTCTGTGATACTCTAAAACAAGGAAAAAACAGAAACTGGCACTGGGCTCTAGTTTAATAGGTTAGTCCCAAAAATCATATAAAATAGCATATAAATGCATATAAAACATCCAAGGTTGATAATATAATAGCATGGAACAATAAAAAATTATAGATACGTTGGAGACGTATCAGCCCTAACCCTAATGAAATCGGTCTCACCGAGTTGACATGTCGGTCCCACCGAAAATCCTAACGTTCACATTTTGAACTAAATCGGCCCAACCGAGTTTCATTATTCGATCCCATCGAGTTTGGTGATTTGTGTGTAACAGTTAGATTTTGTGTGGAGGCTATATAAAGCCCTCCACCAACTCTTCATTCATGGAGAGAGCCATCAGAACATGCCTACACTTCCATCATACATTTTCTGAGAGAGAACCACCTACTCATGTGTTGAGGTCAAGATATTCCATTCCAACCATATGAATCTTGATCTCTAGCCTTTTCCAAGTTGCTTTCTCAAATTATCTTTCCACCAAATCCCAATCTGTGAGAGAGAGTTCAGTGTTGGGGAGACTATCATTTGAAGCACAAGAGCAAGGAGTTCATCATCAACACACCATGAATTACCTTTTGGAGAGTGGTGTCTCCTAGATTGGTTAGGTGTCACTTGGGAACCTCCGTCAAGATTGTGGAGTTGAACTAAGAAGTTTGTACGGGCAAGGAGATCGCCTACTGCGTGAAGATCTACCCTAGTGAGGCAAGTCCTTCATGGACGATGGCCATGGTGGGATATGATACATCTCTAACGTATCTAAAATTTTTGATTGTTCCATGCTATTATATTATCTGTTTTTGATGTTTAATGGGCTTTAATATACCTTTTTATATTATTTTTGGGACTAACCTACTAACCAAAGGCCCAGTGCAAATTGCTGTTTTTTGCCTATTTCAGTGTTTCGCAGAAAAGGAATACCAAACGGAATCCAAACGGAATGAAACCTTCGGGAGAGTTGTTTTTGGAACAAACGTGATCCAGGAGACTTGAAGTGGACGTCAAGAAAGAAGCAAGGAGGCCATGAGGCAGGAGGGCGCGCCCCCACCCTCGTGGGCCCCTCACGGCTCCACCGACCTACTTCTTCCTCCTATATATACTCATATACCTCGAAAACATCCGAGAGCACCACAAAACCCTATTTCTAGCGCCGCAACCTTCTGTACCCATGAGATCCCATCTTGGGGCCTTTTCCGGCGCTCCGCCGAAGGGGAAATTGATCACGGAGGGCTTCTACATCAACACCATAGCCTCTCTGATGATGTGTGAGTAGTTTACCACAGACATTCGGGTCCATATTTATTAGCTAGATGGCTTCTTCTCTCTCTTTGGATCTCAATACAAAGTTCTCCTCGATTCTCTTGGAGATCTATTCGATGTAATTCTTTTTGCGGTGTGTTTGTCGAGATCTGATGAATTGTGGGTTTATGATCAAGATTATCTATGAACAATATTTGATTCTTCTCTTAAATCTTTTATGCATGATTTAATATCTTTGCAAGTCTCTTCGAATTATCAGTTTGGTTTGGCCTACTAGATTGATCTTTCTTGCAATGGGAGAAGTGCTTAGCTTTGGGTTCAATCTTGCGGTGTCCTTTCCCAGTGACAGCAGGGGCAACAAGGCACGTATTGTATTTTTGCCATCGAGGATAAAAGATGGGGTTTATATCATATTGCTTGAGTTTATCCCTCTACATCATGTCATCTTGCCTAATGCGTTACTCTGTTCTTATGAACTTAATACTCTAGATGCATGATAGATAGCAATCGATGTGTGGAGTAATAGTAGAAGATGCAGAATCGTTTCGGTCTACTTGTCGCGGACGTGATGCCTATATACATGATTATGCCTAGATATTCTCATAATTATTCGCTTTTCTATCAATTGCTTGACAGTAATTTGTTCACCCACCGTAGAATTTGCTATCTTGAGAGAAGCCACTAGTGAAACCTATGGCTCCCGGGTCTATCTTCCATCATATTATTTTCATAACTACTTACTATTTCTGGCGCCTTTTATTTTGCAACGTAAGTGACAGTGAAGGGATTGACAACCCCTTTATCGTGTTGGTTGCGAGGTTCTTGTTTGTTTGTGCAGGTACTAGGCGACTTGCGTGTTACCTTCTACTGGGTTGATACCTTGGTTCTCAAAAACTGAGGGAAATACTTACACTACTTTGCTGCATCACCCTTTCCTCTATAAGGGAAAACCAACGCATGCTCAAGAGGTAGCAAGAAGGATTTCTGGCGCCGTTGCCGGGGAGGTTGCACCAAATCAAGTCAAGATTCGATCTTCCACCAACGTGTGATTTCTGGCGCCGGTGCCGGGGAGATCTACGCACAAGTCAAGACATACCGAGTACCCATCACAAACTCTTATCCCTCGCATTACATTATTTGCCATTTGCCTCTCGTTTTCCTCTCCCCCACTTCACCCTTGCCGTTTTATTCGCCCTCTTTTCCGTACGCCTCTTTTCTGTTCGTCTCTCTTTGCTTGCCTCTTGTTTCCTTGTGTGTTGGATTGTTTGTCACGATGGCTCAAGACAATACTAAATTGTGTGATTTTTCCAATACCAACAACAATGATTTTCTTAGCACTCCGGTTACTCCTCTTACCGATGGTGAATCTTGTGAAATTAATAAAGCTTTGCTAAACCTTGTTATGCAAGATCTGTTTTTTGGCCTTCCTAGTGAAGATGCTGCTACCCATCTAAACAACTTTGTTGATTTGTGTGATATGCAAAATAAGAAAGATGTGGATAATGATATTGTTAAATTGAAGCTATTTCCGTTTCACTTAGAGATCGTGCTAAAACTTGGTTTTCCTCTTTGCCTAAAAATAGTATTGATTCATGGAATAAGTGCAAAGATGCTTTTATCTCTAAGTATTTTCCTCCCTCTAAGATCATCTCTCTTAGAAACGATATTATGAATTTTAAGCAACTTGATCATGAGAATGTTGCACAAGCTTGGGATAGGATGAAATTAATGATATGTAATTGCCCTACTCATGGATTAAATTTATGGATGATCATACAATTTTTTTATGGAAATCTTTTAGAAATCTTTTAGATTCAGCCGCGGGAGGCACTTTTATGGAAATCACTTTGGGAGAAGCTACTAAACTCCTAGATAATATTATGGTTAATTATTCTCAATGGCTCACCAAAATATCTACTAGTAAAAAGGTTCATACTATAGAAGAAATTGATGTTTTGAGTGGAAAGATGGATGAACTTATGAGATTGTTTGCTAATAAGAGTGTTTCTTCTGATCCTAATGATATTCCTTTGTCTACTTTGATTGAGGATAATAATGAATCTATGGATGTGAATATTGTTGGTAGGAACAGTTTTGGTAACAACACATATAGAGGAAACTTTAATCCTAGGCTGTTTCCTGGTAATTCCTCTAATAATTATGGTAATTCCTACAACAACTCTTACGGAAATTTTAATAAGATGCCCTCTGATTTTGAGACTAGTGTTAAAGAATTTATGATTTCGCAAAAGAATTTCAATGCTTTGCTTGAAGAAAAATTGCCTAAGATTGATGAATTGGCTAGGAACATGGATAGAATTTCTCTTGATGTTGATTCTTTGAAACTTAGATCTATTCCACCTAAGCATGATATCAATGAGTCTCTCAAATCTATGATAATTTCCATTGACGAGTGCAAAGAAAGAACTGCTAGGATGCGTGCTAAAAAAGATTGCTTTATAAAAGCGTGTATTTCTAGTTTTCATGATAATAAGGATGAAGATCTAAAAGTGATTGATGTGTCTCCTATTAAATCTTTATTTTTCAATATGAATCTTAATAATGATGGGACTCGAGATGAGTCAACTTCAGTTAAAAGGCGTCCCAATGATTCGGAGTTTTTAGATCTTGATGCAAAAATTGGTAAAAGTGGGATTGAAGAGGTCAAAACTTTACATAGCAATGAACCCACTATTTTGTATTTCAAGGAATTTAATTATGATAATTTCTCTTTGATAGATTGTATTTCCTTGTTGCAATCCGTACTAAATTCTCCTCATGCTTATGATCAAAACAAAGCTTTTACCAAACATAGCGTTGATGCCTTAATGCAATCCTATGAAGAGAAGCTTGAATTAGAAATTTCTATCCCTAGAAAACTTTATGACGAGTGGAAAACTACTATTAAAATTAAAATTAAAGATGATGAATGCTATGCTTTATGTGATTTGGGTGCTAGTGTTTCCACGATTCCAGAAACTTTGTGTGGTGTGTTAGGTTTCCGTGAATTTGATGATTGTTCTTTAAATTTGCATCTTGCGGATTCCACTATTAAGAAACCTATGGGAAGGATTAATGATGTTCCTATTGTTGCAAATAGGAATTATGTGCCCGTAGATTTCATTGTTCTTGATATAGATTGCAATCCTACATGTCCTATTATTCTTGGTTGACCTTTCCTTAGAATGATTGATGTAATTATTGATATGAAAGAAGGAAATATTAGATTCCAATTTCCATTAAGGAAAGGCATGGAACAATTTCCTAGGAAGGAAATTAAATTACCTTATGAATCGATTATGAGAGCCACTTATGGATTGCATACCAAAGATGACAATACCTAGATCTATTCTTGCTTTTATGCCTAGCTAGGGGCGTTAAACGATAACGCTTGTTGGGAGGCAACCCAATTTTATTTTTGTTTCTTGTTTTTTGTTACTGTTTAGTAATAAATAATTCATCTAGCTTCTGTTTATTTGTGGTTTTATGTTTTTAGTTAGTGTTTGTGCCAAGTAGAACCTTTGGGAAGACTTGGGGGATGTCTTTGCGATCTTGCTGTAAAAAACAGAAACTTTAGCGCTTACGAGATTAGCTGCCATTTTTTAATGGAGAGTGCGATTAGGTTGATTATTTTTGCATATTATTAATAGAAAAATTCCTCACGTCCACCAATTTATTTAAGAATCTTTGGGGTTACAGAAGTATTCGAAACCTACAGATTACTACAGACTGTTCTGTTTTTGACAGATTCTGTTTTTCATGTGTTGTTTGCTTATTTTGATGAATCTATGGCTAGTATTGGGGGTATGAACCATAGAGAAGTTTTAATACAGTTGGTTTAACACCAATATAAATAATGAATGAGTTCATTACAGTACCTTGAAATGGTGGTTTGTTTTCTTATACAAACGGAGCTCATGCGATTTTCTGTTGAGTTTTTTGTTGTGAAGTTTTCAAGTTTTGGGTAAAGATTTGTTGGATTTTGGAATAAGGAGTGGCAAGAGCCTAAGATTGGGGATGCCCATGGCACCCCAAGGTAAAATTCAAGGACAACCAAAATCCTGAGCTTGGGGATGCCCCAGAAGGCATCCCCTCTTTCGTCTTCGCCCATCGCTAACTTTACTTGAGGCTATATTTTTATTCACCACATGATATGTGTTTTGCTTGGAGCGTCTTGTATGATTTGAGTCTTTGCTTTTTAGTTTACCACAATTATCCTTGCTGTACACATCTTTTGGAGAGACACACATGAATCGGAATTTATTAGAATACTCTATGTGCTTCACTTATATCTTTTGAGCTAGATAATTTTGCTCTAGTGCTTCACTTATATCCTTTTAGAGCATGGTGGTCGTTTTATTTTATAGAAATTATTGATATCTCATGCTTCACTTATATTATTTTGATAGTCTTATAAAACAACATGGTAATTTGATTTGGCTATAAAATTAGTCCTGATATGATAGGCATCCAAGATGGGTATAATAAAAACTTTCATAAAAAGTGCATTGAATACTATAGAAGTTTGATACTTGATGATTGTTTTGAGATATGAAGATGGTGATATTAGAGTCATGCTAGTTGAGTAGTTGTGAATTTGAGAAATACTTGTTCTAAAGTTTGTGATTCTCGTACCATGCACGTATGGTGAACCGTTATGTGATGAAGTCAGAGCATGATTTATTTATTAATTGTCTTCCTTATGAGTGGCGGTCGGGGATGAGCGATGGTCTTTTCCTACCAATCTATCCCCCTAGGAGCATGCGCGTAGTACTTTGTTTCGATAACTAAGAGATTTTTGCAATAAGTATGTGAGTTCTTTATGACTAATGTTGAGTCCATGGATCATATGCACTCTCACCCTTCCACCATTGCCAGCCTCTCTAATACCGCGCACCTTTCGCCGGTATCATACACCCACCATGTACCTTCCTCAAAACAGCCAGCATACCTACCTATTATGGCATTTTCATAGCCATTCCGAGATATATTTCCATGCAACTTACCACCATTCCGTTTATTATGACACACTTCATCATTGTCATATTGCTTTGCATGATCATGTAGTTGACATCGTATTTGTGGCAAAGCCACCGTTCATAATTCTTTTATACATGTCACTCTTTATTCATTGCATATCCTAGTACACCACCGGAGGCATTCACATAGAATCATATTTTGTTCTAGTATCGAGTTGTAATTTTTGAGTTGTAAGTAAACAAAAGTGTGATGATCATCATTATTAGAGCATTGTCCCATGTGAGGAAAGGATGATGGAGACTATGATTCCCCCACAAGTCGGGATGAGACACCGGATGAAAAATAAAAAGAAAGAGGAGAATAAAAAGAATGAGAGAAAAAGAGAGAAGGGACAATGTTACTATCCTTTTACCACACTTGTGCTTCAAAGTAGCACCATGATCTTCATGATGGAGAGTCTCCTATGTTGTCACTTTCATATACTAGTGGGAGTTTTACATTATAGAACTTGGCTTGTATATTCCAATGATGGGCTTCCTCAAAATGCCCTAGGTCTTCGTGAGCAAGCAAGTTGGATGCACGCCCACTTAGTTTCTTTTTTAGCTTTCATACACTTATAGCTCTAGTGCATCCGTTGCATGGCAATCCCTACTCACTCACAGTGATATCTATTGATGGGCATCTCCATAGCCCATTGATACGCCTAGTTGATGTGAGACTATCTTATCCTTTTTGTCTTCTCCACAACCACCATTCTATTCCACATATAGTGCTATGTCCTTGGCTCACGCTAATATATTGCGTGAATATTGAAAAAGTTTGAGAACATCAAAAGTATGAAACAATTGCTTGGCTTGTCATCGGGGTTGTGCATGATTAAATACTTTGTGTGATGAAGATAGAGCATAGCCAGACTATATGATTTTGTAGGGATAACTTTCTTTGGCCATTCTATTTTGAGAAGACATGATTGCTTCGTTAGTATGCTTGAAGTATTATTATTTTTATGTCAATATTAAAATTTTGTCTTGAAGCTGTCGGATCTGAACATTCATGCCACAATAAAGAAAATTACATTGAGAATTATGCTAGGTAGCATTCCACATCAAAAATTCTGTTTTTATCATTTACCTACTGGAGAACGAGCAAGAATTAAGCTTGGGGATGCTTGATACGTCTCCAACGTATCTATAATTTTTGATTGTTCCATGCTATTATATTATTGGTTTTGGATGTTTAATGGGATTTAATATACCTTTTTATATTATTTTTGGGACTAACCTACTAACCAAAGGCCTAGTGCAAATTGTTGTTTTTTTGTCTATTTCAGTGTTTCGCAGAAAAGGAATACCAAACGGAATCCAAACAGAATGAAACCTTCGGGAGAGTTATTTTTGGAACAAACGTGATCCAGGAGACTTGGAGTGGACGTCAAGAAAGAAGCGATGAGGCCACAAGGTAGGAGGGCACTCCCCGGGGGGTGGGTGTCGGTGTCAAAACCGGCGGATCTCGGGTAGGGTGTCCCGAACTATGCATCTAAGGCGGATGGTAACAGGAGGCGGGGGACAGAATGTTTACCCTGGTTCGGGCCCTCTCGATGGAGGTAATACCCTACTTCCTGCCTGATTGATCTTGATGATATGAGTATTACAAGAGTTGATCTACCACGAGATCGAAGAGGCTAAACCCTAGAAGCTAGCCTATGGTATGATTGTTGTTGTCCTACAGACTAAAACCCTCCAGTTTATATAGACACCGGAGGGAGCTAGGGTTACACAGAGTCGGTTACAAGGGAGGAGATCTACATATCTGAATCGTCAAGCTTGCCTTCCACGCAAAGGAGAGTCCCATCCAGGCACAGGACGAAGTCTTCAATCTTGTATCTTCATAGTCCAACAGTCCAGCCAAAGTATATAGTCCGGCTGTCCGAGGACCCCCTAATCCAGGACTCCCTCTGTAGCCCCTGAACCAGGCTTCAATGACGACGAGTCCGGCGCGCAGATTGTCTTCGGCATTGCAAGGCGGGTTCCTCCTCCGAATACCCCGTAGAAGATTTTGAACATAAGGATAATGTCCGACTCTGCAAAACAAATTCCACATACCACCGTAGAGAGTATAATATGTCCACAAATCTAATCTGCTGACAACTTTTCATAACATGACATCACGCCCCGACCCCGGTTATTATTCGAACCGTTTTTCTCAACCAGCTACTGCACATATTGTGAGGCGGTTTTCTTGGCACGTCTTGTCGAAGCAGAGATCGTGTCCCCTTATCACGGGATTCTCATCAATACAGGTGTGGGTAACCCAACCGCACCATCAATCACGACGCTTGGGGAATAAGCGAGTTTTACCAGGCGAGTGGGGAGGCGCATAGTTTCTTCCGCCCTTATAAAGGGGTAAGGGTTCCACCTTTTTACCCATGCCTTCTTCTCTCTTGCCCATCCATTCTTGCACACTCGAGCTCCAGCACCCAAGTTCGCATTTTCTTCGAAGAACCACTCCAAATATGTCCGGAGCAGGAGGCAGGTGGATGGCCTCTACCGTCCGGAAGAAGGACATCAAGAAACTTCGGGATTCCGGGTATCTAGCCCAGAAAATCGGCCACCGTCTCCCGACGGCGGGACAGATCGTCCCTACCCCGGAACCCCACGAAAGGGTCGTATTGCTAGCTCATTTTATCCGCGGGCTAGGGTTTCCCCTCCACCCATTTGTTCGTGGCATCATGTATTATTACGGGATCGATTTTCATGATCTATCCCCCAATTCCTTCCTCAACATCTCAACATTCATTGTCGTGTGCGAGGCTTTTCTTCACATCCCGCCACACGTCGGCTTATGGCTGAAGATCTTTAATGTGAAGCCCAAGGTAGTGGGCGGTGAGCACGCTGAGTGCAGGGGTGCTATGGTGAGCAAGATGCCCAACATCACATGGCCAACATGTACCTTCAATGATTCCGTCAGGGAGTGGAAATGGGAGTGGTTTTACATTACTGAGCCGTGCGACGTGAAGTGGGTTGCTGCTCCCGAGTTCTGATCCGGAGCCCCTCTGCGGCTCACGTCCTGGCTCAAGAAGGGCCTGGACTGGTCTTCGTCCGATGAACTGTTAGCGCTCCAGACGCGCATCAAGGGTATGGAAGAAAAGAATATCAAACTTGTCAATGTAGTCCAGGTGATGTTAGTCCGTCGGGTCCTACCTTGTCAACACCGGACTTGCAATCTATGGGAATTCGATCCGGCCAAGCACCAGACCCTGTGAGAGCTCTTTGGTTCCTCGCATGAATACATCTGGAAGGTGCTTTTTAAGCCCGGCAAATCACGGCCGGATTCGGACGAGGACCGCGGGCACCAACTGTCCTGCCCTGCAAGCTTGGTAAGTTACCATACGTTTTATTCACATGACTCAAGGGAAATGCTTAATGTGTTTTACACAACTCTCCTAGGGCTGGACGAAGAAGGCGGGGCAGATCCAATGTCCGGCCCCGCTGCCCGAAGAACCGGCCGGCCCACTTCTGACGAAGATGTTGGACCCGGCGCCTTACAAGGTGCCGGAGAAGAAGACCAAAAAGGAGGCCAAAAAGACCCGGGGCGGCCTTCGTCACCGTGCCCGACCTGCCTCCGAAGAGCACGAGGAGGAGGAAGACGAATCCCCATTAGGGGGAAGAAAGAAGAGGACGACCTTCGTACACTTGGAGGCCGAGTCACCTAAAAGGGGGAAAACTCCTCTTCCGGAAGAGTCCACTGCCATCGCCAATAGCAGCCCGACGTGGGATCCTAGGGCCCAGGCCCTAGTGAACTCGTAAGTATATAAAATCCGAACACGTTCATGTGTCCGGACCCATCATGGCATAGCATTTTAACCCGAGCCATATTTTTTGTAGTCCGACGGGGTCCCGTTCCGAACAATCCTCGTCTGAGGATTTGCCAAGCTCGGATGCTATGGAGAGCGGGACGCCTCCGAAGGCGTCCCGAGGCTTCGTCCTAGAGGGACTCCGTCCAAGGAGGGGCGGAGAAAATCATGAAGGCGGCACCTGGAGGTCAAACTTCAGGGGCCAGAGACATGGGGGAGAAGATCCCCACAGGAGTCGATGGCGGGGACCATCTTGAATTCGACCCCCAGCCGGACACAGTTTCGGAGACCAATACGGCTCCGGAATCAAGCAGGCGGCCTTCCTCGGCTGGAGAGGGCGTCCCTGTTCCACCGGCGACCTCTGTCCAACCAGAGGCGCCAGGTGCTTTATTGGCGGCGCTGAAGAGCGCCTCCATCATCGATGAACACCATGCCCTTATGGGTGCGGTGATCGAGAAGATTCAGTCCGCTGAAAATGGACTGAATGAAGCCTGTATCGGCCTTATAAGAGGTTTTGAGGTATGTTTTATACGGTTTCGAAGAGTGTCATAGTATGGATAGTAGCCCCTGATACACTGTCCGGTGAACGAAGGAACCGGACATAGGATCAAATATATTTTTCGCAGGAAGACTCATTTGATGACTTCTATCTCTCTTCTTTTGTAAGCAGGCATCTATAGCGGCTACCGCCGCTCATACCGCGGAGGCTTCCGGACTGAATCAAAGTCTGGAGCGGGCCGAAGCAGAGCTTGGCCAGTTAAAAAGGCAGTTGGAAGATCAACAAGGTATGCACAAATCTTGGTTGCGTTTAGTTCGAACGAATTTTCAGTATGATAGAATATGTGTCATGATTTGCGCCAGGGGTGATGACCGAAGTTGAGGCTCTGAAGAAGGCTGTTGCCGAGGCCGAGGAAAAGGCTGCCGCAGAGTAGGCTCTTCGTGAGAAGCACGAGGCCAAGGTTGTGGAAGCTAGGAGAGAGCTCTAAGAGGCCATGAAAAAATGCAAGACCCTGGAGCAGAGTTTAACGGAGAAAGAATCCAAACTCACCAGGGCTCATCAGACCGTGCGCGATGCCCATGGGGAAACCCAAGGCGCCCTGCAGGAGATCCAAGAGGCGAGGGAGATCACGGCGGGTAAGGTCTTTTTCCATGTAAAGCAAGTATTTCAGGAGAAAATTATGCTTTATAATTTGAAGTTCAGATTTCTCCAGGGGTATTTGTGGAACTTCCTCGCATCATATCAGATGCCGCCCAATTCTACTGAGCCGAAGAGGGGAATACTGTGGATAAGCTTTTCTGGTCGCAGTATCTGGCACCGAATTATCTGGTGCCTTTTACCGATCAACTGAAACACCTGATCGAACTGCATAAGGCGGCCGAACTTGGCATGAAGGATTTGATTATCCGGCTATGGCCCGCCGAGCCGATTCCAGGTAGCTACTTCGGGCTCGTGAAGCGACTTGTTAGTGTCTGCCCTTGACTTGACGTCATCAAGTGGTTGGTCTGCATAGAAGGTGCACGAATGGACTTTGCCCGCGCAAAGGTGCACTGGGGAAGATGGATGCTGAAGAGCTGATGACCGAGGGACCATCAGAGGGAAAGGAGCACCGCAAGCCTGAATCGTATTATGAAAGTGTCCTGAAAGGATCCTGCCTTGCGGCGGAGCAATGCACCAAGGACATTGTATTTCCATGAATATAGTCATGTTGTCCTTTGTAATGTGTGAACAAGGTCATTTCTATTATTTATTGCCTGTTATAAAAGTTTACCCTCCTGCGCGGCCGTTTTATATATTAAACCTGAGAATTGGCCAGTCGTCGGCTTCTGCGCCCTCGTAAGAAATATGGGGGTGTTCGTGATAAACCTGATCACTCTTTACCCTAGTGTTGGGTCCTTTGAAGGAGGTGTTCAGCACAGCGAACCAGGCAATCGGACTATAGGGCTTATCATTCTCACTTAGCCATAGGAGCATTAGGAAGGTAGGCGCAGCCCCTGGTGTTCGGAAGACCGCACGAGGGGTCCTATAGGCACCTGATCGGAAGAAGAACCGATCCATCACACGCTGCATTGGTTATGGCATTATGCGGGGAGAAATCCTTAAAGATTTTACAACCTCTCAAACAGCTGACTAGCTGTCGCCGTATCATGACAGTCAGTTTTCAGCTTTCTCTACTGAGGTGCTCGTCCGGAAGAACCGGGACACAATCGCAGTAGTTCTCTCTGTGCTGCCTTAGCCGATATAGCGGAACGTAAGGCAGCAAAACATGGGAGCCGGGAAAACCCAACATTTGACCCAAGACATGGTTCGGAGCTGATGCATATAATGCTATAAGTTCGGGGTGCCGAACTTCCGTGAAGGTGTTCGGACTTTATTGCCGTATTATGGGTAAAACGAAGCCCCTGGCGAAGGCATATCGTGGTGTATGGATGCCACTTAACAAAAGAGTTTCAATAAGAAATAACAACCAATAAGCGTCATATAAGCCCACATGTTGTATTTGAATAATACATCGAAGCGTATGAGTACATTTAATGTGATAAAATGGGGAATATGACCGTGGTACCTGCTGGGACCGGGGAGGAAGAAGATGTGTGCATATCCAGAATATGACCGTGGTACCTGCTGGGACCGGTCCCAATCTGCGCAAAGGTGAGCCTACAAAGGAAATGTAAGAAATATTTGTGTGCCGGAGAGCAGTCGAGCCGCGATATGTGGCATTTTTTGGACTTCGCCGGAATGTTTAGTTGAGCCTTGGACGATCCGGGCTATCCTGCCATGAAGTAGTTCAGACTACTTTGAATGTGTCCAGGGTTTTAGCCATCAACTCAAGATTTGACTGAAAGGTGCCCTCCATTGCTTCTGCTGTTAAAGCAGCGGCGTACTCTGTGGTACCGAGGGAGAGTTCGGCCTCGCCATTAACCGTGATGACGCCGTGCGGACCGGGCATCTTGAGTTTACAGTAGGCATAATGTGGCACCGCGTGAATCGAGTGAATGCAGTTCGCCCGAGCAGTGCCTGATAATCACTGCGAAAGGGGACGATGTCGAAGATTAACTCTTCGGCACAGTAATTGTCTGGTGATCCGAAGACGACCTCGAGGGCGATGGAGCCGGGAAAGATGGCCTCCACGCCTGGTATAATACCTCTAAAGGTGTCTTTAGTGGGTTTGATCATCGAATGATCAATGCCCATCTTGTGCACTGTGTCCTGGTAAAGCAGATTTAGACTGCTACCTCCGTCCATAAGGACTCGTGTGAGGTGGAACCCGTCAATGCGGTTGGATTTCCATGACTGGTGTTGTCCAGACGATCCATTTGGTTGAAGGTAATCGACCCTAGTTTGTATTGCGGGCTGACTGGTTTCGTTAGGTCGACATCCCTAAGGGTGTGCATCGGATCCGGTTTGGGAGTGTGGGTGGCGTTTACCATATTCACCGTTTGGATTTGCTGGAGAGATTTCTTTTGTCCTCCTCTATTTGGTGATCTGGGCTCCTCGTCGCTGTCATCGCTTTGAGACCCCTTATCCTTGTTTATGGCGCCTAACCTGCCAGCTTGTTTGAAGACCCAACATTCTCTGTTGGTATGATTGGCTGGTGTTCCTGGTTTGCCATGAATTTGGCATGGACGGTCGAGTATACGGTCCAAACTGGACGGACCCGAATTGTCATTTTTGAGTGGCCCTGTTCGCTGGCCAGACTTTGAGCTATTAAATCCGGCATTGACTGTCGTGTCTTCGGCGCTTTCACCATGTTTGCGGCGTTTGTGTTTGTTGCGCCGGGGCTTGCCGTTGCTATCTCTGGCCTCTGATTTGCCAGTGTTGCTTGTTGTGTTGTTGCTACGAGCCAACCAGCTATCCTCGCCCGCACAGAAGCGGGTCATGAGTGTCGTGAGGGCTGCCATGGACTTTGGCTTCTCTTGGCCGAGATGTTGGGCGAGCCACTCGTCACGGATGTTATGTTTAAAGGCCGCTAGGGCTTCGGCATCCGGACATTCCACAATTTGGTTCTTTTTGGTTAGGAACCGGGTCCAGAATTTCCTGGCTGACTCTTCGGGCTGTTGTGTTATGTGACTCAAATCATCAGCATCCGGTGGTCGCACATAAGTGCCCTGGAAGTTATCCAGGAATGCGTCTGCCAGGTTCTCCCAACTTCCGATGGATTTTGCTGGCAAGCTATTCAGGTAATGCCGAGCCGGTCCTTTGAGTTTTAACGGGAGATACTTGATGGCGTGTAGATCATCCTAGCGGGCCATGTGAATGTGGAGGAAGAAATCCTCGATCCATACCGCGGGGTCAGTAGTACCATCGTATGATTTAATGTTCACGGGTGTAAACCCTTCTGGGAATTCATGATCCATTACTTCATCGGTGAAGCATAGGGGGTGTGCGGCTCCTCTGTGCCGGGCTATGTCACAACGCAGTTCGTACGAGTTTTGTCTGCTGTGTGATACGTCCATTTTGCATCATGCTTTTATATCAATATTTATTGCATTATGGGCTGCTATTACACATTATGTCACAATACTTATGCCTATTCTTTCTTATTTTACAGGGTTTCCATAAAGAGGGAGAATGTCGACAGCTGGGATTCTAGGGTGGAAAAGGAGCAAATATTAGAGACCTATTCTGCATAGCTCCAAAAGTCCTGAAACTTCACGGAAGTCAATTTCAGAATATATAATAAATATTGAGCGCAAGAAGTTCACCAGCGGGCCGCACCCTGCCCACAAGGGTGGGGGGCGTGCCCCCTACCTCGTGGCCCCCCTGGTGGCCCTCTGATGACCATCTTCTGCTATATTAGGTCTTTCGATGAGGAATAAATCATAAGCCATCTTCTCGGACGAAACTCCGCCGCCACGAGGTGGAACCTTGGCGGAACCAATCTAGGGCTCTAGCGGAGCTGTTCTGCCGGGGAAACTTCCCTCCGGGAGGGGGAAATCATCGCCATCGTCATCACCAACGCTCCTCTCATTGGGAGAGGGAAATCTCCATCAACATCTTCACCAGCACCATCTCCTCTCAAAATCCTAGTTCATCTCTTGTATCCAATTCTTGTCTCCAAGTACGGGATTGGTACCCGTGGGTTGCTAGTAGTGTTAATTACTCCTTGTAGCTGATGCTAGTTGGTTTATTTGGTGGAAGATCATATGTTCAGATCCTATATGCATATTAATACCCCTCTGATTATGAACATGAAGATGCTTTGTGAGTAGTTACGTTTGTTCCTGAGGACATGGGAGAAGTCTTGCTATTAGTAGTCATGTGAATTTGGTCTTCGTTCGATATTTTGATGAGATGTATGTTGTCTCTTCTCTAGTGGTGTCATGTGAACGTCAACTACATGACACTTCACCATTGTTTGGGCCTAGAGGAAGGCATTGGGAAGTAATAAGTAGATGATGGGTTGCTAGAGTGACAGAATCTTAAACCCTAGTTTATGCGTTGCTTCGTAAGGGGCTGATTTGGATCCATATGTTTCATGCTATGGTTAGGTTTACCTTAATACTTTTGTTGTAGTTGCGGATGCTTGCAATAGAGGTTAATCATAAGTGGGATGCTTTTCCAAGTAAGGACAGTACCCAAGCACCAGTCCACCCACATATCAGATTATCAAAGTACCGAACGCGAATCATATGAGCGTGATGAAAACTAGCTTGACGATATTCCCATGTGTCCTCGGGAGCGCTTTTCTCTATATAAGAGTTTGTCCAGGCTTATCCTTTGCTACAAAAAGGATTGGGCCACCTTGCTGCACTTTATTTACTTTTGTTACTTGTTGCTCCTTATAAATTATCCTATCACAAAACTATCTGTTACCACTTATTTCAGTAGTTGCAGAGAATACCTTGCTGGAAACCGCTTATCATTTCCTTCTGCTCCTTGTTGGGTTTGACACTCTTACTTATCGAAAGGACTACACGATGGATCCCCATATACTTGTGGGTCATCAAGACTCTTTTCTGGCGGCTTGCCGAGGAGTGAAGCGCCTTTGGTAGGTGGAATTTGGTAAGAAAAAATATATAGTGTGCTGAAATTTATTGTCACTTGTTACTATGGAAAGTAATCCTCTAAGGGGCTTGTTCGGAGTATCTTCACCCCGAACAGTAGAGCAAAGAGTTGCTCCTCAACCAACTGAACCTACTAAAAATGAAAATGAAAATGAAATGTCTGCTTTGAATTTCCTTCGGGTATGTTAGAAAAACTGCTAGCTAATCCTTTTGCAGGAGATGGAACAATGCATCCTGATGAGCACCTAATATATGTTGATGAAGTTTGTGGATTATTTAAGCTTGCAGGTGTACCCGGAGATGTTGTTAAGAAGAAGGTATTCCCTTTATCTTTAAGGGAAGATGCATTGACATGGTATAGGCTATGTGATGATACGGGGTCATGGAACTACAAACGATTGAAATTGGAATTTCATCAGAAGTTTTATCCTATGCATCTTGTTCATCATGATCGCAATTATATATATAATTTTTGTCCTCGCGAAGGAGAAAGCATCGCTCAAGCTTGGGGGAGGCTTAAATCAATGTTATATTCATGCCCCAATCATGACCTCTCAAGAGAGATGATTATTCAAAATTTATATGCTCGGCTTTCTGATAACAATCGCACCTTGCTCGATACTTCTTGTGCTGGCTCTTTTATGATGAAGACTATTGAATTCAAATGGGAATTATTGGAAAGAATTAAACACAACTCTGAAGATTGGGACCTCGACGAAGGTAAGATGTCAGGTATGACACCTAAGTTTGATTGTGTTAAATCTTTTATGGATACCAATGTTTTCCGTAAATTTAGCACTAAATATGGACTTGACTCTGAAATAGTAGCTTATTTCTGTGAATATTTTGCTACTTATGTTGATCTCCCCAAGGAGAAGTGGTTTAAACAGCATCCTCCCATAGAATTAAATGTAGTTGCACCTATTAAAGTTGAAGAAAAGATTGTCACTTATAATGATCCTATTGTTCCTACTTCTTATGTTGAGAAACCACCTTTCCCTGTTCGGATAAAGGATCATGCTAAAGCTTCAACTGTGGTTCGTAAAAGCAATATTATAACATATACACCTCCTGAGCAAGTTAAAGTTGAACCTTAATATTGCTATTGTTAAAGATCTCTTGTCTGACAATGTTGATGGGCATGTTATTTATTTCTGTGATGAAACTGATAGAATTGCTAAACCTTGTGCTAAAGATAAACCTAGACCTGTGGTAGGCATGCCTGTTATTTCTGTTAAAATAGGAGATCATTGTTATCATGGCTTATGTGATATGGGTGCCAGTGCTAGTGCAATACCTATTAGCCTATATAGAGAAATTATGCATGATATTGCACCTGTTGAGTTAGAAGATATTGATGTCACAATTAAACTTGCTAATAGAGATACTATATCACCAATGGGAATTGTTAGAGATGTTGAAGTCTTGTGTGGGATAACTAAATATCCTGCTGATTTTCTTGTTCTTGGTTCCCCACAAGATAGCTTTTGTCCCATTATATTTGGTAGACCCTTCTTAAACACTGTTAATGCTAAGATAGATTGCAAAAAGGATGTTGTTACTATCGGTTTAGATGATATATCTCATGAATTTTATTTCTCTAAATTTAGTAGACAACACCATGAAGAAGAATTACCTAGTAAGGATGAAATTATTGGTCTTGCTTCTATTGCTGTACCTCCTAGTGATCCTTTAGAACAATATTTGCTAGACCAAGGAAATGATATGTTTATGAATGAAAGAGGGGAAATAGATGAAGTATTATTTAAACAAGAATCTATTTTGAAAAACAATTTACCTGTTGAAATCCTAGGGGATCCTCCTCCACCCAAGGGTGGTCCCGTGTTTGAGCTCAAACCATTGCCTGATACTCTTAAATATGCTTATATTGATGAGAAAAAGATATATCATGTTATTATTAGTGCTAACCTTTTAGAGCATGAGGAAGAGAGATTATTGAAAACTTTGAAGAAGCACCGTGCTACTATTGGGTATACTCTTGATGATCCTAAGGGCATTAGTCCCACTCCATGTCAACAAAAAATAAATTTGGAAGAAGATGCTAAACCAATTCATGATCATCAACGATGGCTGAATTCTAAAATGAAAGAAGTGGTAAGAAAATAAATACTAAAGCTCCTTAAGGCCGGTATAATCTATCCTGTTGCTGATAGTCAGTGGGTAAGTCCTGTCCATTGTGTCCCTAAGAAGGGAGGTATTACCGTCGTTCCTAATGATAAAGATGAATTGATTCCTCAAAGAATTATTACAGGTTATAGGATGGTAATTGATTTCCGCAAATTAAATAAGGCCACTAAAAAGGATCATTGCCCCTTACCTTTTATCGATCAAATGCTAGAAAGATTATCCAAACATATACATTTTTGCTTTCTATATGGTTATTCTTGTTTCTCTCAAATACCTGTGTCAGCCAAGGATCAATCAAAGACTAATTTTAGTTGCCCTTTTGGTAATTTTGCTTATAGACGTATGTCTTTTGGTTTATGTAATGCACCTGCTACCTTCCAAAGATGCATGATGGCTATATTCTCTGACTTTTGTGAAAAGATTTGTGAGGTTTTCATGGATGATTTCTCCGTCTGTGGATCTTCTTTTGATGATTGCCTGAGCAACCTTGATCGAGTTTTGTAGAGGTGTGAAGAAACTAATCTTGTCTTGAACTGGGAAAAGTGCCACTTTATGGTTAATGAAGGTATTGTCTTGGGGCATAAAGTTTCTGAAAGAGGTATTGAGGTTGATAAAGCCAAGGTTGATGCTATTGAAAAGATGCCATGTCCCAAGGACATCAAAGGTATAAGAAGTTTCCTTGGTCACGGCGGATTTTATAGGAGGTTCATTAAGGACTTCTCAAAAATTTCTCGGCCTCTGACTAATTTATTACAAAAAGATATACCATTTGTTTTTGATGATGATTGTGTAGAAGCATTTGAAATACTTAAGAAAGCATTGATCTTTGCACCTATTGTTCAGCCACCTGATTGAAATTTACCCTTTGAAATTATGTGTGATGCTAGTGATTATGCTCTAGGTGCGGTTCTAGGGCAAAGAGTTGATAAGAAATTAAACGTTATTCAATATGCTAGTAAAACCCTAGACAATGCTCAAAGAAATTATGCTACTACTGAAAAAGAATTCTGAGCAGTTGTATTTGCTTCTGATAAGTTCAGACCTTATATTATTGATTCTAAAGTAACTATTCACACTGATCATGCTGCTATTAAATATCTTATGGAAAAGAAAGATGCTAAACCTAGACTTATTAGATGGGTTCTCTTGCTACAAGAATTTGACTTACATATTGTTGATAGAAAGGGAGCTGAGAACCCCGTTGCAGACAACTTGTCTAGGTTAGAAAATGTGCTTGATGACCCACTACCTATTGATGATAGCTTTCCTGATGAGAAATTAAATGTCATAAATGCTTCTCATACTGCTCCATGGTATGCTGATTATGCTAATTATATTGTTGCCAAATTCATAACACGTAGTTTCACATACCAGCAAAAGAAAAAGTTCTTCTATGATTTGAGGCATTACTTTTGGGATGACCCACATCTTTATAAAGAAGGAGTAGATGGTGTTATTAGACGTTGTGTACCTGAGCATGAATAGGAACAGATCCTATGCAAGTGTCACTCCGAAGCTTATGGAGGACACCATGTTGGAGATAGAACTGCACATAAGGTATTGCAATCTGGTTTTTATTAGCCTACTCTCTTCAAAGATGCCCGTAAGTTTGTCTTATCTTGTGATGAATGTTCTAGAATTGGTAATATTAGTAGATGTCAAGAAATGCCTATGAACTATTCACTTGTTATTGAACCATTTGATGTTTGGGGCTTTGATTATATGGGACCTTTTCCTTCCTCTAATGGGTATACACATATTTTAGTTGCTGTTGATTACTTTACTAAGTGGGTAGAAGCTATTCCAACTAGTAGTGCTGATCATAAAACTTCTATTAAAGTGCTTAAAGAAGTTATTTTTCCGAGGTTTGGAGTCCCTAGATATTTAATGACTGATGGTGGTTCACATTTTATTCATGGTGCTTTCCGTAAAATGCTTGCTAAATATGATGTTAATCATAGAATTGCATCTCCTTATCATCCTCAGTCTAGTGGTCAAGTAGAATTGAGTAATAGAGAACTCAAATTAATTTTGCAAAAGACTGTTAATAGATCTAGAAAGAATTGGTCCAAGAAACTTGATGATGCATTATGGGCCTATAGAACTGCATATAAAAATCATATGGGTATGTCTCCGTATAAAATGGTTTATGGAAAAGCATGTCACTTACCTCTCGAACTAGAACACAAGGCATATTGGGCTATTAAAGAACTCAATGATGATTTTAAACTTGCCAGTGGGAAGAGGTTATTTGATATTAGCTAACTCGATGAATGGAGAACCCAAGCCTACGAAAATGCCAAGTTGTTTAAAGAAAAGGTTAAAAGATGGCATGACAAAAGGATACAAAAGCGTGAGTTTAATGTAGGTGATTATGTATTGTTATACAACTCTCGTTTAAGATTTTTTGCAGGGAAACTTCTCTCTAAATGGGAAGGCCCCTATGTTATCGAGGAGGTCTATCGTTCCGATGCCATAAAAATCAACAACTTCGAAGGCACAAATCCGAAGGTGGTGAACGGTCAAAGAATTAAACATTATATCTCAAGTAATCCTATAAATGTTGAAACCAATGTTATTGAAACCGTAACCCCAGAGGAATACATAAGGGACACTTTCAGGAACGTTTCAGACTCCGAAAAGGAATAGGTATGTGGTACGGTAAGTAAACCGACTCCAAAACAGTTTTTAAGGCAATATTTCTCCATTTTGGAATATTTAGAAAAATAGAAAAAATAAGTAGCAATCCAGGAAGGACACGGGGCCTCCACGAGGGTGGAGGGCGCGCCCTACCCCCCTGGGCGCGCCCCCTACCTCGTCGGCACCTCATGCGCTCTTCGGACTCCGTTTTCTTACACGACACATATTTTGGTTGGTAATAATTCATTATACAATCTCCCGGAGGTTTTGACTCCCGTATCACGCAAAAATCTCCTGCCTTTGTTTCGAGTTGTTTTCTATCAGGTTTGTCAAGGCCAGGCACTATGTTGTCTCCCTCCTCCTCCAACCAGGGCAACGATGCTTGGCTAATGAAGATAGAGCTGAAGAGAGAAGAACCCAAGGAGATCAACAAGGATGAAGGGATCAAGAAGGCCACGGAGGACCAAGTTCCAGCAATAGAAGACACCCTTCAACTTGATCACAATCTTCTTTCTCCAACGGAGATCGAAGCTTTCAAGATGATTGAGTTAGCTCGTATACAAAATAAGTATCTCACACATGAAAATATTTTGTTGAAGGAGCATATCATCGCACTCAAGGGCATTATCCGCAAGTTAGAAGACCTCCTACGCTCGATGTGCGACTATCCATCATGAACAACTCCACCTTCTTCACCAACAAAGGAGACATAATCACATGGGTATGGGCACTCCCCTTGGCAACTGCCAAGCTTGGGGGAGTGCCCCGGTATCGTAACACCATCACTTTTATCTTTACCGTTTTCTTAGTTCGATCCTTTTGGTAATATCTTGATCTAGTAGGATAAAAGTTCTTAGTATGATCTAGTTGTGAGTTTTGCTTGATAATCCTTTTATGTAATCGAGCCCGTGAGCTATATAATAAAGATTAGTGTTGAGTCAAAGGCTTGATTATTTTGCCATGATCCTAAGTGAATAAAAGAAAAGAGAAAGAAATAAAAACAAACAAAAGAGATCATAAGGACCTTATGGAGAGTAATGAGCTCATATAGAAAAAGTATGATGAATATAAGTTGTTGACAGTTGACAAACATAGTTTGGTCATCATTGCAATTAATAGGAAGTAATAAAGAAATAGAGGTCTTCACATATAAATATACTATCTTGGACATATTTTATGATTGTGAGCACTCATTAAAATATGACATGCTAAAGAGTTGACGTTGGACAAGGAAGACAACGTAATGGGTTATGTTTTCTTACATCTAAGATAAATTATATTTTCATGGATCATCCAACATGGTTGAGCTTGCCTTTCCCTCTCATGCTAGCCAAATTCATAACACCAAGTAGAGATACTACTTGTGCTTCCAAATACCCTTAAACCAGTTTTGCCATGAGAGTCCACCATACCTACCTATGGATTGAGTAAGATCCTCCAAGTAAGTTGTCATCGGTGCAAAGCAATAAAAAATTGCTCTCTAAAAATGTATGGCTTACTAGTATGGGAGAAAATAAACTTTATACGATCGTGTGATATGGAAGAAATAAAAGCAATAGACTGCATAATAAAGGTCCATTTCACAAGTGGCAATATAAAGTGACATTCTTTCGCACTAAGATTTTGTGCATCAAACCATAAAAGCGCATGACAACCTCTGCTTCCCTCTGCGAAGGGCCTATCTTTTACTTTTATCTTCTACCTTGCATAAGAGTCATGATGATCTTCACCCTTCCATTTTACATTTTATCCTTTGGCAATCACAGTATGTTGTAGAGATCCTGGTATATATGGC
This sequence comes from Triticum dicoccoides, assembly GCF_002162155.2. Taxonomy (NCBI): domain Eukaryota; kingdom Viridiplantae; phylum Streptophyta; class Magnoliopsida; order Poales; family Poaceae; genus Triticum; species Triticum dicoccoides. The sequence continues at coordinate 194,626,564 of NC_041388.1, forward strand.
TAATTGGATGTGAGTTTTCATGAACTATTATTGTTGACATTGCCCTTTAGGTAAAACGTTGGGAGGCAAAACTATAAGCCCCTATCTTTCTCTGTGTCCGATTGAAACTCCATACCCATAAGTATTGAGTGAGTGTCAGCAATTGTGGAAGACTATATGATAGTTGAGTATGTGGACTTGCTGAAAAGCTCTTATATGTTGACTCTTTCCTATGTTATGATAAATTGCAATTGCTCCAATGACTGAGATTATAGTTTGTTAGTTGTCAATGAAGTTTATGATTCATACTTGAAATTGTGATTGAAATTATTACTCTAGCATAAGAAAATATATGACAAGAATTATATAAGTTGCTGTTCTAAGAATGATCATGATGCCCTCATGTCCGTATTTTATTTTTATCGACACCTCTATCTCTAAACATGTGGACATATTTTTCGATTTCGGCTTTCGCTTGAGGACAAGCGAGGTCTAAGCTTGGGGGAGTTGATACGTCCATTTTGCATCATGCTTTTATATCAATATTTATTGCATTATGGGCTATTATTACACAGTATGTCACAATACTTATGCCTTTCTCTCTTATTTTACAGGGTTTCCATAAAGAGGGAGAATGCCGGCAGCTGGGATTCTGGGATGGAAATGGAGCAAATATTAGAGACCTATTCTGCACAGCTCCAAAAGTCCGGAAACTTCACAAAAGTCAATTTCAGAATATATAATAAATATTGAGCGCAAGAAGTTCACCAGGGGAGCCACACCCTGCCCATGAGGGTGGGGGGCGCGCCCTACCCCCTGGGTGCGCCCCCTACCTCGTGGGCCCCTGGTGGCCCTCCGATGACCATCTTCTTCTATATGAGGTCTTTCGATGAGGAAAAAAAACATAAGCCATCTTCTCGGATGAAACTCTGCCGCCACGAGGCGGAACCTTGGCGGAACCAATCTAGGGCTCTGGCGGAGCTGTTCTGCCGGGGAAACCTCCCTCTGGGAGGGGGAAATCATCGCCATCATCATCACCAACGCTCCTCTCATCGGGAGAGGACAATCTCCATCAACATCTTCACCAGCACCATCTCCTCTCAAAACCCTAGTTCATCTCTTGTATCCAATTCTTGTCTCCAAGTCTAGGATTGGTACCTGTGGGTTGCTAGTAGTGTTAATTACTCCTTGTAGTTGACGCTAGTTTGTTTATTTGGTGGAAGATCATATGTTCAGATCCTATATGCATATTGATACCCCTCTGATTATGAACATGAATATGCTTTGTGAGTAGTTACGTTTGTTCCTGAGGACATGGGAGAAGTCTTGCTATTAGTAGTCATGTCAATTTGGTCTTTGTTCTATATTTTGATGAGATGTATGTTGTCTCTTCTCTAGTGGTGTCATGTGAACGTCGACTACATGACACTTCACCATTGTTTGGGCCTAGAGGAAGGCATTGGGAATTAATAAGTAGATGATGGGTTGCTAGAGTGACAGAAGCTTAAACCCTAGTTTATGCGTTGCTTCGTAAGGGGTTGATTTGGATCCATATGTTTCATGCTATGGTTAGGTTTACCTTAATACTTTGGTTGTAGTTGCGGATGCTTGCAACAGAGGTTAATCATAAGTGGGATGCTTGTCCAAGTAAGGACAGTACCCAAGCACCGGTCCACCCACATATCAGATTATCAAAGTACCGAACGCGAATCATATGAGCGTGATGAAAACTAGCTTGACGATATTCCCATGTGTCCTCGGGAGCGCTTTTCTCTATATAAGAGTTTGTCCAGGCTTGTACTTTGCTACAAAAAGGATTGGGCCACCTTGATGCACTTTATTTACTTTTGTTACTTGTTGCTCGTTATAAATTATCCTATCACAAAACTATCTATTACCACTTATTTCAGTAGTTGTAGAGAATACCTTGCTGGAAACCGCTTATCATTTCCTTCTGCTCCTCGTTGGGTTTGACACTCTGACTTATCGAAAGGACTAAGATAGATCCCCTATACTTGTGGGTCATCACTGTATTCGGCCCGACCGGATTTGCTTTTTGTATATCCGGCATGACGATCGTCGTCCTGTGTTGGGGCGCGCCCTCGTGATCCGAAGATCGATCTTTTGTGTCCTGCTTTCTTTTCCAATATGTCTCGCAGGTCCTGCGTGTTACCCCGGGCCTTGCTGTTGTTGTTTGACTGGCAATGGGGTGCAGGCTAGACTTTGGGCTTATATGCCACTTTGTCTCGGCTGCGAGGTGGCCGGTCTGCCGCATCATACGCTGGAAGCGCAGGCTTTGATGCTTCCTCTTCAAGTTGGGGTAGCAACCTGTGCTTTGGGAAACTTTTGATTGGGCGCTCGAGTTTGTGTTCCTCGGCTGCCAGGACCTCAGTCCATCTATCTGCTAGCAGATCTTGCTCAGCTTGAAGCTGTTGTTGCTTTTTCTTCAGGATTTTTGCTGTTGCAATAAGCCGGCGCTTGAAGCGCTCCTGTTCGACGGGATCCTCACGCACGGTAAATTCTTCGTCGCCGAGGCTCACCTCGTCTTCGGAGAGAGGCATGTAATTGTCATCCTCTGATTCTCCGTCTTCTGCCTGTTCCTTGGGGCTGGCTTGCCCATCCTCCTGCTCAAAGCCTGGATGGAGGGGATTGTTTTCGTCTTCGGCACTATTTGCAGTGTTATTGTCTCCTATGCCGGTATCGCTGTTTTTGCTATGGCGGGTGTCAGTGTCAAAACTGGCGGATCTCGGGTAGGGGGTCCCGAACTGTGTGTCTAAGGCGGATGGTAACAGGAGGCAAGGGACACGATGTTTACTCAGGTTCGGGCCCTCTCTATGGAGGTAATACCCTACTTCCTGCTTGATTGTTCTTGATGATATGAGTAGTACAAGACTTGATCTACCACGAGATCTTTGAGGCTAAACCCTAGAAGCTAGCCTATGGTATGATTGTTGTATATCTGATCTATCGACTAGCCTGGCCTTGGTTTATATAATGCACCAGAGGCATAGGATAACAAGAGTCCTAGCCGAATACGCCGGTGGGGGAGGAGTCCTTGTCTTGATCACCAAGTCTTGTGGAATATTCCTTCTATGGGCAGCTATCCGGACTGGCCCATGAGTATACGGCCATGGGGGTCATCGGCCCAATCTAACAGATCGGGAGATGACATGTTGAGTACCCCCTAGTCCAGGACACCGTCAGCGGGGCTTAGAGCAGCGCCGATGACGCCAATTCTTGGATTGCTTCTCGAGGGGATTATCCTCTGTTGCCTTATTGCCATCGCTTTCTTTGGGGGTGTCCACCATGTATATATCATACATTGAGGTGGCAGTCCAGCGCCCTCTGGGCGGTGGTTCCTGTTGCTCTCCCGCATCGTCGTCCATATCGTCGATATCTTCGGAGTCGAAGTCGAGCATGTCGGTTAGGTCGTCGACAGTGGCTACTAAGTGGGGAACGAATTTCTTCGCCGTCTGCTTCCCACTCGAGCCGGACATAGTTCGGCCAAGGGTCTCCTGACAAGGAGAGAGACCGTAATGAGTTTAGCACATCGCCTAGGGGCGAGTGCTGAAAGATATCCGTGGAGGTGAACTCCTTGATCGGTGCCCAATCAGATAGGATGGGCACAGATGCGAACGGTTCGGAGTTTGTGGCCGGGGACGAATCCAAGTGTCCGGCAGCACATGTCTCATAGGAGGTGAAGTCGGTATTTGGCTCTATCGCCGCTGAGTGTGCGGCCTCCGTGGCGGGGTCCATCTACCCGTCCTCGAACGGCGCGATCTATTCCGAATTGAGGGCCGGAGTAGTTACAGGTGTGATCTCCCGAACATTGTCCGATGGTAGAGCTAAATCATGCTCATCGTGACTGTGCCGCGTACCTGACATGTGTTCCAATCTGTCGAAGATCAAGTCTCCGCAGATGTCGGCGGTATAGTTTAAGCTTCCAAACCTGACCTGATGGCCGGGGGCGTAGCTCTCGATCTGCTCCAGATGGCCGAACGAGTTGGCCCGCAGTACGAAGCCACCGAATGTGAAGATCTGTCCGGGGAGGAAACCCTCATCCTGGATCGCATCGTTGCCGATGATCGAAGGAGCCATCAAGCCTTATGATGACGACACAGTGGAACTCTCAATGAAAGCACCAATGTCGGTGTCAAAACCGGCTGATCTCGGGTAGGGGGTCCCGAACTGTGCTTCTAAGGCGGATGGTAACAGGAGGCGGGGGGCACAATGTTTACCCAGGTTCGGGCCCTCTCGATGGAGGTAATACCCTACTTCCTGTCTGATTGATCTTGATGATATGAGTATTACAAGAGTTGATCTACCACGAGATCGAAGAGGCTAAACCCTAGAAGCTAGCCTATGGTATGATTGTTGTTGTCCTACGGACTAAAACCCTCCGGTTTATATAGACACCGGAGGGAGCTAGGGTTACACAGAGTCGGTTACAAGGGAGGAGCTCTACATATCCGAATCATCAAGCTTGCCTTCCACGCAAAGGAGAGTCCCATCCGGGCACAGGACGAAGTCTTCAATCTTGTATCTTCATAGTCCAACAGTCCGGCCAAAGTATATAGTCCGGCTATCCGAGGACCCCCTAATCTAGGACTCCCTCAGTGGGCGCGCCTCCACCCTTGTGGGCCCCTCACAGATCCACCGACATATGATACGTCTCTGTCGTATCTATAATTTTTGATTGTTCCATGCCAATATTATACAACTTTCATATACTTTTGGCAACTTTTTATACTATTTTTGGGACTAACATATTGATCCAGTGCCCAGTGCCAGTTCCTGTTTGTTGCATATTTTTCTGTCGTAGAAAATCCATATCAAACGGAATCCAAATGGGATAAAAACTGACGGAGATTTTTTTGGAATATATGTGAATTTTGGGAAGTGAAATCAATGCGAGACGATACTCGAGGGGCCGATGAGGTAGGGGGGTGCGCCCTAGGGGGCAGGTGCGCCCCTGACCCTCGTAGCCACCCCATAAGAAGGTTGATGCCCTTCTTTGGCCGCAAGAAAGCTAATATCTGGATAAAAATCATGTCCAAAATTCAGCCCAATCAGAGTTACGGATCTCCGGGAATATAAGAAACGGTGAAAGGGCAGAATCTGAAGCGCAGAAACAGAGAGAGACAGAGAGAAAGATCCAATCTCGGAGGGGCTCTCGCCGCTCCGCCACCATGGAGGCCATGGACCAAAGGGAAAACCCTTCTCCCATCTAGGGAGAAGGTCAAACAAGAAGAAGGGGGGCTCTCTCCCCCTCTCTCCCGGTGGCGCCGGAACGGCACCAGGGCCATCATCGAGCGACAACGATCTACACCAACACCTCCGTCATCTTCACCAACATCTTCATCACCTTCCCCCATCTTTCTACATCGGTCCACTCTCCCACAACCCGCTGTACCCTCTACTTGAACATGGTACTCTATGCTTCATATTATTATCCAATGATGTGTTGCCATCCTATGATGTCTGAGTAGATTTTTGTTGTCCTACCGGTAATTGATGAATTGCTACGATTGGTTTAATATGCTTGTGGTTATGTTGCTATCCTTTGGTGCCCATCATATGAGCACGCACGTGGATCACACCATAGGGTTAGCTGTATATTGATAGGACTATGTATTGGAGGGCAAGAGTGACAGAAGCTTCAACCTAGCATAGAAATTGATGCATACGGGATTGAAGGGGGACCAATATATCTTAATGCTATGGTTGGGTTTTACCTTAATGAACGTTAGTAGTTGCGGATGCTTGCTAATAGTCCCAATCATAAGTGCATAGAATTCCAAGTCAGGGATGACATGCTAGCAGTGGCCTCTCCCACATAAAACTTGCTATCAGTCTAGTAAAGTAGTCAATTGCTTAGGGAAAATTTCGCAACTCCTATGACCAATTTTCCACACTCGCTATACTAACTTTATTGCTTCTTTACCTAAACAGCCCCTACTTTTTATTTGCGTGCTCTTTATTATCTTGCAAACCTATCCAAAAACACCTACAAAGTACTTCTAGTTTCATACTTGTTCTAGGTAAAGCGAATGTTAAGCATGCATAGAGTTGTATCGGTGGTCGATAGAACTTGAGGGAATATTTGTTCTACCTTTAGCTCCTTGTTGGGTTCGACACTCTTACTTACCGAAAGATGCTACAATTGATCCCCTATATTTGTGGGTTATCAAGACCTTTTTCTGGCGCCGTTGCCGGTGAGTTATAGAGTGGGGTGAATATTCTCGTGTGTGCTTGTTTGCTTTATCACTAAGTAATTTTTATTTGCTGTTCTAAGTTGTTCTGTATCTTCAGTTATGGATATGGAACACGAAATACCAAAAAAATTAGGTTTACTTGCTACTCATGGAGATGGGGAACCTCCTAAAACGCTCGATGCTCATTATGTAAAAGATATTATATACTACTTTGATAATCCTGAGAAAACCCCATTCAACTTTATAACGGGAGTAACGTTGGATCAACATAAATACTTAGGGATTATCGCTTGACTCAAAAGGAGAAACTATTGTGGGATCAAATTTATATGTTGCATTGGTATGCTCAGCAACTATGCTTGGGATATGATTATACTTGTTGCTCTAGGATGAAGGCTCCACACCTTCCCTATTCATGTGAATTTAATGATGATGAAACCTTTGCTTCTTATTCTAATGGTATATATGATTATTATGATGTGGAACAAATAGAAGAATTCCTTGCTTTTATGGGTGCTTATGAAATTGAATCATTGTTTAAAGAGTTTGAAGATTTTGATGATTTAGTTTATAGACCTGAAAATTTAGCTATCCTTAAATATTGCTATGAGAATTATAAATACAATTATGATTGATGAATTTATTGATAAAGTCTCCGCTGTCCGAGAAGAGATTAATATTTTGCAGGAGTCTATGGAAGAAGAAATTGATGAAACTGTGAGCTCATTGGATGAAAAAGATGATGAGGAGAGCGAAGAACAAAAGGAGGAAGAGCGGATTAGCTACTCGTGCCCACCTTCTAATGAGAGTAACTCTTCAACTCATACATTGTTTAATTTCCCTTCGTGCTTACTGAAGGATGATTGCTATGATGATTGTTATGATCCCATTGATTCTTTTGAAATATCCCTTTTTGATGATGCTTGCTATGCTTGTGGCCAATATGCCAATATGATCTATGCTTATGGAGATGAACTTGCTATAGTTCCTTATGTTAAACATGAAATTGTTGCTATTGCACCCACACATGATAGTCCTATTATCTTTTTTAATTCTCCAAACTACACTATATCGGAGAAGTTTGCACTTATTAAGGATTATATTGATGGGTGGCCTTTTACCGCTGCACATGATAATTTTGATAGATATAATATGCATGTGCTTGCTGCTCCTACCTGCAATTATTATGAGAGAGGAACTACATCTCTGCCTCTCTATGTTTCCAATATGATAAAATTGCAAGAAACTTCTTATACTATGCATTGGCCTTTACTATGTGTGCATGAATCGTTCTTTTATGACATGCCGATGCATAGGAAGAGAGTTAGACTTCGTTGTTTCATGATATATGTTTCTTTGTGCTCACTACTAAAACACAAATCATTGTTAATTAAAATTGGCCTTGATATACCTTGGGATCCGGGTGGATTCATTACTTGAGCACCTTATGCCTAGCTTAATGGCTTTAAAGAAAGCGCTGCCAGGGAGACAACACAGAAGTTTTAGAGAGTCATTTATTTCTTATGAGTGCTTTTATATAGTTTAAAAGCAAAAAAAATAAAGAGGGGAACCCAAAACTTTTCAAAAAGGAAAGTGAAAGTGAGAGAGACAAGCATTGTTGAAGTGGGGGAGCTCCTTGAACTTTGTTCATGCTCATGGAAACTTTGTGAATCTTGATTACAGAAACTTTACAACAAAAATAATTATCCCCTTGTACAACTCCATTGTATTATAAAAATAATGTGCCAAGATTTGCCTTTAGGATGTTTACATTGCTTGTTGGTTTGTGCGGTGCAGAACAGAAACTTTGGCTGTAGTGCGTGATTTTACATTTTTTTACTAGAACGTCAAACCGTTCTGAAACTTTTTGCACTGTCTTTGTATACAATTTTTTTATTTTTCCTAATTTTTCAGTATTTTTGAGTGCCAGAAGTATGGTGAATGTTCAGATTACTACAGACTGTCCTGTTTAAGACAGATTCTGTTTTTGATGCATAGTTTGCTTGTTTAGATGAAACTATCAATTTCTATCAGTGGATTAAGCCATGGAAAAGTTATATTACAGTATCTACAATGCAAAAACAAAATATGAATTGGTTTGCAATAGCACTTAGAGTAGTGATTTGCTTTATTATACTAACGGATCTTACCGAACTTTCTGTTAAGTTTTGTGTGATTGAAGTTTTCAAGTTTTCGGAGAGATCACGATGGATGAAGGAATAAGTGGAAAGAGCCTAAGATTGGGGATGCCCGAGGCACCCCAAGGAAATATTCAAGGACTCCCAGGCAACCAAGCTTGGGGATGCCCCGGAAGGCATCCCCTCTTTCTTCTAACAATCATCGATAATTTTATTTGGAGCTATATTTTTATTCGTCACATGATATGCGTAAATCTTGGAGCGTCTTTTGCATTTAGTTTTCACTTTTATTTTATGAACCATGATGGTATGAGATAGTCCATGGTTGATTTATGTAATGCTCTTTGCACTTCACTTATATCTTTTGAGTATGGCTTTATAGAACGCTTCATGTGCTTCACTTATATCATTTGAAGTTTGGATTGCCTGTTTCTCTTCACATAGAAAACCTCCATTTGTAGAATGCTCTTTTGCTTCACTTATATTTGTTAGAGCGCGGGCATATCTTTTGTAGAAAGAATTAAACACTATTGCTTCACTTATATCTATTTAGAGAGATGACAGGAACTGGTCATTCACATGGTTAGTCATAAAATCCTACATAAAACTTGTAGATCACTGAATATGATATGTTTGATTCCTTGCAATAGTTTTGCGATATAAAGATGGTGATATTAGAGTCATGCTAGTGGGTAGTTGTGGATTGTAGAAATACTTGTGTTGAAGTTTGTGATTCCCGTAGCATGCACGTATGGTGAACCGTTATGTAACGAAGTTGGAGCATGAGGTATTTATTGATTGTCTTCCTTATGAGTGGCGGTCGGGGACGAGCGATGGTCTTTTCCTACCAATCTACCCCCCTAGGAGCATGCGCGTAGTACTTTGTTTCGATGACTAATAGATTTTTGCAATAAGTATGTGAGTTCTTTATGACTAATGTTGAGTCGGTGGATTATACGCACTCTCACCCTTCCATCATTGCTAGCCTCTTCGGTATCGTGCATTGCCCTTTCTCACCTCGAGAGTTCGTGCAAACTTCATTGGTGCATCCAAACCCCGTGATATGATACGCTCTGTCACACATAAGCCTCCTTATATCTTCCTCAAAAAAGCCACCATACCTACCTATCATGGCATTTCCATAGCAATTCCGAGATATATTGCCATGCAACTTCCATCATCATCATATACATGACTTGAGCATTTATTGTCATATTGATTTGCATGATCTTAAGATAGCTAGCATGATGTTTTCATGGCTTGTCCGTTTTTTGATGTCATTGCTACGCTAGATCATTGCACATCCCGGTACACCGCCGGAGGCACTCATATGGAGTCATATCTTTGTTCTAGTATCGAGTTGTAATATTGAGTTGTAAGTAAAAAAAGTGTGATGATCATTATTATTAGAGCATTGCCCCAAGAAAAAAAAGGAGAGGCCAAATAATCCTAAATAAAAAAAGGGAGCCAAAGAAGCCTTAATAAAAAAAGGGGGCCAAAGAAGCCCGCCAAAAAAAGGGGCAATGTACCACACTTGTGCTTCAAAGTAGCACCATGTTCTTCATATAGAGAGTCTCTTGAGTTATCACTTTCATATACTAGTGGGAATTTTCATTATAGAACTTGGCTTGTATATTCCAACGATGGGCTTCCTAAAATGCCCTAGGTCTTCATGAGCAAGCAAGTTTGATGCTCACCCACTTAGTTTTCAGTTTGAGGTTTCATACACTTATAGCTCTAGTGCATCCGTTGCATGGCAATCCCTACTCCTCACGTTGACATCAATTGATGGGCATCTCCCTAGCCCGTTGATTAGCCGCGTCGATGTGATACTTTCTCCTTTTTGTCTTCTCCACACAACCTCCACCATCATATTCTATTCCACCTATAGTGCTATGTCCATGGCTCACGCTCATGTATTGCGTGAAAGTTGAAAAGGTTTGAGAACGTCAAAAGTATGAAACAATTGGTTGGCTTGTCATCGGGGTTGTGCATGATTTGAATGCTTTATGTGGTGAAGATGGGGCATAGCCAGACCATATGATTTTGTAGGGATAATTTTCTTTGGCCATGTTATTTTGAAAAGACATGATTGCTTTATTAGTATGCTTGAAGTATTATTGTCTTAATGTCAAATGCTAGACTATTGCTTTGAATCACTCATGTCTTAATATTCATGCCATGATTAGATTACATGATCAAGATTATGCTAGGTAGCATTCCACATCAAAAATTATCTTTTTTATCATTTACCTACTCGAGGACGAGCAGGAATTAAGCTTGGGATGCTGATACATCTCCGTCGTATCTATAATTTTTGATAGTTCCATGCCAATATTATACAACTTTCATATACTTTTGGCAACTTTTTATACTATTTTTGGGACTAACATATTGATCCAGTGCCCAGTGCCAGTTCCTGTTTGTTGCATGTTTTTTGTTCGTAGAAAATCCATATCAAACGGAGTCCAAACGAGATAAAAACTGACGGAGATTTGTTTTGGAATATATGTGAATTTTGGGAAGTGAAATCAACGTGAGACGATGCTCGAGGGTCCGACGAGGTAGGGGGCACGCCCTGACCCTCGTGGCCACCCCGTAAGGTGGTTGGTGCCCTTATTTCGCCGCAAGAAATCTAATATCTGGATAAAAATTGTGTCCAAAATTGAGCCCAATCGGAGTTATGGATCTCCGGGAATATAAGAAACGGTGAAAGGGCGGAATCTGGAATGCAGAAACAGAGAGAGACAGAGAGACATATCCAATCTCGGAGGGGCTCTCGCCCCTCCGCCTCCATGGAGGCCATGGACCAAAGTGGGAACCCTTCTCCCATCTAGGGAGAAGGTCAAGGAAGAAGAAGGGGGCTCTCCCCCCTCTCTCCTGGTGGCGCCGGAACGCCGCCAGGGCCATCATCGTGCGACGGCGATCTACACCAACACCTCCGTCATCTTCACCAACATCTTCATCACCTTCCCCCATCTATCTACAACGGTGCACTCTCCCGCAGCCCGTTGTACCCTTTACTTGAACATGGTGCTTTATGCTTCATATTATTATCCAATGATGTGTTGCCATCCTATGATGTCTGAGTAGATTTTCGTTGTCCTATCGGTAATTGGTGAATTTCTATGATTGGTTTAATTTGCTTGTGGTTATGTTGCTGTCCTTTGGTGCCCATCATATGAGCGCACGCGTGGATCACACCATAGGGTTAGCTATATGTTGATAGGACTATGTATTGGAGGGCAAGAGTGACATAAGCTTTAACCTAGCATAGAAATTGATGCATACATGATTGAAGGGGGACCAATATATCTTAAGGCTATGGTTGGGTTTTACCTTAATGAATGTTAGTAGTTGCGGATGCTTGCTAATAGTTCCAATCATAAGTGCATAGAATTCCAAGTCAGGGATGACATGCTAGCAGTGGCCTCTCCCACATAAAACTGGCTATCGGTCTAGTAAAGTAATCAATTGCTTAGGGACAATTTCGCAACTCCTACCACCACTTTTCCACACTCGCTATACTAAATGTATTGCTTCTTTACCTAAACATCCCCTATTTTTTATTTACGCACTCTTTATTATCTTGCAAACCTATCCAAAAACACCTACAAAGTACTTCTAGTTTCATACTTGTTTTAGGTAAAGCGAACGTTAAGCATGCGTAGAGTTGTATCAGTGGTTGATAGAACTTGAGGGAATATTTGTTCTACCTTTAGCTCCTCGTTGGGTTCGACAATCTTACTTATCGAAAGAGGCTACAATTGATCCCCTATACTTGTGGGTTATCAACCTACTTCTTCCTCCTATATATACTCATATACCCCGAAAACATCCGAGAGCACCACGAAACCCTATTTCCACCGCCGCAACCTTCTGTACCCGTGAGATCCCATCTTGGTGCCTTTTCCGGTGCTCCGCCGGAGGGGGAATGGACCATGGAGGGCTTCTACATCAACACCATAGCCTCTCCGATGATGTGTGAGTAGTTTACCACAGACCTTCTGGTCCATAGTTATTATCTAGATGGCTTCTTCTCTCTCTTTGGATCTCAATACAAAGTTCTCCTCGATTCTCTTGGAGATCTATTCGATGTAATTCTTTTTGTGGTGTGTTTGTCGAGATCTGATGAATTGTGGGTTTATGATCAAGATTATCTATAAACAATATTTGTTTCTTCTCTGAAATATTTTATGCATGATTTAATATCTTTGCAAGTCTCTCTGAATTATCAGTTTGGTTTGGCCTACTAGGTTGATTTTTCTTGCAATGGGAGAAGTGCTTAGCTTTGGGTTCAATCTTGCGTTGTCCTTTCCTAGTGACAGCAGGGGCAGCAAGGCACGAACTATATTGTTGCCATCGAGGATAAAAAGATGGTGTTTATATCATATTGCTTGAGTTTAGCCCTCTACATCATTTCACCTCGCCTAATGCGTTACTTTGTTCTTATGAACTTAATACTCTAGATGCATGCTGGACAACGGTCGATGTGTGGAGTAATTGTAGTAGATGAAGAATCGTTTCGGTCTACTTGTCACGGACGTGATGCCTATATACATGATCATGCCTAGATATTCTCATAATTATTTGCTTTTCTATCAATTGCTCGACAGTAATTTTTTCACCCACCATAGAATTTACAATCTTGAGAGAAGCCACTAGTGAAACCTATGCCCCCCGGGTCTATCTTCCATCATATTATTTTCATATCTACTTGCTATTTCTGCCGCCTTTTATGTTGCAATCTTTGTTTTCCAATCTATACCATAAAAATACCAAAAATATTTATCTTATTATCTCTATCAGATCTCACTCTCGTAAGTGACCGTGAAGGGATTGACAAGCCCTTTATCGCGTTGGTTGTGAGGTTCTTGTTTGTTTGTGCAGGTACTAGGCGACTTGCATGTTACCTCCTACTGGATTGATACCTTGGTTCTCAAAAACAGAGGGAAATACTTAAGCTACTTTGCTGCATCACCCTTTCCTCTTCAAGCGAAAACCAATGCATACTCAAGAGGTAGCAGGATAGACAAGGTTGCTTCTTCGTGGACCCTTCATGGGTGGAGCCCTCCATGGACTCGCGCAACTGTTACCCTTTGTGGGTTGAAGTCTCCATCAACGTGGATGTACGATAGCACCACCTATCGGAACCATGCCAAAAATCTCCATGTCTACATTGCGTTTGCTCCCTCCAAACTCCTCCCTTTACCTTCATGTGAAATGTTCTACATTTCGTGTTATACTCTTAGACTTGCATGTGTAGGTTGATTGCTTGACTAGTGCTAAGTTGCTAAAATCTGCCAAGACTTAATATTAGGAAAAGGCTAGATTTTTATTTGGTCAAGTAGTCTAATCACCCCCCTCTAGACATACTTTCGATCCTACAAGTGGTATTAGAGCTTTGGTCTCCATTTTCCTTGATTTCCATAGCTTTTGGTGATCATAGCCTTGGTTTCACAACCTAGGAGAGTATGGCGTCTAGCGAGGTAAATTACCACAGTAGAGGTCCTTACTTTGATGGTACTAATTTTGCTAGTTGGAAGCATAAGATGAAAATGCATATTCTTGGACATAACCCCGCCGTTTGGGCTATTGTGTGTATTGGCTTGCAAGGTGAATTCTTTGATGGGAGAGAACTGAACTGTGAAGCTAGCGCGGAAGAGTTGAAGATTTTGCAATACAATGCTCAAGCTTGTGATATTCTCTTCAAAGGATTATTCCCCGAAGAATTCAACAAAATCAGCCATCTTGAGAATGCAAACGAAATTTGGGATACTTTATTGATTTGCACGAAGGTACCGACTCCGTCAAGGAATCCAAATTGGATGTGCTTCAAAGTCCACTTGAAAAGTTCAAAATGAAGGACGGTGAAGGTGTGGCTGAAATGTACTCTAGGCTTTCTTTCATCACAAATGAGATTGCTGGCTTAGGAAGTGAAGAGATGATCGATAGATTCATCATCAAGAAGATCCTAAGAGCCTTGGATGGAAAATATGATACCGTGTGCACATTGATCCAAATGATGCCCAATTACAAAGATCTCAAGCCAACAGAAGTCATTGGAAGAATTATTGCTCATGAGATGTCACTTAAGGATAAGGAATAGCTTCACAACAAGTCAAGTGGTGCTTACAAAGCCTCATGTGATGCTCCCACATCATCAAGTGAGAAACAAGCCTTCAATGAAGAATTGAGCCTAATGGTGTAGAACTTCAACAAGTTCTACAAGAGTAGAAGCAAGGAAAGAAGTTCCAAGTCATGGTCCTACAATGACAAAAGATCTTCAAGTCGTGAACGTAATTGCTACAATTGTGGAAGACCCGAACACTACTCCAATGAGTGTATGGCTCCCTACAAAAGAAGATAAGATTCTCCCAAAAGAAGAAGTAGAAGAGAAGAATCACCGCCAAGAGAGAGAAGGAGTAGAGATGAACGCTATGAATGAAGAACATCACGGAGAAGCAAGGATTCGGAAAGGAAGGACAAATCATCAAGGAGCTACACAAAACGAAGACATCAAGCTCATGTTGGTGAATGGGTATCCGGCTCCGACTCCGACAATCACTCCGAGAGAAGTTTTCACTCCGACTCCGAATATAGTCAAGATGAAGTTGTTGCTGGTATAGCACTTGTGTCAACCAACTCCTACGACATATTTGAGTCACCAAATGAAGGAATTGGAAGATGCTTCATGGCTAAAGGCCCAAAGGTACCACACCCTAAGTATGTTGATTTCAACAGTGATGAAGATGATTTCCTAGGTGATGATGATTTACTTGTTGACAACTCTAGTGATGAAAACTATGATGAACTTGCTATTAATCATGCTAATCAAGATAAAATGAATGACGGTGATAAGAAGGAGATTGAGCGTCTAACTAAAGAACTAAACACTCTTATGTTAGCTCATGAAACTACCTTGGAAGACCATCGAGAGCTTTTAAAGACTCATGAGAAGTTACGCTTTGAAAAGCTCAATCTTGAGCAAGAGCATGGGTTCTTAAAAGCAATCAATGATGATGTTCGCAAGAAAATTTCTTCTTACATTGCCAAGCGTTTACTCTTGTCTACTTACATGCCACAAGTTAAATCTAGCAACAAGAGTAAGAAAGATTCTTCTTCTAGTAGTAACAATAATCATGCTAAATCCAATGTTGTTGCTTCTAGTAGTTCTCTTCATTCCACTAATGATTATCTTAGCCAAGTTACACTTGAGCAATAAAATAGCTTATTCAAGGGAATTATAGAGAAAGGTGTTTACAAGAGCCTTGCCTGAAGTAAGCAATTTGAGGAAATTGTACGCAAGCAAGGAAGGCACCGAAAGAATCAAGGAATTGGTTTTGAACGAAGGTTCAATGCCAATGGAGTTGAGTGGGAAGAAGATCAATGCCCCAAGACAAAGTTTGCTCTTCAACAAGAGAAGTATGATCCTACTTCTTTCCCAGGAACACAAGCTCAAGATGATCTTCCACCACAAGACTACATGCAAAAAGGCAAGGACAAGCATCTAGAGGAGATTGACGCATTTGAAGAAGCTCCCAAGGCCTTGGTCAAGTGGGTTCCCAAGACTACATCAAGTTCCACTTCATCAAGTACGACTACAACTCCAAGGATTCCCATCAAGATGGTGTGGATCCCGAAGAAAAAGAACTAGAGAGTTCTTGAGGGTGACTCCGCCAACATACTTCACTCATATCTTTTGGCAAGGACATGTGAAAAAAACTTCCATATCTTGCACTAGTTCAAGGAGTCACAAACCCTCTTGTTGGTAATACAAGGGACAAGGTAACCTAATGCTTTCATGGACATCATCTTATGTGAACATCACTCTATGTCTATGGATATCCTTGTTTGTTCCTTGTGGGACTAACCCGTGTAGGTATTGAAAGTGCAAATCACTCCAATGGATTGCTCCAAATGATTTACATCAACATTGAGCATCTACATCTTCAACACCTACATGAAGTCATCATCGACAAAACCCAAGGTTAGTTCATCCCTCTTAGGGGGGATATCACATCTAGGGGGAGATTTACTCTAATTAATTGAGCTAAAGCAACTCTAATGGTGTGAACACAACAATGCTTTATGTAAAAGTGGCAACCCCACTTGTGCTTAAACGATGAGTATGACCTACGATCAAATGTTCTCATTTGACTCCTCAGTCAATATACTCATACATTGATGACCTAGTCATCGCCAATTGCTTGATAGATGCTAGAGTGTTTGTGCATGCTTTTCCACATATTTCATATGCCATTTTATTCGTGAGCATGTTGGTTGCATATTTTACTCATTCGAGGACATCCACTTGTTGTTTTGATTGTTTGGCATTTTTCTCTCTTGCCAAGTGGATGGACAAGAATGCCTAAGAACCCCCTCTACCTATCTATGCTTTTATCATCTCAAACTCTCTTCATGCTACATCACAAAGTTTGATCAAGTCATATTCGAACCACTCTGTGTGAGGAGCACTCAGAGTCCCCGATTCGTCATAGACTTAAACTTCCAAAACCTCTTTGTGCATTTCGGTATGACCGAGTCATCCACTTCGGTCACACTCACTAAGGTGATCTAGGTTTCCATCTTGGTGCAACCGATTTGAACCTTTCGGTCACACCGAGTTGCAGTAACCGCTTGCGATTCTGCATCTCGGTGCCACCGAGTTATTCCACTCGGTCACACGGACAGGGTCGGGATATATATACCCACGGGGGAGATTTTGGAAATTTCTTGAAACTCCTCAGCCCGCGCGTGTGTCCTGCTCTACCTCCTCAGGTCTCTGGATCGTCTCCTCGCCGCCAGCAACCTCCAGCCACTGGTTTCCATCGCCATCAACGGAAATCTTCTCCGCCGTTGTCGCCGTAGCGAACCTCCGCCGAACTAGGGTATGGGGTCCACTCTATGTGCTAATTGCTTAACTCTGATTCATAGCACATTGCTTTGCCATGATCATGACCATGTATGCAAACAATCCATCCACTGAAAACTTCCTTTAGGTTAGTTTGGATTTGAAAATTTAGGGTTAGGTCTCCGTCGAACTCATCTCGGACCGACCAAGTTGTAGAAATCGATCTCACCGATTTGGCTTAGGCCATAGCACATGCATTTTCGGTCTGACCGAAAATTGCAAATCGGTGTGACCGAGTTCGATTCTCTGTGAAACCCTAGCTATCTCGGTGCCACCGAACTGTTACTCAGTCTAACCGAGTTCACTAGTTTACGTTCCGAAAGCTGCTTCGGTATCACTG
Organism: Triticum dicoccoides; assembly: GCF_002162155.2. Classification (NCBI taxonomy): domain Eukaryota; kingdom Viridiplantae; phylum Streptophyta; class Magnoliopsida; order Poales; family Poaceae; genus Triticum; species Triticum dicoccoides. The sequence continues at coordinate 194,644,150 of NC_041388.1, forward strand.
AGTTTATCAAATCGGTAGCTCCGAAATGCTTTCTATGGAGAACTAAAACTAAGTTTTTAAGTCATTTGTTTTGCAAAAACTATGCACTTTGTGATGCTCATCCACTCTACCTCATCTACATCTATTCACAGGGTTTGATATCAGTGATTGCCAAGATGTCTGACCAGAGTGACAGTCAGAACAGATCGGAAGAACATGTGCAATTGAGTGAGGGTTCAGATCCCTCAAGCAGCTATGATGAGGGCAGTAGAAGCACACCTAGTAACTTGCCCAAGGCAGCCACTAAAGCAAGGAAGAAGAGAACCTCAGACTCTGAGGATGAAGACTATGTGGTTGTTGAGGATGAGGCCACCTCAAAGAAGAAAGTCTGGAAGAAGGAATATGGGTCAGCTGCTACAACAAAGCCAGGGATGCACAAGAAGGCACCTGCCAAGAGAGTGCCAACATCCAAGCCTAGGAAAGCAGCCTTGGAAGAAACAATGGAATTCACTCTTGAACCTAAAGAGGCTGGAGAAGTCAAGAAGAGAAAAGAGAGGGTCAAGAAGACCACTGCCACAATCCTAGGGAGATCATCCATGTTTAAGGATCCCGTAGAAGAAGAGGAAGAGGATGCTCCAGCACCCAAAGCTCAGAAGCTCATGGGAGATGCAATTAAGTCAGGGCTGCAACATCAAAGCCCAAGTTTTCTCCCAAAGCTTAAGCTCAGAAGTCAAAGCCCAAGAGAAACACTAGAAGTATTCCTGCAGAAGAGAAGAACAAGGCCCTAGTGCCTCAAGCTGAAGAAGAGGATGATGAGTCTCTTGTTTTGAGGAAACTGAAACCCAAGATCCCAGACCAAAACGATGCTCATCTAGTCGCTGATGACATGTACATCAGGAAAGATGCTAGACTGAGATTGTGGAGACAGTCTGATCCCTATGCTGTGAGGAGAAGGACTGCAGTTGATTACAGATTTCATACCAAAGAACAACAAGACTTCTATGAGACAAATTTGCTTGACAAGAAGCCCATTGTTTGTGACATGAGATGGGTTGATGGGGAATACATCAAGGAGAATGAAGATCACTTCCTAGGAGTATATGACAGTTTCAAAGCATGTGGAGTAGATGAGTTTGTTGGACAAAGGCTCTCAAAATGGAATGATGAGATGATCATTCAGTTTTACTCCATTGCTCACTTTTACCCAGACAGAAAGATAGTTTGGAAGGTACTAGGTACAATCCACTGTTTAAGAATGGGCCAAGCTGATTAATGCCCCAGAGGAACATGAGGATGACTTGGATGTGTATGCCAAGAAGAAGAAAAACCAAAACTCCATGGCAAACATGTACAAAGAGATCCCTGATAAAGCTTTGGAGACTCACAAGCTTGGATCTGTACAACACCATCCTAAGGCACACATTGCTACCCAAATCAGGAGATCACAAAATGATTAGAAGACATTCCATCAACTTGCTGCAAATCTTTGATGTCCCTCAAAAGTTTAAAGTCATGAGCTTGATTGTAGAGACAATCAAGAGGACAGCTGCTGACCAAAATAGAAGATGTGGTGTAACACCCTCGATGCGGCTATATCTCCTACGTGTCAAAGCACGACTTAGAGGCATAACCGCATTGAAAGCAATGTCGCAAGTAAGGCAATCTTCACAACATCCCATGTAATATAGATAATAAAAGGGGAAGGTACATAGTTGGCTTACACTCGCCACGTCAAACAAAGTACAAAAATAGCATTACATCATCCAATCACTCATGGCCCGACTACGGCGCCAAAATAAAAGATCAACCCAACATGCGACATGGTCCCGATCGCCCCAACTGGGCACCACTACTGATCATCAGGGAAAGACACATAGTAACGGCGTGAGTCCTCGTCGAACTCCCACTTGAACTCAAGCGCGTCATCTGGAACGGAGTCATCAGGCCCTGCATTTGGTTTGGAAGTAATCTTTGAGCCAGAGGGACTCACCAATCTCGCACCCTCGCGATCAAGACTATTTAAGCTTATAGGTAAGGCAAGGAAATATGTGGAGCTGCAGCAAGCGACTAGCATATATGGTGGCTAACCTGTTCGCAAAAGAGAGCGAGAAGAGAAGGCAAAGCGCGAACGAAGAACTAGAGAACATCCTGCAACAAGCATTACTCCAACACCGTGTTCACTTCCCGGACTCCGCCGAGAAGAGACCATCACGGGAACACACGCAGTTGACTCATTTTAATTAAGTTAAGGTTCAACTTGTCTACAACCGGACATTAACAAATTCCCATCTGCCCATAACCGTGGGCACGGCTTTTGAAAGTTCAAATCCCTGCAGGGGAGTCCCAACTTAGCCCATGACAAGCTCTCACGGTCAATGAAGGATATACCTTCTCCCGAGACACTCCGATCAGACTCGGCATCCTGGTTCTACAAGACACTTCGACAAGTTAAAACAAATCCAGCAACACCGCCCGAATGTGCCGACAAATCCCGATAGGAGCTGCACATATCTCATTCTCAGGGCACACTCGGATTATCCAAGGTATGGGTAGGCCAGCCCAGAGTTGCCCCTGGTGGCCACCCGCAGCTGACAGGTGGACCAACACTCAGAGGAGCACTGGCCCGGGGGGGTTTAAAATAAGATGACCCTCGGGCTCCGGAAACCCAAGGGAAAAAGAGGCTAGGTGGCAAATGGTAAAATCAAAGTTGGGCATTGGTGGAAGAGTTTTATTCAAGGTGAACTGTTAAGGGGTTCCCATTATTACCCAACCGCGTAAGGAACGCAAAATCTGGGAACATAACACCGATATGACGGAAACTAGGGCGGTAAGAGTGGAACAAAACACTAGGAAAAAGGCCGAGCCTTCCACCCTTTACCAAGTATATAGGTGCATTAAGATAACAAGGCAATATAATGATATTCCAACAGGAAAATAATGTTCCAACAAGGAACGGTCTCCAATCTTTACCTGCAACTAGCAACGCTATAAGAGGGGCTGAGCAAAGCGGTAACATAGCCAATCAATGGTTTGCTAGGACATGGTGGGTTAGAGGTTTGACATGGCAATTCGGGAGGCATGATAAGCAAGTGGTAGGCATCGTAGCATAGGCATAGCAAAAGAGCGAGCATCTAGCAAAGCAAAGATAGAAGTGATTTCGAGGGTATGATCATCTTGCCTGCAAAGTTGTCAGAGTTGACTGGATCCTCGAAAGAAAACTCAACGGGCTCCTCGTTAGCGAACTCGTCTCCCGGCTCTACCCAAACAAGACAAACAAGCAAAAGGAACGCAATAAACCACGTGCAAAGCTCAAACAACATGGTGCAAACATGGTATGCTATGCGGGATGCGATATGTGATGCATATGCAAGATTTGGCAAGGGATGAATGAACCTGGCCTCAACTTGGAAAACCAAGTGTGCCAATTGAAAGGTGAGGTGATTTCGGTTGAAATCGATATAAAGAACACCGGAATCGGAAGCACGGTTTGGAAATGGCAAGCAATTCAAATATGACAACGGTCTGTGATAAACAGCAAGTAGCCATCTAAATGCAACAAGATGAACATGCTACAGCACCCAAACATGGCAAAAAAATACATGCAGGGATCCATTCATGATTCTTAACAAAATATGAACACTGAGCTACGACCAATTCATCCATTAAAAGGTTCAAACAAGCATGGCAAAAGTGCAATTGGTAAAGAGGTTTCAGACTTAGTGAAATTAACACTTGTCTGGAATTTCAGATCAGGTAGCACACTTTGGAGCATGAAAACTATATTCTACAGGAACTTAACATGGAAAAGTAAAGCATGGAATGGAGCTACTCAAAGATCTTAACAAAAGTCCCTTAGTGACCTTGAGCCAAAAGGGATCAGAAAAATACAATTGCAAGCATGTGACCATGGAAAAAACATAAACTGATCATACTTAGTGAAAAACTGGAACATGCAAATCAGATATCAAAAAGGCATGTTTACGAGCTCGATGCACTCACTACAGAGCATGTCATGACAATCTAAGCATACAACCATCAAGAATACACATTATGCAAGCTATACATGGCAAGAACAACAACATAGCATGCACGGATCAACTACAACATCCTCGGCAAAATCGCTACCAAGTAGACAATCTGCCCAGATTCACGAAATAGCAAAAGTAGAGCTCGATTGACTCGAGCTAGGGTGCTCCATAATTGCAAAAGACATGGATGGATAGATCACTACAATATTAACAAATCATCCTTACTGATCATCCCCAAAAGAGGCACGGATCACTAGGAAACAACATTAACATATGGCATATTGATAAAAACAGTCCAAGGACTTTGTGGAATTGCTAGGTCCCTGAAATCAGCATTAACGAATGCACCACTTTGCAAGCTTGTGCTAGTCACCACACATATCGCAAAAATACATGGATGGCACCTCTGGAAAGATGACAAAGCATATAACAAAACATATGTAGAGCTCAGGGGCATATCATGCACACAATAAACATGGCAAAAATGACAAAAAGCTATTTGGCGCAGCAGATCACACAAATAGCACTCTTCCAACAGCATTTCTGGCATCAAGATGAACTCAAATGAAAATGATGCAATGAGGTGAAATAATGTGCTCTCTGAGACGAACAATTTGATATGCTATATGCCCAAAACGGATCTACGGATGCGGAGATATAGCCGGTCAAAGTATGCAAAATAATACGAAGAGAGGGGAGGAGGTCAACCCAGATCTAGGGTTTGCACGTGCCCCGAGATCGGATCTGAGCTCGCCGGAGGGCTCACCGGCGTCGACGGCTCGTGGCGGCTGAAGTTCGCCGTGGGGAGGGGAAGTCGAGGTGGCCGACTGACGAGATGGCTGGAGCGGCGGGGAGCTCACCGCGGCGCTCCCGGCGACGAGGAGGCACGGGGCGACCCGGTGGCGCGGCGACCGGGCGGCGGTGCCAAGCTCGCCGGCGGCGGGCGCACGGTGGCGGAACGGCGAGGCGGGCGGCGCGCGGCAGGAGGAGGGTGGAGGCGCGTGGGAGGCGGGGCGCGGCCCGGTTGACCGAGTGGAGAGGGCCCGCCCTGGGCCGAGACGGGCCGGTGGCGGCGGGGGTGGCCGGTGCCATGTGGCGGCCCGTCAGTGGCCGCGGGCGGCGGTGGACGAAGTGTCCGGCGCAGCGGACATGTCCGGTGGCGGCGGATCTGGATCTTTAGGGTTTCGGGGGGAAGAAGAACCGAAATTTCGGGAGGGGTGATATTTATAGGCATAGAGGGAGGTAGGAGTGTCCAAATGGGGTGCGGTTTTTGGCCACGTGATCATGATCGAACACTCTAGATGATGGAGAGGGTTTTGGTGGGTTTTGGGCCAAATTGGAGGGGTGTTGGGCTGCAACACACACGAGGCCTTTTCGATCCCTCGGTTAACCGTTGGAGCATCAAACAAAGTCCAAATGGTATGAAACTTGACAGGCGGTCTACCGGTAGTAAACCAAGGCTGCTTGGCAAGTCTTGGTCCAATCCGAAAATGTTTAATCCCCACACACGAAAGAAAGGTAGAAATGACCACCGGAGGAGAACGGAGCGCCGGAATGCAAAACGGACAACGGGGAAAATGTCGGATGCATGAGATGAACACGTATGCAAATGCAATGCACATGATGACATGATATGGGATGCATGACAACGACAACAACAACACACGGAGACAAAAACTCGAACCCGAGAAAATAAAATAACTTAACGCCGGAAACGGCAAGAGTTGGATTACATATTAGGTAAATCATATCCAGGGTGTTACATGTGGGTATGCTCCACATATTTAGGAGCTCATCAACTCCAAGATGGGCATAGGAACATACTTGTTGGACAAGGAGCATCTACCCATATATCCTGAATTTGAAGATAATGAAGTTGTCATGAATGAGAATGAACCGTCATCAGCTCAAGCACAAGAGAAGAGAGCTAAAGCTAAGGCTGAGAAAGATGCCAAGATGCCTAGTTTAGAGGAAGCATCTCAAGTTTTCCTGAAGAGCAAGCAAGATCAGCTTGCATACCTGATCCAATCTACACTGAGAATTGAGAAGGGTTTGGCCACCCTGACTCGGAATCAGGAGAGCCTGGAGAGGATTGTTGAATCAAAGTTTTATGATCTTGACCTCAAGGTAACTAAGATACAGACTGCAGTTGAGCAGCTCCAGGAGGAAGCAGAAGAGAGGAGAGGGAAGGCGACTACTAATGGTTTTCAGTGAGTACCAAGGTCAGAGGTCTTCTGTAGTGCCTGTACCTGATTCTAAAGCTACATCATCTGCACCAGCAGCTACAGCTTCAGTGCCACCTCCAGCAGCCACTCCACCAGCTCCAACTACATCGATAGATGCCTTCATCCTTTGGAGTTCTCTCTACCCCACCTCCCGAATACCGAGCCTGAGAGACGCATAGCACTATGCATTTTCAAACTTTTTGGTAACTTGTTGCCAAAGGGGGAGAAATATGTATAGATCATAGGCTTCGAGAGAGAGTGTTTTGCCTTTTATCTCTCTTGTTTTTGGTTGTACCTTTTTTATGCGCTTGGTTGATACACTATGTCTTTGTCTGTGTGAGATACTTGTTTGATCATGTGATTGATCATATGCTACCTTAATGCTTTCTTGGACGATATTATCTCTTATATTCCATATATGATCATTCACATTGCTTGGTGACGAGTGCATGTTTTTAATGTTTATCAATTTGAGCGCTCCACCAAGATGTATGTGACATGGAAGAGTGACCCATGATCCTAATCGATTGTGCATTTGCATTCAAAAGAAAATCTTAAATAGTGCACAAATTTAGGGGGAGATCTTGCTTATCACATACTTCTCAAAGCAATGATGTATTTCAATCTTATTATTATTTGTTGAAGCTTTGATCCATATGTTGTCATCCATTACCAAAAAGGGGGAGATTAAAAGTTCAACTATCCCTGGATGGTTTTGGTAATTCCTAACAACATATAGATCATTGAGCTAATACTATTTCAAGATAAATATTTCAGTAAAGCTCAATGATTGGCATGGCATGGATTAGAAATGTGGACCCCTCAAAATGCTAAGGACAAAAGATTGGCTCAAGCTCTAAAGCTCAAGTCTCTACATTTTACTTTTAGTGATCCAAGATCACATTGAGTCCATAGGAAAAGCCAATACTATTAAAAGGGGATGAGGTGTTGCTTAATGGGTTACTTGCTCAAAATGCTTAGTGATATGACCCAAAACCCTCAGCCACCTTCTCATATCCACATATGTCCCAAACCAAAAGTAAAACTTGGCCCTACCGAAACTTCCTATCCGGCGCCACCGAGTTCAGTTGACATAGCCACTGCCACAAAACCCTAGTCTTTTCGGTCTCACCAATAGGGATCTCGGTCTCACCGAGATGGGATTGTAAACTCTCTGTTTCCCTTCATAACATTTTGGTCCAACCGAAATGAGTGATCGGTCCCACTGAGTTCGCAATGCAAACTCTCTGTTTCCCATTCGTAACATTTCGGTCCAACCGAGATGAGCGAATCGGTCCCACCGAGTTTGCCTGACCAACTCTCTAGTTAGCTTATTACCAAAATCGGCCCCACCGAGTTTGTGTAATCGGTCTCACCGAGATTACGTTATGCCCTAACCCTAATGAAATTGGTCTCACTGAGTTTACATGTCGGTCCCACCGAAAATCCTAATGTTCACATTTTGAACCAAATCGGTCCAACCAAGTTTCATTATTCGGTCCCACCGAGTTTGGTGATTTGTGTGTAACAGTTAGATTTTGTGTGGAGGCTATATATACCCCTCCACCCACTCTTCATTCATGGAGAGAGCCATCAGAACATGCCTACACTTCCATCATACATTTTCTGAGAGAGAACCACCTACTCATGTGTTGAGGTCAAGATATTCCATTCCAACCATATGAATCTTGATCTCTAGCCTTCTCCAAGTTGCTTTCCACTCAAATCATCTTTCCACCAAATCCAAATCTATGAGAGAGAGTTGAGTGTTGGGGGACTAACATTTGAAGCACAAGAGTAAGGAGTTCATCATCAACACACCATCTATTACCTTTTGGAGAGTGGTGTCTCCTAGATTGGTTAGGTGTCACTTGGGAGCCTCCGTCAAGATTGTGGAGTTGAACCAAGAAGTTTGTATGGGCAAGGAGATCGCCTACTTCGTGAAGATCTACCCTAGTGAGGCAAGTCCTTCATGGGCGATGTCCATGGTGCGATAGACATGGTTGCTTCTTCGTGGACCCTTCATGGGTGGAGCCCTCCATGGACTCGGACAACCATTACCCTTCGTGGGTTGAAGTATCCATCAACATGGATGTACGATAGCACCACCTATCGGAACCACGCCAAAAATCTCCGTGTCTACATTCCGTTTGCTCCCTCCAAACTCCTCCCTTTACCTTCATGTGCAATGTTTTACATTCCGCTGCTATACTCTTAGACTTGCATGTGTAGGTTGATTGCTTGACTAGTGCTAAGTTGCTAAAATCTGCCAAGACTTAAAATTTGGAAAAGGCTAGATTTTTATTTGGTCAAGTAGTCTAATCACCCCCTCTAGACATACTTTCAATCCTACACCTAACTCGGTAGTCGATCAAAAGCCTGGATAGTAGTCGGCGTGGTAGCTCACAGAGGCTCTCGGTGCGGATGCCTCAGCCTGCCGTGCCGCCTCAACTGCCACATTGTGGGCTCGAGCCTCGCTCTCAAGAACAAAATATCTTCCCTTGTTGTGATAAGCAAAAAGAGCAGGCGCAGGCAAATATGTGTGAAAATATGTGTGCACAACGGATTCTATGTTAAACAACAATTTATAGGTGAAATTATGAATATCTCCTTTAAGGATCTTATGATTTTTCATAGCATCAAAATCTAAATACCGCGTGGGTAGGATAGTGTTGAACTGCAAAGGTGAAATAGCCAACTCTCTTGCTAAACGCGTGGCATAAATTCCACCATAGAAATAGCCACTATTTGCATTGTGCTGCAATCTGCATGCAACAATTGCTCCAAGATTGTAACTCCTATCACCAGTGAGAGCAGTGCATAAAAGGCTCAAGTCTGGAGCACAAAGTGTACTACAATCTTGTTTGCCTACAATACATTTTCCATTGAATAAACGAAAGTATTGAATTGCGGGAAAATGAATGCTCTTTATTCTACCTTGCGCCACTCCCCTCGTGTCACCGTAGCAAAGACTAGTCAAGAATGATTGGTACTTAGCCCTTGGTGGTTCGTCAAGCGAACCCCAAAAATGGGAGTTTGCAGTGGTGAGCAAATCTCTCTAGTGATGTGGTGAATGGATGTTCATATAGTTTAAATGACACCCTAGACTCACGTGGATGGAATTTAAATCCTTTGACAAATGATTCAGTGAGAGTGTGATGTTGATTGCACTTATCTGAAATGTAGGGACCGAGACCGGCATTGTGAACATATTGCTCAAATTCCTCCTTAATGCCCACACGCACCATATAATCATCGCATGGCCATAGGCATGTTTTGGTGGCGGCATCTTGAATGGAACTTTCACTTGGTTCAACATAAGACCGACGAGCGGAGTTGTCACTAGAAGATGCCCCTGAGGATCTCCTCGTCGAAGAACTCCTTCCAAATAGGTTCATCATGTTCGCGTACAATTTTCTAGAAATTTTTGGGTGACAAAAGTTCATCAACAAAACTTCACACAATTGATAGTAACTACTCATAAGGATACATGGAGGCCACAACAAGCATTCAAACTACTTAGAAATCTAAGAATTCAACATGCAAGCTCATCTACAGCAGCACCAAGAGTATCTAATTATTCAAAATATAAACAACTGAAACAAAAACTAATTGGACAAATGGAGGAGTCACATACCAATCAACAATCCCCCGAAACAGTTTCAAAAATAGAGCTTCGAGCAAAGAGATCGAAATCCGCGGGTTTCAGAGCAAGAACACTAGAGAGAGAGCAATGGGGATTTTTTTGGAGGTACGCGATGATGTGGTGTGAAGATATAAGTGAGGGGGCCCAGTGGGGACCACAACCCACGAGGGCACGCCTGGGGGTTCTGGTGCGCCCAGGTGGGTTGTGCCCACCTGGTGCACCTCCCTCTGATATATTTGCACCAGAAATTCTTAAATATTCAGAAAAAAATTGTATTAAATTTTTAGAGAATTCTGAGAACTTTTTTGGAGGTCATTTTTTATTGCACGGGAAATTTAGAAAACAAACAAAACATGGCATTTTATTTTATTTAACTAATAAAACCAGAAAACAAAAGGTAGGGGCAGAAGGTAATGCTTACTAAATTCATCAACTTCATACCTCTAAAAAATGATCCATTAATAAGATTGATCAGGTCTTATTAATAACCACTTTCTATTAGCATGAAACCGAAGAACTTTTGTAAATCACTAAGTTACCTCAACAGGGATATGAATGTCCCCAACAATAAGCATTTCCTATTTCTTTTTTGCAGTAGGTAGAGCTAGTTGAAAACTTCCAATAGTGATTGTCAGGATTTTTTTAATAACATTAATACCATTCACTTGGAACTGTTTCTTTGTAAAGTGCACCGTATGCTCATTACCATTGATATGAAATGTGACCTTGCTTTTATTGCAATCAATAACACCCCCTGCAGTATTCAAGAAGGGTCTACCAAGGATAATCGACATGTTGTCGTCCTCGGGCATCTCAAGTATAACAAAGTCAGTGAAAATAGTAACATTAGCAACAACAACGGTCACATCCTCACAAATACCGATAGGTATGGCGGTAGATTTGTTAGCCATTTGCAAAGATTTTTCAGTAGGTGTGAGTTTATTCAAATCAAATCTTTTATATAAAGAGAAAGGCATAACAGTAACACAGCTCCCAAATCACATAAAGCAGTTTTCACATAATTTTTTTTTGATAGATTAAGGTATAGTTGGTATCCCCGGATCTCTAAGTTTTTTAGGTACTCCATCCTTCAAAGTATAATTAGCAAGCATGGTGGAGATTTCAGCTTATGGTATTTTTCTCTTATTGGTGATGATGTCTTTCATATACTTTGCATAAGGAGGCATTTTAAGGATATCAGTCAAGCGAGTACGCAAAAAGACCGGCCTTAGCATTTCAGCAAAGCGTTCAAATTCTTCATCATCGTTCTTTTTAGTTGACTTAGGTGGAAATGGCATAGGTTTTTCAACCCACGGTTCTCTTTCTTTACCGTGTTTTCTAGCAACAAAGTCTCTTTTATCATACCTTTTATTTTTAGGCTGGGGGTTATCAAGATCAACTGGAGGTTCTATTTCAACATCATTGTTTGGTTCTACATCATTTGGTTGACTATCTTCAGGAACCTCATCATTATCTTTTTCATGATCAGAAGGCGAGTGTTCACTACCAGGTTGAGTTTCAGCGTCAGAAATAGGAACATCATTATCATTATCAGGAGGTTTTTCTACTTCAGGTTCACCAGAGGCATGGAAGGTCCTATCATTTTTCTTCTTCTTTTTCTTTTTAGTAGGACTATGTGCATCAGTGTTAGCTCTTTGAGAGTCTTGTTCAATTATTTTTGGGTGTCCCTTAGGATAAAGTGGTTTCCGAGTCATTTTACCTCCTCTAGTTGCAATTCTAACAACAAAGTCATGTATATTGTTATTCATTTCATCTAGAGATTGAGCAACTTGTTCTAAATGGGTTTGAACCATAGAAGCATGTTTTCCAACACCTCTAACATCATTTGAGATTCTAAATAACAAGTCACTCAAGCGAGCAATCATATCAGAATTATATTTCAATTGTTTCATAACATTTGCCTTGAAGTGATCTTGGCTTCTAATGTAGTTTTCAAACTCATAAAGGCATTGGTTAGGGTGCATATTGTGAGGATTGTCATTACCATTAAGCTTCATTAGAGAATTTACCTCTATCACCTTAGGTAGTGGTGGTGTATTAAGCCCATGTATTTCTTCAATAGGAGGTAGATTTTTAACATCCTCAACTTTAATACCTTTTTCCTTCATAGATTTTTTGCTTCTTGCATATCTTCAGGACTAAGATATAATATTCCCTCTTCTTTGGAGTGGGTTTAAGCGGTGATTCAGGAAGAGTCCAATCATCATAATTTTTCAGTATGTTATTCAATAATTCTTCAGCTTGCCCAACAGTTCTTTCTCTGAAAACACAACCAACACAACTATCTAAGAATTCCCTAGAAGCATCAGTTAGTACATTATAGAAGATACAAAGTATTTCATTTTTCTTAAGAGGATGATCGGGAAAAGCATTAAGTAATTGGCAAAGCCTCCCCAAGCTTGTGGGAGACTCTATTCTTTAATTTGCACAAGGTTAAATATTTTCTGCAAAGCAGCTTGTTTCTTATGAGCAGGGAAATATTTTTCAGTGAAGTAATAAATCATGTCCTAGGGACTACGCAAGCAACCAGGAGCAAGAGCATTGTACCAAGACTTAGCAGCACCCTTCAATGAGAACCAAAATAATTTGAGAATATAGTAATATCGAGTTTTCTCATCATGAGTAAAAAGGGTGGCTCTGTCATTCAACTTACTAAGATGTGCCACAATATTTTCAGTTTCATAACCATGGAAAGTATCAAATTCAACCAAAGTAATTAACTCTGGGTCGACAGAGAATTCATAATCCTTGTCATCAATAAAGATAGGTGAAGTAGAAAACTTGGGACCATATTGCATTCTAGCATTCAAGGATTTTTCTTTATACTTGCATAATAATTTCTCTAAATCATCTCTATCCTTACAAGCAAGAATGTCTCTAGTTGTCTCTTCATTCATAACATAGCCTTCCGGTATTTTAGGCAATTCATATCTAGGAGGGCTAGTTCTAATAGGTGTTCCAAGATTTTCAGTTTCAAGCTCATCATCAGATTCAATAACATCATGTTGTCTTACTCTAGCAACTTGTTCATCAAGAAAATCTCCAAGTGGCACATCATTATCATCAAGCAAGGTACTAGCACCATCATAAGTATCATTCATAGTAGAAGTAGCATCATCAATAACATGCGACATATCAGGATTAATAGCATGTGCTGGTGTTGCAGGTTTACTTATAACATAAGGTGAATCTAAAGCAGAGCTAGATGGTAGTTCTTTACCTCCCCTCATCTTAGAGTGATAAATCTTAGTCTTAGCATCCTTCAGATTCTTCATAGTGATAAATTGATAATAATCCCAAGTGACTCAACAAATATAGCTATGCTCCCCGGCAACGGCGCTAGAAAAAGGTCTTGATAACCCACAAGTATAAGGGATCGCAATAGTTTTTGAGGGTAGAGTATTCAATGCAAATTTATAGATTCGACACAAGGGGAGCCAAAGAATATTTGCAGGTATTAGCAGCTGAGTTGTCAATTCAACCACACCTGGAGATTAATTATCTGCAGCAATGTGATCAGTAGCAAAGTAGTATGATAGTTTTGATAGTAGTGACAACAATAATAGTAACGGTAACAGTGATAGTAGTAGTAACTTAGCAAGAACAATATAAGATAAATTCATAGGCATTGGATCGGTAATTTTTTGGATGATATTCATCATGTGATAGTCATAACCTAGGGCGATACAACACTAGCTCCAGTTCGTAAATATAATGTAGGCATGTATTCTGTAAATAGTCATACGTGCTTATAGAAAGAACTTGCATGACATCTTTTGTCCTACCCTCCCATGGCAGCGAAGTCCAATTGGAAACTAAGAGATATTAAGGCCTCCTTTTAATAGAGAACTGGAACAAAGCATTAGCACACGGTGAATACATGAACTCCTCAAACTACGATCATCACTGGGAGTGGTCCCGACTATTGTCACTCCGGGGTTGCCGGGTCATAACAAGTAGTAGGTGACTATAACATGCAAGAACGGATCTAGAACATGGATATAATGGTGATAACATAAACAGTTCAGATCTGAAATCATGGCACCCGGGCCCAAAGTGACAAGCATTAAGCATGGCAATGTCATAGCAACATCAATCTTAGAACATAGTGGATACTTGGGATCAAGCCCTAACAAAACTAACTAGATTACATGATGAATCTCATCCAACTCCTCACCGACCAGTGAGCCTACAAAGGAATTACTCACTCCTGGTGGGGAGCATCATGGAATTGGCGATGGAGAAGGGTTGGTGATGACGAAGAACGAACATCCCCCTCTCCGGAGCCCCAAACGGGCTCCAGATCTGGCCTCCCGATGATGAACAGGACGTGGTAGTGGCTCCGTCTCGTGGATCGCGATAATTCTTTCATCTTGAATTTTTTTTCTAGAAATATAGGATTTTATAGCATCGGTTTCAGGGTCTTCGGGGCCACCAGGTGGGGACAATCCACCTGGGCACGCTTGGGGGCAGGCGCACCCTGGTGGGTTGTGCCCACCCTGGTGCCCCCTCAGGTGGATCTTGGCTCCAGAAATTCTCTTTTATTGTATAAAAAATCCTCGCAAAGTTTTGTTCCATTCCGAGAACTTTTATTTCTGCACAAAAACAACACCATGGTAGTTCTGTTGAAAACAAAGTTAGTCCGGGGTTAGTTTCGTTTAAATCATGCAAATTGGAGTCCGAAACAAGAGGATAAGCGTTAAGAAAAGTAGATACGTTGGAGACGTATCAACGGTGTTTGCTTATTTCTACGAAATTTTTATTGGAGTTGCCCCCAATGTGGATCTGTTCCGCCACTTCTACATCCCCCAGATAGAGTTTAAATCCCTTTCGGAAAACATATCACAGATTTCACCGGGGAAGAGAGAAGATTGGGATTACCTCAAAGGGCAACTGGACGGCAAGTGGGAGGAGTGGAGAGGGGACTGGTGTTGGATAAAGGACCCAGAACCCCTCTGTTCTGCCTGTCATGGACCAAGTGTGTGGTGCACGGCAAGGATTGGAGCGAGCCGGGAGAAACCAACGAGAGACTTCGCACCATGCTGAACAGGGTTGCCCTCCTTAAGGCTGCCGGCCTCACCATTGCATTTGCGGGGGCAGATTTCCTCCTGCATCGCATTGCTCCGTTGCAGCAATGGGATCGCTTCGCTTGGGAGTACAAGAACACCGCAGACTGGATGAGGTTGTATCCTGGTGTTGCCAACAATCTAACACTCATGAGTCATGCCTGGTGTCAGGGTACACATACAAGGGTGTTTGTTTCCCTTGACTTGTGCATGGACAAAAAGCCTCCACCCCGATGGCCGGGGCTTGCCGGGGGAATAGCTACCTCAATACAGCTGACTCCGTCAGTATGAGCTCAAGTCAAGCTAACACAAGGATGAGCGAGAGAAACCGCTCTTCATGAGATGAAGGAGCATATAAAGAAGACCGAACAAAATATACAAGTCAAAGATTCCAAGAGAAGTGTCCTTTGCTGGCCAGGCGAGGCTGGCAAAGTCGATACAGGAAGCCAGTGCGAAACCAAACCACGCCAGCCGCATCTTCGAGACAACCCGAGACCGAAGCGCGCACCCCTCCAAGAAGGCCCGGGAAGCCCTGCCCCAGGCGCGCACATGCCAGTTACCACCGCTCCACCGCATCATGACGCTAGTCACTTATCGATGTGGTGTCGAGCCCCCAGGCAGCTAAGTGGCGGTTTGCTGGAACACAGATCACACTCACTTGACACCCGTCTAAGAGCTTTTCAAGGTAATAAGCAGAAGCTAGTTAAGCGGCGATGTAAGCGTGTCAGGGATGCACTGCTGCACGCCACCTAAGGTAGCATTTATGGCATTTTATCCTAAGTGCCAAAGTTAGGTATGATAGCACTGTTGGCTATCTAATAACAAGATAATGTCTGTTTTGCTACCGTGGTTACCCCTTTGGCTATAAAAGGAGGTCCAAGGCAACCTAGAGAAGGATTCAGACCCTCTCACACTTGTACTCGCGTAGTAGCTCCCTCGAGGCCATCTTGCCGGGCTTGAGCACTGCGTGTCGTCATGTCCCTCTATCCAATCCACCAAAGTACGAGTGGGGTTTTATGCTTATCAGTCGCCCGAACCTGGGTAAAAACCACCAGAGTCTCGTTGTCGTGTTGCTTCATGGCATCCGCTCTTTGTGCAATGTGATCTCCCCCTACCGAACCACAAAAGGGGCCTGGTCGCCCCATAGGTGCTCGTGTTCACCCACGACACCTGGTTGTGCGAGCAGCTCTTCCACAAGGCCGACAAGGATTGTTCCATTGCACATCAACTCTACATTGGACCAGATGCTCATGTGGATGCCAGACTGCAATGCTAATGGAGTCAAGGCAGATTGGGAGCTGCCTAGCCTAGAGGATAAGAGGAACTGGGCCTCTAGCTTAGAGCAGAGAGCCACCAGGAAGGAGACAGATGTTGGAAATATGCCCTAGAGGCAATAATAAATTAGTTATTATTATATTTCCTTGTTCATGATAATCATTTATTATCCATGCTAGAATTGTATTGATAGGAAACTCAGATACATGTGTGGATACATAGACAACACCATGTCCCTAGTAAGCCTCTAGTTGACTAGCTCGTTGATCAATAGATGGTTACGGTTTCCTGACCATGGACATTGGATGTCGTTGATAACGGGATCACATCATTAGGAGAATGATGTGATGGACAAGACCCAATCTGTCACGACCGGGTTTTCCGGGTATAAATTTCCAGAAAAAGACCGTCGTGCTCATCAGCCCCAGGATTACTGTTAGCTGATGAGGCTCCAACTTGATACAGAAATTCCAAGAAAAATACACAAATATGTAGTACAAGACCATTCTGGCCTGTGAGTACAACAAATGGTTTCTGGTGGTCGATGGCGGAAGCGGTTTGTGAGTCATCAGTGTCTATGGGACTCCATTTCCCACAGGAACAGCTGACCAGGTTAACTCCTATCTTTGCAAGGCTGCTATCACCGTTGCTTAGGTCTCGAGGCTGTCATCGCCACGCTCCTCTCCAAGCAGAAATCTGGCCAAGACAACAGCCAGGGACAAGCCAGTGAGTACTTTGAATGTACTCGCAAACATTAAGAACACTGGGATAATATAATTGATAATCATGCACTGAAAAATTTTATGATCACATCGTCAGTCATAAATAAAACATCTTTCATGCATGCAAGCAGGTTATTTTCATGCAACATGAATAGGCAGTAATAGAGTGGGAATAAAATGCCGCAGTCGGGCGTCTGAGCGACACCACATAAAGGGCTTTAAAAGAAATGCCACAGTCGGGCGTCTGAGCGACACCACATAAAGGGATTTAAAAGAAATGCCACAGTCGGGCGTCTGAGCGACACCACATAAAGGGCTTTAAAAGAAATGCCACAGTCGGGCGTCTGAGCGACACCACATAAAGGGCTTATAAGATAAATAATCACAATGAATATCCAGGAGGTAGAACCATCCCAGGGATACTCGATAATATAAATAATGCAACGGGTTAGTCCATCACAAAATAATAATCATGGTCCTCACAAGTAACTAGTCGGTATCCAAGTTTGGTTTAACAATATCTCCTCCGAAGACCGACACTAAGACCAACACTTGACCCATCCCAGACTGTAATCCTTAACCATGGACACGGCTATTCGAATAGTTTTTAATTTCTGCAGAGGGTGTACTCTTTACCCACGAGTAACGGATTCCTTTAGTCCATCGGGACTAATTCCATCTACGGTCTTTTTGTTGAAAACACGCCTAACTTGCACACACCAGCTTAACTCAGCGGTGTCTGGAATCACCCACGACACCTGTCAAGCAAACTCTAAGTGGGGAGGCTACAACCTCGCGTAGCATGGGATCAAATTTATATCGCGCGCTCTAAGGGGTGGCCTCCCCTCTCGGTCCCAACCGGAAACACCCATGCCCCCAGACCAGGTGGCCTGCCTACCGGCTACAACCGGTATCTTCCACCATGGCCTCTCTGAACGGTGTGTGCTTGAAAGGGGTTGATGACTTACTGAACCGTACCCTACCTGCGGCAGGGACAAGTGGTAGTACGAGGCAAGTATGGGGGTTACTGGAACAAGACTCGGTCTACGGTCGACTCAGGAGGTTTATAAATTCCCTGCATGACATGTATAACAAATATATTTCAACCAACAAAATCACCACTCAATAT
Organism: Triticum dicoccoides; assembly: GCF_002162155.2. Classification (NCBI taxonomy): domain Eukaryota; kingdom Viridiplantae; phylum Streptophyta; class Magnoliopsida; order Poales; family Poaceae; genus Triticum; species Triticum dicoccoides. The sequence goes on from NC_041388.1 coordinate 194,662,241, forward strand.
ACCTTACCATGCCATACCGGACATAACCGTCCCGACGAAGACCGGCGATAAGCTCACGCCTACCCAAGGCAGAGGCTTTCCCAGATTTCTTTCCGGCATGCATGCAATGCACATGAGGATGATTACCATCACAAGTATATTCATTTCCAACAGCAAGGAAATCACTCATATGCATTCATGCAAATGATCATATCACATGAAATAACAAGTTCTCCGATATAAGGTGGTGTTATAAACATGTCAACTAACACACCAAAAATATTATTCCGGGGTTCAGAATGCTTGCCTTCAATGGTGTGGAAAGGCAGGGTGTACTCCAAGACTTGTGAAAGCTTTCTTCTCTTCCAAAATAACACATATTTCAAAAACAGTACAAAAAAGTTGTTTGGAAAATTTTCAAATAAATCTTAAAATAAACTACACAATATTTGAGAGATGTAGGAAAAAGAATTAATTCATTTGGAGTTATATTTAAAAAGTTATAGGTAGTCAAAGTTGTGGTCAAAATCTGTTATTTAAAATAAAACAGAAAAGAAAACGTTTCAGAGGGAAATACGCTTTCGGAGTGGGGGAAACGTACTAGGGTGGATTACGCCTTCACTTAACCCACGTGGATAGGTACAGGGTCACTGACAGTGGGTCCAAGGGGCCCACTGGTCAGGTTTGACCAGTCGCCTTTGCCTCTCCTTCCTCTGCCCGAGAGGGGGCGGGACTCCGGCGATGCTCGCCGGCGAACGGCGGCACCGTTCGGGAAACGGAGGTCACCTGTGGGCTCAGGGGATCGAGGCGGCCACTCGGTAGTCGTTATGGTCTCAGGGGTGGACGGAGCTGCCGGCGGCGAGCTTCGCGGCGGACGGAGGCCGTCGGGCAAGGTGATTTTTCTCCCGCGGTGAGCCCTGATCAAAATCGAGCAGGGGAACTGGTTCACGGGAGTAAGAGGAAGCTCTTGGTGAAGAGAACGGAGAGGGGGAGGCCCTGGTGGCGTTGGAAGGGCCGGGGCAATGGCGGCGGCTGCGGTTGCCGGAGATGAGGAAGGAGGCCTCCCCGGGTCGAATGCGAGCTAGGGGAGCGCCATTGGGGTGGACTGAGGTTGCCTGTGTGCTCAGGGGAGTTCGGGGACCTCCATTTATAGCACGACGAGGTCGGTTCCGTGGCGGTGGATGAGGATGCCGGCGAACCGCCTCTCTGTAGCTTGCAGGGCAACGTGGCGTGGCTGGGGATGACGGCAGGAGCTAGCGGACAAGTGGGCACTGCTCCAGGGGCGAGCTGGCGAGCGGGAGTGGCTCGGGCGGCGCCGACCAGTGCAGAGGCTGTCGGGCGGCTGCGGCGGCTAGCTCTTGGCCTGCTGGGGCGTGGCGAGGGGCGGCTTGGCGTGAAGCAGTGAGGAGGGACGTGCGTGGCGTGGTGCTGTAGAGCGGGCCAAAAACCAGGGGGCCAGCGTGTCGGATCGGCGCACGTGCATGCCAAACGCACGCTCTGCTCGCGCTCTGGGCGTGCACGGGACGTGCTCGTCGTAATGCCAGCGCCTGCTACAGGGCTTGGGTGAGGCTGGCACTTAACAGACCCAGGTTAGGAGTAACTGGGAGCCTAGTGGACAAGTTTGTTTGATCAAAGGTGCAAGCTCACAGTGCAATGTCAAAATTCATGTCAAAACAGATCATGCCCGTAAGGTGTTTGACAAAATGCCAAGGGCACTTAGGCATTTCTTGGAGTGGCCAAATTCTCCAGATCAGGGTCTCCTTAGATGCAAGAGAGAGTGGTGAGGTCATTTGGACAAAAGGAGAAACTTGCTAGTGCAAGTTTTACAAAACTTTAATTCTGGACAGGAGATAAATGGCATTATTTCATGAACCAGAAATATGCCAATGGGTGCATGCTCCTGGACTTAGGGGTTTGGTAGGGCTGTCTACAAGTAGGAGAAGGCACAAGGTTACTGGAGCAAAAATAAATAGGGTTGTAGTAGAAATCACAAGGCTGGACCAGAATGAAGAAGAGGTTGATTCACTCAAAAATTTCAAAGAACAGCACTATGCTTTTGCATAATGTTGAATCATATGCTACTACCAACATCTCATAATTTTGGTGGAGGCCAGAAAGAAATATTTAAATGGGTTGTAGTGCAAATTTGCACTCTGGACCAGAGAAGAAAAATTGATGCAGAGCTCAACATATTACATGAATAAAAGATATTTTTATATAAAAGTGATTTAAAACATCACATGACATCTCCAAATTTTGGTTGAAATTTTAAGTGAATTTATCAAATGGTTGTAGTTCAAATATGGCCATATAACCTTGAAAAACCATTTTTCAAGAAAATAAAGATCAAGCAATTTAATTAGTTAATTAGTTATACTGATAAAAGAAAAGTTTTTCTTGAGAGGTTAAACAAGTCCAATAACATATTTGAAAGGTTTTCACTCTGGGGAAGAACTCCATAATAACAAGGGAGAAATGGTTCAAAAATCAAAAGGGAGCCCAAAAAATAAAAGTTTTAATTCCTGGCAAAAATTTTAATTTAATAAAACAAGGCCAAAATTTTGGGGTGTCACAACACTACCCCCCTAAAGAAAAATCTCGTCCTCGAGATTTGTTAAAAGTTGTTTTAAGAAAATTATACGTAATAAAAATGTGGCTACAGTGAGAGGGCAATAAGTGGTGGAAAACCACAGTGTGAAAATTGGTGTTGCGTGGAAAAATCTATGGTTCGGGACAAAACGTGAGATTTCTATGCTGGATATAAATTTAGAATAACTTCTAAATTTAAATATACGCTGGTCGTACCCGAGAGCACAGTGCTCTCTCTGGCCGACAGCTGGACCCGAGGCCCCTGTCAGCCTCTTCTTCTTCCTCTGGTTCTCTCTTCTTCCTCTCTCCCGCGCGCTTTCCCGCGCTTTCTCCACCGGCGATGCCTAGCGCGTAGGGCATCTAGGCCGTACCGTGGTAGTGCGCGGCGTGCTAGCTGCCGGTGCAGCGTGCACTCACCTCGCGGGCCAGCGCGCTGTCGGCACTGCTCGCGGATTCGTCTCCAAACACCGGTGATCGGCGACGAGTGGCGTTGGTGGACTTCGCCCACCATACACCGAGCTCGAGCTATAAAACGGCCGGGGTGCCCCGCTCTTCTTCCTCTCACCTGGCCTCACTTCTCCTCCTCCTTGTTCCTCCATTACTGCTTACAAAAGCTCAGGTTAGGCTCTAATGGCGGAGGCGATGCCGGACTGGTTTGCGATCCTGATATGCGTAGGGCTGGCGACACTGTTGGGGCTCTCCGTGCTCCTGTGCATGATGATCCTTGACGAGCGTCACGACGCTGCTGCTCGGGTGTTGGCTCTCCGTAGTGGTGGTGATCACGAGGAGTAGATGGGGTGTGCCGGGTGCTAACCGTTGTTAGGGGGTGATTAGCTGGATGTAACACCGTTGCAAAGTTTTGCAAACAGTGTATGTGTTCGAATGATTATGGTTGTGAGTCTGCTGCCGTGGTGCTGTGTGAAATTAATTAATCCACGCCGTGAGAAGGTGCAGATGTAGCAACTCAGGGAAAAGAAATATCACTCCAGGATTTTGTGAGGGAAAAAAATAGTTAATTTAAAGGAGCATAAACCACAACAAAGACTACACACATTAGTAGAAGCCAAATAATTGACTCGTCGTACAAACTCAGGGTATCACGCATAAGTCACACACATAAATAAATGTTGCAATAATGAACATCGCAGCGACGTTTAAAATGGGAATGGTAACTGGACGGGGTCCCTAGAAAACGTCTCTGGTACTGGGATACACTCATCTTCTATCGGGGGAAGTGGATTGACCAGTCGATGCACGTGTCTCTCCTGGTCGGGCCTTAGTGCTTTGCCGATGGCGATCTGAGGATTTAAATCTGCGAGGCTCTGGAGATAACCCATCACACGTTGGGTTAAACGCTCTTGAGCGATGACGTACTGGACAAGGTTGGCCAGGACTGGGTCTCTCTCAATTCGTCCACCGGGAAAAGATGTCACTCCTCCGGGTGCTGCACGGCTCGGGAAGTAATAATACCCTCGTTCGCTGGCATAGGGTACCGCGAATCGAAGGCGAGCAAGCGCTTCATATGCAACAGCTTCTATGGCCATATGTGGGGTTGGCATAGATTTCCCCACGAAGGAGATCTCCGTTGGATCTTGGTTTGAGTTTACGGGAGGGATGTGTACTGCTGCCCAATATCTTGAGGTGGAAGGGTTAATTCTCGATTTGAACAACTCATACTGGGGTGGCTAGGTAGTGCCCATGGTACTGCAGGTAAAATCCCGCAATATCTTGACAAAACTACCCGGGGTTGCATCTGGGGTTCTCAGATAAATTCTAGGGCTCGGCATGGCTAGGAAATGGTTGTGAGGGTAGTGCACAAGGTGAGAGGTGCTTGGCAAGGTCACGCGGTGGCCTTTTTATAGCACCGGAGCTGGGTCATTTTTTTACCGAGGTGAATGGTAAAATTTTCAGCTCTGTTCCAAGGGTCGGGGTCAAGCCACAGATTCACACATTTCACTATAGTGATGTGTTACTGTGGGGTCGACGGGGTGATTTTTTGGTAACTGTGTCCGGGATAGAAATCTTATACTGCATACTGGCGCATCCAGGCAAGGCTACTATTAAAACAGAGGCACAACAATAGGCGGCATTTAATTACAAGGCCACACGATTACAAAGCGAGGGTACACTGGGACTCGATACGACTCGGGTGACTTAGTCTACCTCGTTTACATCCAAGCGGGCGTGCCTTGAGGTTCCTCCACGGGTCTCGTCGTCGGAATTAGCTGGAGTGGGTTGAGGGGCTGCAGGCTCGGGGTAGCGATGAGGACCATCTCGGGGATTGTTGGCCACAATCCCGTTGGAGTGTGCTCCCAATATGCGAGGAAGCACTTCTGGGGTTATCGCAGCACCTTGGCCGATGGCTGGGGCAGGCCTCAGGGACTCGATCGGGTGTCCAAACAGCACGACTGGGTTGTCGGCGTTGGGCTCGTTATCTTCTCTCGCCGAGGCTCGACGAACCAGCTCTCCACGAGCTGCGATTAGATCAATAGTGATTTGATCGCACAGTTCCTCTAGTGCACTTACATAGCGCACTAGGTGCAACAACGCATGATCCGTCCCGTGATCTCCGTTGGCAACTTGGGGTGGTCTACCATACCCTTCACGTCTGGGGTAGTAGTGGAACGAGCGACAGTTAACTCTGGGCGACAAGTGCCGGAGATGAACTATAGCCTCTCGAGCAGCTAGTTGGATGGCTTGTGGCTCAAAGGAAGTTGTTCTTCCAGTGAACCTGTAGGGGCGCTCGGGCTCTAGACCCCTACCGTAGATGTGTACAGTGGCCCAAAACTGATGGTTCTCACCGCTCATGGGTCCTTGGTACACAACATATTCTGGGGGCTCTTCTAACGCATAGGCATGACGGGTGAGGTTTGCGAGTATAGTCACAAAGCCTCCAAGGTTGGTTGCCGTGGTCTCATTGTGCACGACAGGGCCAGGCATTGTAGCTTGGTTTGGGGTAGAGGCTGGGTTGTGCTGTGTTGGGGCTAGCGTGCCCCTCTTTATAGGAAAAGGGGACGGAGTCTTCCTTCGCAAGTTTGCGAGAAAGGACTATTTAGGATTCGATCACTGGCGCATGAGCGACAGGTTAGGTTGATAGGTTGGGCACCGACTGCCAAAAGGAGTTGGGTTACTGTGTGGCTATCTTGTATGAGAAGCTTGGCTGGGGTTTGGTTATGGTTTGGTGGGTTGGTTTGCGTAAGTTTATAGACCCGGCTAAGATAGGATTAGCCAATGGTCAGCCTGGCTCTGATACCAAGTCTGTCACGACTGGGTTTTCTGGGTATAAATTTCCAGAAAAAGACCGTCGTGCTCATCAGCCCCAGGATTACTGTTAGCTGATGAGGCTCCAACTTGATACAGAAATTCCAAGCAAAATACAAAAATATGTAGTACAAGACCATTTTGGCCTGTGAGTACAACAAATGGTTTCTGGTGGTCGATGGCGGAAGCGGTTTGTGAGTCATCAGTGTCTATGGGACTCCATTTCCCACAGGAACAGCTGACCAGGTTAACTCCTATCTTCGCGAGGCTGCTATTACCGTTGCTTAGGTCTCGAGGCTGTCATCGCCACGCTCCTCTCCAAGTAGAAATCTGGCCAAGACAATAGCCAAGGACAAGCCAGTGAGTACATTGAATGTACTCGCAAACATTAAGAACACTGGGATAACATATTTGATAATCATGCACTGAAAAATTTTATGATCACATCATCAGTCATAAATAAAACATCTTTCATGCATGCAAGCAGGTTATTTTCATGCAACCTGAATAGGCAGTAATAGAGTGGGAATAAAATGCCGCAGTCGGGCGTCTGAGCGACACCACATAAAGGGCTTTAAAAGAAATGCCACAGTCGGGCGTCTGAGCGACACCACATAAAGGGCTTTAAAAGAAATGCCACAGTCGGGCGTCTGAGCGACACCACATAAAGGGCTTTAAAAGAAATGCCACAGTCGGGCGTCTGAGCGACACCACATAAAGGGCTTTAAAAGAAATGCCACA
>NC_041388.1:194669116-194810355 GCF_002162155.2 Triticum dicoccoides
TTTTCATGCAACCTGAATAGGCAGTAATAGAGTGGGAATAAAATGCCGCAGTCGGGCGTCTGAGCGACACCACATAAAGGGCTTTAAAAGAAATGCCACAGTCGGGCGTCTGAGCGACACCACATAAAGGGCTTTAAAAGAAATGCCACAGTCGGGCGTCTAAGCGACACCACATAAAGGGCTTCAAAAGAAATGCCACAGTTGGGCGTCTGAGCGACACCACATAAAGGGCTTTAAAAGAAATGCCACAGTCGGGCGTCTGAGCGACACCACATAAAGGGCTTATAAGATAAATAATCACAATGAATATCCAGGAGGTAGAACCATCCCAGGGATACTCGATAATATAAATAATGCAACGGGTTAGTCCATCAGAAAATAATAATCATGGTCCTCACAAGTAACTAGTCGGTATCCAAGTTTGGTTTAACAATATCTCCTCCGAAGACCGACACTAAGACCAACACTTGACCCATCCCAGACTGTAATCCTTAACCATGGACACGGCTATTCGAATAGTTTTAAATCTCTGCAGAGGGTGTACTCTTTACCCACAAGTAACGGATTCCTTTAGTCCATCGGGACTAATTCCGTCTACGGTCTTTTTGTTGAAAACACGCCTAACTTGCACACACCAGCTTAACTCACCGGTGTCTGGAATCACCCACGACACCTGTCAAGCAAACTCTAAGTGGGGAGGCCACAACCTCGCGTAGCATGGGATCAAACTTATATCGCGCGCTCTAAGGGGTGGCCTCCCCTCTCGGTCCCAACCGGAAACACCGATGCCCCCGGACCAGGTGGCCTGCCTACCGGCTACAACCGGTATCTTCCACCATGGCCTCTCTGTACGGTGTGTGCTTGAAAGGGGTTGACAACTTACTGAACCGTACCCTACCTGCAGCAGGGACAAGTGGTAGTACGAGGCAAGTATGGGGGTTACTGGAACAAGACTCGGTCTACTGTCGACTCAGGAGGTTTATAAATTCCCTGCATGACATGTATAACAAATATATTTCAACCAACAAAATCACCACTCAATATACCTTACCATGCCATACCGGACATAACCGTCCCGACGAAGACCGGCGATAAGCTCACGCCTACCCAAGGCAGAGGCTTTCCCGGATTTCTTTCCAGCATGCATGCAAGGCACATGAGGATGATTACCATCACAAGTATATTCATTTCCAACAGCAAGGAAATCACTCATATGCATTCATGCAAATGATCATATCACATGAAATAACAAGTTCTCCGATATAAGGTGGTGTTATAAACGTGTCAACTAACACACCAAAAATAGTATTCCGGGGTTCAGAATGCTTGCCTTCAATGGTGTGGAAAGGCAGGGTGTACTCCAAGACTTTTGAAAGCTTTCTTCTCTTCCAAAATCCTATTTTCAAAAAATTATGCAAATAACACATATTTCAAAAATAGTACAAAAAAGTTGTTTGGAAAATTTTCAAATAAATCTTAAAATATACTAGACAATATTTGAGAGATGTAGGAAAAAGAATTAATTCATTTGGAGTTATATTTAAAAAGTTATAGGCAGTCAAAGTTGTGGTCAAAATGTGTTATTTAAAATAAAACAGAAAAGAAAACGTTTCAGAGGGAAATACACTTTCGGAGTGGGGGAAACGTACTAGGGTGGATTACGCCTTCACTTAACCCACGTGGATAGGTACAGGGTCGCTGACAGTGGGTCCAGGGGGCCCACTGGTCAGGTTTGACCAGTCGCCTTTCCCTCTCCTTCCTCTGCCCGAGAGGGGGCGGGACTCCGGCGATGCTCGCCGGCGAATGGCGGCACCGTTCGGGAAACGGAGGTCACTTGTGGGCTCAGGGGATCGAGGCAGCCACTCGGTAGTCGTTATGGTCTCAGGGGTGGACGGAGCTGCCGGCGGCGAGCTTCGCGGCGGACGGAGGCCGTCGGGCAAGGTGATTTTTCTCCCGCGGTGAGCCCTGATCAAAATCGAGCAGGGGAACTGGTTCACGGGAGTAAGAGGAAGCTCTTGGTGAATAGAACAGAGAGGGGGAGGCCCTGGTGGCGTTGGAAGGGCCGGGCAATGGCGGCGGCTGCGGTTGCCGGAGATGAGGAAGGAGGCCTCCCCGGGTCGAATGCGAGCTAGGGGAGCGCCATTGGGGTGGCCTGAGGTTGCCTGTGTGCTCGGGGGAGTTCGGGGACCTCCATTTATAGCGCAACGAGGTCGATTCTGCGGTGGTGGATGAGGATGCCGGCGAACCGCCTCTCTGTAGCTTGCAGGGCAACGTGGCGTGGCTGGGGATGACGGCGGGAGCTAGCGGACGAGTGGGCACTGCTCCAGGTGCGAGCTAGCGAGCGGGAGTGGCTCGGGCGGCGCCGACCAGTGCAGAGGCTGTCGGGCGGCTGCGGCGGCTAGCTCTTGGCCTACCAGGGCGTGGCGAGGGGCGGCTTGGCGTGAAGCGGTAAGGAGGGACGTGCGTGGCGTGGTGCTGCAGAGCGGGCCAAAAACCAGGGGGGCCAGCGTGTCGGCTCGGCGCACGTGCGTGCCAAATGCATGCTCTGCTCGTGCTCTGGGCGTGCACGGGATGTGCTCGTCGTAATGCCAGGGCCTGCTACAGGGCTTGGGTGAGGCTGGCACTTAACAGACCCAGGTTAGGAGTAACTGGGAGCCTAGTGGACAAGTTGGTTTGATCAAAGGTGCAAGCTCACAGTGCAATGTCAAAATTCATGTCAAAACAGATCATGCCCGTAAGGTGTTTGACAAAATGCCAAGGGCACCTAGGCATTTCTTGGAGTGGCCAAATTCTCCAGATCAGGGTCTCCTTAGATGCAAGAGAGAGTGGTGAGGTCATTTGGACAAAAGGAGAAACTTGCTAGTGCAAGTTTTACAAAACTTTAATTCTGGACAGGAGATAAATGGCATTATTTCATGAACCAAAAATATGCCAATGGGTGCATGCTCCTGGACTTAGGGGTTTGGTAGGGCTGTCTACAAGTAGGAGAAGGCACAAGGTTACTGGAGCAAAAATAAATAGGGTTGTAGTAGAAATCACAAGGCTGGACCAGAATGGAAAAGAGGTTGATTCACTCAAAAATTTCAAAGAACAGCACTATGCTTTTGCATAATGTTGAATCATATGCTACTACCAACATCCCATAATTTTGGTGGAGGCCAGAAAGAAATATTTAAATGGGTTGTAGTGCAAATTTGCACTCTGGACCAGGGAAGAAAAATTGATGCAGAGCTCAAGATATTACATGAATAGAAGATATTTTTGTATAAAAGTGATTTAAAAACATCACATGACATCTCCAAATTTTGGTTGAAATTTTAAGTGAATTTATCAAATGGTTGTAGTTCAAATATGGCCATATAACCTTGAAAACCAATTTTTCAAGAAAATAAAGATAAAGCAATTTAATTAGTTAATAAGTTATACTGATAAAAGAAAAGTTTTTCTTGAGAGGTTAAACAAGTCCAATAACATATTTGAAAGGTTTTCACTCTGGGGAAAAACTCCATAATAACAAGGGAGAAAATGGTTCAAAAATCAAAAGGGAGCCCAGAAAATAAAAGTTTTAATTCCTGGCAAAAAATTTAATTTAATAAAACAAGGCCAAAATTTTGGGGTGTCACACAATCCTAAGCCTAGCACAAGATCATGTAGTTCGTATGCTAAAGCTTTTCTAATGTCAAGTATCATTTCCTTAGACCATGAGATTGTGCAACTCCCGGATACCGTAGGAATACTTTGGGTGTGCCAAACGTCAGAACGTAACTGGGTGGCTATAAAGGTACACTACAGGTATCTCCGAAAGTGTCTGTTGGGTTGGCACGAATCGAGACTGGGATTTGTCACTCCGTGTAAACGGAGAGGTATCTCTGGGCCCACTCGGTAGGACATCGTCATAATGTGCACAATGTGATCAAGGAGTTGATCACGGGATGATGTGTTACGGAACGAGTAAAGAGACTTGCCGGTAACGAGATTGAACAAGGTATCGGGATAGTGACGATCGAATCTCGGGCAAGTAACATACCGATAGACAAAGGGAATTGTATGCGGGATTGATTGAATCCTCGACATCATGGTTCATCCGATGAGATCATTGTGGAGCATGTGGGAGCCAACATGGGTATCCAGATCCCGCTGTTGGTTATTGACCGGAGAACGTCTCGGTCATGTCTGCATGGTTCCCGAACCCGTAGGGTCTACACACTTAAGTTCGGTGACGCTAGGGTTATAAAGATATTAGTATGCGGTAACCCGAAAGTTGTTTGGAGTCCCGGATGAGATCCCGGATGTCACGAGGAGTTCTAGAACGGCCCGGAGGTAAAGATTTATATATGGGAAGTCTTGTTTTGGTCGCTGGAAAAGTTTCGTGCATTATCGGTATTGTACCGGGAGTGCCGAAAGGGGTCCGGGGGTCCACCAAGGGGGTCCACCTGCCCCGGGGGGGCACATGGGCTGTAGGGGTGTGCGCCTTGGCCTATACAGGCCAAGGGCACCAGCCCCAAGAGGCCCATGCGCCAAGAGATAAGGGAAAGGAAGAGTCCTAAAGGGGGAAGGCACCTCCTAGGTGCCTTGGGGAGGATGGACTCCTCCCTGGCCGCACCCTTCCTTGGAGGAAGGGCCAAGGCTGCGCCCCCCCTCTCCCTTGGCCCTATATATAGTGGGGGGAAGGGAGGGCAGCCTTACCTAAGCCCTGGCGCCTCCCTCTCCCTCCCATGACACATCTCCCTCCTCCCGCAGCGCTTGGCGAAGCCCTGTTGGAATCCCGCTACTTCCACCACCACGCCGTCGTGCTGCTGGATCTCCATCAACCTCTCCTCCCCCCTTGCTGGATCAAGAAGGAGGATACGTCGCTTCTCCGTACGTGTGTTGAACGCGGAGGTGCCGTCCGTTCGGCGCTAGGATCATCGGTGATTTGGATCACGACGAGTACGACTCCATCAACCCCGTTCTCTTGAACGCTTCCGCGCGCGATCTACAAGGGTATGTAGATCCACTCCTCCCTCGTTGCTAGATGACTCCATAGATTGATCTTGGTGACACGTAGGAAAATTTTGAATTATTGCTATGTTCCCCAACAGTGGCATCATGAGCTAGGTCTATGCGTAGTTTCTATGCACGAGTAGAACACAAAGTAGTTGTGGGCGTTGATTTTGTTCAATATGCTTACCGTTACTAGTCGAATCTTGATTCGGCGGCATTGTGGGATGAAGCGGCCCGGACCAACCTTACACGTACGCTTACGTGAGACCTGTTCCACCGACTGACATGCACTAGTTGCATAAGGTGGCCTGCGGGTGTCTGTCTCTCCCACTTTAGTCGGATCGGATTCGAAGAAAAGGGTCCTTATGAAGGGTAAATAGCAATTGGCATATCACGTTGTGGTCTTTGCGTAGGTAAGAAACGTTCTTGCTAGAAACCCATAGCAACCACGTAAAACATGCAAACAACAATTAGAGGACGTCTAACTTGTTTTTGCAGGGTATGCTATGTGATGTGATATGGCCAAAGGATGTGATGAATGATATATGTGATGTATGAGATGATCATGTTCTTGTAATAGGAATCACGACTTGCATGTCGATGAGTATGACAACCGGCAGGAGCCATAGGAGTTGTCTTAATTTATTTATGACCTGCGTGTCAACATAAACGTCATGTAATTACTTTACTTTATTGCTAACCGTTAGCTGTAGTAGTAGAAGTAATAGTTGGCAAGGCAACTTCATGGAGACACGATGATGGAGATCATGATGATGGAGATCATGGTGTCATGCCGGTGACGATGATGATCATGGAGCCCCGAAGATGAAGATCAAAAGGAGCAATATGATATTGGCCATATCATGTCACTATTTGATTGCATGTGATGTTTATCATGTTTATACATCTTATTTGCTTAGAACGACGGTAGTAAATAAGATGATCCCTCACTAAAATTTCAAGAAGGTGTTCCCCCTAACTGTGCACCGTTGCGAAAGTTCGTCGTTTCAAAGCACCACGTGATGATCGGGTGTGATAGATTCTTACGTTCGAATACAATAGGTGTTGACGAGCCTAGCATGTACAGACATGGCCTCGGAACACATGCGAAACACTTAGGTTAACTTGACGAGCCTAGCATGTACAGACATGGCCTCGGAACACAAGAGACCGAAAGGTCGAGCATGAGTCGTATAGAAGATACGATCAACATGAAGATGTTCACTGATGTTGACTAGTCCGTCTCCCGTGATGATCGGACACGGCCTAGTTGACTCGGATCATGTAATCACTAGTGTGCTGAACCTCGAACGTTGTCTGTGGATGTTGCGAACATCTGACATACACATTTTGATAACTACGTGATAGTTCAGTTAAACGGTTTAGAGTTGAGGCACCGAAGACGTTTTGAAACATCGCGAAACATATGAGATGTTTCGAGGGCCGAAATTGGGATTTCAGGCTCATGCCCACGTCAAGAGGTATAAGACCTCCCACGATTTTCTTAGCCTGCAAACTAAGGGAGAAAAGCTCAATTGTTGAGCTTGTGCTCAGATTGTCTGAGTACAACAATCGCTTGAATCAAGTGGGAGTTGATCTTCCAGATGAAATAGTGATAGTTCTCCGAAGTCATTACCACCAAGCTGCTAGAACTTCGTGATGAACTATAATATATCAGGGACATATATGATGATCCTTGAGATATTCGCGATGTTTGACACCACAAAAGTAGAAATCAAGAAGAAGCATCAATTGTTAATGGTTGGTGAAACCACTAGTTTCAAGAAGGGCAAGGGCAAGAAGGGAAACTTCATGAAACGGCAAATCAGCTGCTGCTCTAGTGAAGAAACCCAAGGTTGAACCCAAACTCGAGACTAAGTGCTTCTGTAATAAGGGGAACAACCACTGGAGCAGAATTACCCTAGATACTTGGTAGATGAGAAGGTTGTCGATAGAAGTATATTGGATATACATTATGTTAATGTGTACTTTACTAGTACTCCTAGTAGCACCAGGGTATTAGATACCGGTTCGGTTACTAAGTGTTAGTAACTCGAAACAAAATCTACGGAATAAACGGAGACTAGCTAAAGGTGAGATGACGATATGTGTTGGAAGTATTTCCAAGGTTGATCAAATATCGTACGCTGCCTCTACCATCGAGATTGGTGTTTGCGTTGAGCATAGACATGATTGGATTATGTCTATCGCAATACGGTTATTCATTTAAGGAGAATAATGGTTACTCTGTTTATTTGAATAATACCTTCAATGGTCTTACACCTAAAATGAATGGTTTATTGAATCTCGATCGTAGTGATACATATGTTCATGCCAAAAGATAGTAATGATAGCACCACCTACTTGTGGCACTGCCACGTAAGTCATATCGGTATAAAACGCATGAAGAAGCTCCATGTTGATGGATCTTTGGGCTCACTCGTTTTTGAAAAGTTTGAGACATGCGAACCATGTCTATTGGTGTATATGCATGAAGAAACTCCATACAAATGGACCGTTTTGACTCACTTGATTTTGAATCAGTTGGGACATGCAAATCATACCACATGGGCAAGATGACTGAAAGCCTCATTTTCAGTAAAATGGAACTAGAAAGCAACTTGTTGGAAGTAATACATTTTGATGTGTGCAGTCCAATGAGTGCTGAGGCATGTAGTGGATATCGTTATGTTCTTACTTCACAGATGATTTGAGTAGATGTTGAGTATATTTACTTGATGAATCACGAGTCTGGATCATTGAAAGGTTCAAGTAATTTCAAGGTGAAGTTGAAAGATCGTCGTGACAAGAGGATAAAATATCTATGATATGATCATAGAGATGAATATCTGAATTATGAGTTTGTCACAGAATTAAGACATTGTGGAAATTGTTTCATAACTAATACAGCCTGGAACACCATAGTGTGATGGTGTGTCCGAACATCATAACTGCACCCTATTGGATATGATGCATACCATGATGTCTCTTATCGAATTACCACAATAGTTTATGGGTTAGGCATTAGAGACAACCACATTCACTTTAAATAGGGCACCACGTAATTCCGATGAGATGACATCGTATGAACTATGGTTTAAGGAAACCTAAGCTGTCATTTCTTAAAAGTTTGGGGCTGCGACGCTTATGTGAAAAGGTTTCAGGCTGATAAGCTCGAACCTAAAGCGGATAAATGCATCTTCATAGGACACCCAAAACAGTTGGGTATATCTCCTGTCTCAGATCCGAAAGCAATAAGGGATTGTTTCTAGAATCGGGTCCTTTCTCGAGGAAAAGTTTCTCTCGAAAGAATTGAGTGGGAGGATGGTGGAGACTTGATGAGGTTATTGAACCGTCTCTTCAACTAGTGTGTGGCAGGGCACAGGGAGTTGTTCCTGTGGCACCTACACCAATTAAAGTGGAAGTTTATGATAGTGATCATGAAACTTCAGATCAAGTCACTACCAAACCTCGTGGGATGACAAGGATGCGTACTACTTCAGAGTGGTACATGATCCTGTCTTGGAAGTCATGTTGCTAGACAACAATGAACCTACGAGCTATGGAGAAGCGATGGTGGGCCTGGATTCCAAAATGGCTCGAGGCCATATAATCCGAGAGAGGATCCATGTATGAAAACAAAGTGTAGACTTTGGAAGAGCTACTTGATGGTCGTAAGGCTGTTATGTACATATGGATTTTAAAAGAAAGACGGACAATGATGGTAAATATCACCATTAAGAAAGCTCGACTTGTCGTTAAGATGTTTTCCGACAAGTTCAAGGAGTTGACTATGATGAGACTTTCTCACTCGTAGCGATGCTAAGAGTCTGTTGGAATTATATTAGCGATTACTGCATTATTTATGAAATCTTGCAGATAGGATGTCAGAACATTGTTTCCTCGACGATTTTCTTGAGGAAAGGTTGTATGTGATACAACCAGAAGGTTTTGTCAATCCTGAAAGATGCTAATAAGTATGCAAAGCTCTAGCAATCCTTCTAAGGACTGGAGTAAGCATCTCGGAGTTGGAATGTATGCTTTGATGAGATGATCAAAGATTTTGGGTGTATACAAAGTTTATGAGAAACTTGTATTTCCAAAGAAGTGAGTGGGAGCACTATAGAATTTCTGATGAGTATATGTTGTTGACATATTGTGGATCAGAAATGACGTAGAATTTCTGGAAAGCATATAGGGTTATTTGGAAAGTGTTTTTCAATGGAAAGCCTGGATTAAGCTACTTGAACATTGAGCATTAAGATCTATAAGGATAGATCAAAACGCTTAATAGTACTTTCAAATGAATACATACCGTGACAAGATTTTGAAGGAGTTCAAAATGGATCGGCAAAGAAGGAGTTCTTGGCTGTGTTATAAGGTGTGAACATTGAGTAAGACTTGTATCCTGACCGCGGCAGAATAGAGAGAAAGGACGAAGGTCGTCCCCTATGCTTAAGACATAGGCCCTACAGTATGCTATGCTGTGTACCGCACCTGAAATGTGCCTTGCCATGGGTTAGTCAAGGGGTACAAGAGTGATCCAAGAATGGATCACAAGACAGCGGTCAAAGTTATCCTTAGTAACTAGTGGACTAAGGAATTTTCTCGATTATGGAGGTGGTAAGAGAGTTCGTCGTAAAGGGTTATGCCGATGGAAACTTTGACACTAATCCAGATTATTCTGAGTAGTAAACTGGATTCGTATAGTAGAACAGTTATTTGGAATAGCTCCAAGTAGAACGTGGTAGCTGCATCTAGGAGATGACATAGAGATTTGTAAAGCACACACGGATCTGAAAGGTTCAGACCCGTTGACTGTAACCTCTCTCACAAGCATAACATGATCAAACCCAGAACTCTTTGGGTGTTAGTCACATGGGGATGTGACCTTGAGTGTTAATCACATATCGATGTGAACTGGATTATTGACTCTAGTGCAAGTGGGAGACTGTTGGAAATATGCCCTAGAGGCAATAATAAATTAGTTATTATTATATTTCCTTGTTCATGATAATCGTTTATTATCCATGCTAGAATTGTATTGATAGGAAACTCAGATACATGTGTGGATACATAGACAACACTATGTCCCTAGTAAGCCTCTAGTTGACTAGCTCGTTGATCAATAGATGGTTACGGTTTCCTGACCATGGACATTGGATGTCGTTGATAACGGGATCACATCATTAGGAGAATGATGTGATGGACAAGACCCAATCCTAAGCCTAGCACAAGATCATGTAGTTCATATGCTAAAGCTTTTCTAATGTCAAGTATCATTTCCTTAGACCATGAGATTGTGCAACTCCCGGATACCGTAGGAATACTTTGGGTGTGCCAAACGTCAGAACGTAACTGGGTGGCTATAAAGATACACTACAGGTATCTCCGAAAGTGTCTGCTGGGTTGGCACGAATTGAGACTGGGATTTGTCACTCCGTGTAAACGGAGAGGTATCTCTGGGCCCACTCGGTAGGACATCATCATAATGTGCACAATGTGATCAAGGAGTTGATCACGGGATGATGTGTTACGGAACGAGTAAAGAGACTTGCCGGTAACGAGATTGAACAAGGTATCGGGATACTGACGATCGAATCTCGGGCAAGTAACATACCGATAGACAAAGGGAATTTTATGCGGGATTGATTGAATCCTTGACATCGTGGTTCATCCGATGAGATCATCGTGGAGCATGTGGGAGCCAACATGGGTATCCAGATCCCGCTGTTGGTTATTGACCGGAGAACGTCTCGGTCATGTCTGCATGGTTCCCGAACCCGTAGGGTCTACACACTTAAGGTTCGGTGACGCTAGGGTTATAGAGATATTAGTATGCGGTAACCCACAAGTTGTTCGGAGTCCCGGATGAGATCCCGGACGTCACGAGGAGTTCCGGAATGGTCCGTAGGTAAAGATTTATATATGGGAAGTCTTGTTTTGGTCGCTGGAAAAGTTTCGCGCATTATCGGTATTGTACCGGGAGTGCCGAAAGGGGTCCGGGGGTCCACCAAGGGGGTCCACCTGCCCCGGGGGGCCACATGGGCTGTAGGGGTGTGTGCCTTGGCCTATATGGGCCAAGGGAACCATCCCCAAGAGGCCCATGCGCCAAGAGATAAGGGAAAGGAAGAGTCCTAAAGGGGGAAGGCACCTCCTAGGTGCCTTGGGGAGGATGGACTCCTCCTTGGCCGCACCCTTCGTTGGAGGAAGGGCCAAGGCTGCGCCCCCCTCTCCCTTGGCCCTATATATAGTGGGGGGAAGGGAGGGCAGCCTTACCTAAGCCCTGGCGCCTCCCTCTCCCTCCCATGACACATCTCCCTCCTCCCGCAGCGCTTGGCGAAGCCCTGTTGGAATCCCGCTACTTCCACCACCACGCCGTCGTGCTGCTTGATCTCCATCAACCTCTCCTCCCCCTTGCTGGATCAAGATGGAGGAGATGTTGCTGCTCCGTACGTGTGTTGAACATGGAGGTGCTGTCCGTTCGGCGCTAGGATCATTGGTGATTTGGATCACGACGAGTACGACTCCATCAACCCCGTTCTCTTGAACGCTTCTGCGCGCGATCTACAAGGGTATGTAGATCCACTCCTCCCTCGTTGCTAGATGACTCCATAGATTGATCTTGGTGACACGTAGGAAAATTTTGAATTATTTCTATGTTCCCCAACAACAGATTCACCAAGGGCACCACTGAGGAGGAGCAGGAGTACATCTGCAGCAGGCTTGAGGAAGAACGAAGGCTCAAGGCCACCGTTGCAGCTGGTGATGATGATGAAGGGAACTCCTCAGAGGAGGAGCATGTTGATGAAGAGATCGCCGAGCTGGAGGGACTAGGAGTCGTGGCTGCCGGGATAGGACCTACCGGTTCTAAGGCTGCCGGGACCGAGGCTGCCAGAGTAGAGGGGGCCGAAGCGCGTGAAGAAGAGGAGGGACTCGAAGCAGAGCCCCAAGCCTTAGAGCAGAAGCATCGGCTCTGTGAGAGGGGGAGCCGAGAACCAGCAGTACCGTCTTCGTTGTGGGCCGGGCTCAAGGGGAAGAAGATGACCACCAAGAGTAGCAAGGAGGATGTTGTGCGCTGCCACTTGGCCCGCCTTGTTCTAGCTCCGACACAGCCTCCCCGGCAGAGGGTGGTGAAGGGTGTCGACCCCACGCCGCCATCGAGTCTAGTTCCAATAGCGAGCATGACCCCACCGCCACTCATGAGGGCCAGGGAATCACCCCCGTCCCTGGTGTATGAGATGGATGCCATGCTTGACGACCTAGAGTGAGGACAATCATTTGCTTTTCTTGATTCCAATTTCTTTTCTTTTTGGTTTTCAGCTGATCTTGTGATGTTGGCCTTGACAGGGATGAAGAGACTCTTGCTCAACGGGCCAAGCGGGCCAAGACAACGGCGGGGCTGGGATCGATGTCACATGCTGAACTAGCAAGGGGTGCTGGGGATGACCCCATACCCAGCCCCCGGGCTAGTCCTTTGCACGAAGGCATGGGACAGATCGTGTACACTGGCAGCCATGCCAAAGTTTCTCTCCTGTCGCCCATCAAGGAAGCCGGCGGGAGCCCCCAGAGGGAAAACCGGCAGCAGGCGATGACCACTTCAGCCCCTTCTGCAAGCGACGCCCAAGGTGGGGGTCCCCAGAAAGGGCTCCTTCTGCTGGGCCGGTCCATGCTGATGCCACCCCCATGGAAGGAGGGGACGCCAGACACCCGCCAGCAATAGTCACTACTGGGGAATGAGAAGTTTCTTCTCACCACCCACCGACAGGTAACCCATTCGCCTTTGAACTCGCATCAAGAACTTTCTGTTTTCTTGATCCTTGTATTATCCTTGTCTCCATTCCCTACAACCCCCGTGCTTGAGGATAAGGAGCTCTTATGACATAGGGAAGGATGCTGCCACAGAGGCCCTCAAGATTGCCACTGATGAAGGTCACACGGAAGCCCCCAGGGATAATCAAGTTGTCTCGAAAGTAATGGAGAAGATCCTCGGCAGCGCATCTAGGCCTATCATGGAGATTGAGGAGAAAGCACCCCTCTAGACTAATGCTTCAAATGTGAGGGCGCATTTTCCCGTCAGCGATTTGGTGATGGTCTTGGCTCATCCAGCTCTGGCAGCCCCCAGTTCATCAAATCTTATTGAGCCAAAATTTGATGATGAGATCAGCCGCATACTGGCTCCCTTGACCCAGAGAGCCAAAGAAGGGGTTCATCATGTCGACCACTCCAAAGATTTGGCCAAAAGCAGTAGGTGGTTCAAGAAGAACATGGGGCATTGGATGTGACCACTCCACAACTGAAGGACAAAGACGAAGAGTTGCGCACTTGGTATAATAAGCAATCCCAAGAGCTCAGGAACCAGGTGGAGAGAATGGCTGCCGCTACAGAGGGGCAAATGTCTGCGATGGCCAGCTGACGAAGCTTGAGGCGCAGCTCGACGCCAAGGTAAAAGTCCTTGCCGCTCATGAGGAAGCCCTGGCTGACGCCCTCCGTGCCAAAGATGATGATCTGGAAAACCTTTTCCAGAAGTGCACCAAGATCCTACATGACAGCCACAAGAAGGCCATCAACTCACAGGCTCATGATGCGGCAGCCAAACTCAAGGAGGTCTTCGACAACCTTGCCGCAACCTCTGGAGCGAAGACAAAGCTTGAGGTCCAAGTGGGGAAGTTGGAGGAAGAGCTTGCCGGGAATAAGAAAGAGACCAAGGCCCTTCGAGAAGAAGCGGGGAAGGCAGCCTCCATGTTAGAGGGGATGTAGTCACAACTTGCATCCAAGGGCCAGGATCTGAATATTGCTGCCAGCACCTTCGAGGATTTGACAGCTAAGCTTGCTACCTTGCAGAAGGATCCTGAACATGCCAAAGACAAAGAGAAGGTCCTGACGGAGGAAGTCAATACTGCTGGGACTCTCCAGAGGAAGCAAAGCTCAAGTTTAAGGACCAAGTCGATCTGTACAACCTCTAGTCGAAGAGCCCGGTGAACATAGCTGAGGGCATTTCTTCTTAGATTGCCAAGATGAATATGAAGAGCTGGACCTTCTCTGTCAACAAGCACGAGGCCCCAATCATCAAGCTGACACACTTCTTTGAGGGCCTTATTGAAGGCTTGAAGACATACGAGGATGACAAATCCTCTTGCTTCGCTAGTGAGTCCCATAAGTTTTCTCAGGATGCCATCTTCATCGTCCTCGTCAACTTCGCACAACACCATCTTGACATTGATCTCTCCGACGCCTGCGTGAGGCTGCCTGCCGGGACGGACACTTCCGCTGTTGCACAAGTTGTCGGGCCTTTGGCCGACAAGGTTCTTCGCGTCCCCCGGGTCCAAGGAGGACGCCGGGACTAGCTTCTCTTGCTCCGTTCACTAGGATGCTGCCAAACAAAAATACATATTTCAGCCTTAAGTTAGGTCTCTCTACTTCCTATGATGTAATAGTACTCTTAAGTAGTTGTGTGGACCAGCGCTATCATTTAAGTTTATCTTGCCCATCGTTCTTGTATGATTGCAAATCATGCACATGCTGGGAGCCTACCAGGGAAAACACTAGCTATGCTGCCGTAGGGATGGGCCCTTAGCATTCTTGCAAGCGTAGGCACCACCAGCAAGTTACCCTTCGATGTTATCGATGGGGCTGCCTAGTCTATTGAGCGGACTCAAAACAAACGAGGACGCAAGCGATAACGGAAGATTCCCTTTGCGTTACAGATATCCCATACAGAATGCTAGGGTCTAAACCAAAGGAGTCGCAAAGGATACACACAAAAAATCTTGAAACTGGAAAAAGGTTTCGTAGCTTATCTTTTCTTAATCTGGTAATTGTCACCGTCGCAGGGGCGCGAGTCCTCCTCTTTCCTGGAATCCCCCCACATAAGGTAATGTGCAACTTGTACGCAACATGGTGGCGACGCACCACACTGTGTGATGAGACTTGCCAGGGCAGGATGAAAATAAGCCCTATCGCGATTCCTCTTTGTAGCGCAGTGCTGCTCCACGGGCTGGGGGCTTAGCTGAACATTCATTTCCGCGGAAAGAACGTCTGTGCTGCCAGGCGCAGCTCATCAATGACCGGATCTTGTGTCTCCGCACCGCCGCCGCTGCATCCTACGCATGAAGGAAATCGTGGCATGAGTGATAACACCACTACTTATGGCGGCTGCGCCGCCCATGGTGCCGAGCTTGTCTGTCGTGGCTGCGGCGCCCGTAGCGCTCATAACCACAGACGAAGGGATTGATGGAGTAGGGAATGGTGCTGCCTCGCCATTCTCCTCCCCTTGGGAGTCATAGATGATGAAGACTGATGAAGATCGACGCGCTGGCTGCCGCTTCAGATTCGCACAAGCGATGCCCCCTCCCTGGCGCGCCAAAGATGTCACAGTGGAAGCATGATCACCTATGGGGCATGGGTGCCCCTTTGTGGTTCGTCAAGGGGGATGACCACATTGCACAAAAAGTAGAAGTAGCAGGGGACAACACGGCGATGGACAACTCTCCTTTACCCAAGTTTGGGCCGCTTTGCAGCATAAAACACTACTCCTTCTATGGTGGATTGAACTTAAGGAAGGCAAAGACACGAGGTGCACTAGCCCAACAAGGATGCCTAGGGGAATGTGACTATGTGCATACTGTCGGATTTCGGGCTCCGCAAACCCTTGATAGATTCGAACTATGCAGTGCGTGCGAAGAACTCAACCTCCCTAGTTTGCCTACTCGCTGATCTCATGGCCTAGCTCGATGAACAGGAAGGAAATGGTACACAACAGTTTACCCAGGTTTGGGCCACCTTGCGGTGTAAAACCCTACTCATGCTTTGTGGTGTATTGGCCTCGAGATGGGCTGAGGATGAACTAGTACAGTGGAAGAACAACCTCAGGAGATGCGCTCTTGAGTTGGTGTGCTGGTGGGGATGGAATGGATTCGATTCCTCTCTACGGTGGTGGATGGGCCCTATTTATAGTGGCCTTGGTCCTCTTCCCAAATGAAGGCAGGAAGGGATCCCACAATGGCCAAATTCAAAGGGAGACAGCCAGTACATCTTATCCTGACAAAAGTAGTCTTCGCCTGCAAAGTTTTTGGTCGTGACGTCGTGGTGGGCTCGGCGATGACCTTCGTCCTACCGTCCTGGCGGTCTTGGTCTTGTTGCACAAGAATGGAAACCTTTGGCTGATTCCTCGGGACTCTGGGCCTGCGCTTGCCTCCTTAGCACCAAATAGGAAACCGCCATCGTGTGCCCGCTGGCGCCTACCTGGCCTTGGTCATCATGGCTCACGTCATCTGAATCTCACAAGGTGAGGCTTGTACAGGAATCTCCGCTCCTCAGGAGCCAGTTGAGGAGGCAACTCGTTCTGGAGGTCTTGGTGTCGTCCACCTTGCGAGGCTTGGCCCCTCGCGAGGGTCTTGAGTCGTTGATGTTGAAGGTGGGCCATACCAGGCCGTCGATGGAGCCACGCCGTGGGATGCAGGAAGGCAAGTCTGGGTACCCCCATTCCCAGAACGCTGACAGTAGCCCCCAGGCCCAAGGCGCACTCGGACTTGGCTTCGAGGCGAAGCCAAAGGGTAAGTGCGGAGTGCCGCGGGCCCTAACCGCGTGCAGCCTCGGTCGACGTGTGGCAATTGATGGGAAGTGGGCGTCTCCGCTTCCTCACACTGCCTCGGCAACCGTTCTACTTGACAAGAGACTCTTGCATGCAGAGAAAGATCATTGTTGCATGGGATCTTGGAGACCGGCGGTTTGCCTCCCTCTGGCTATAAATGAGGGGAGTGGCGGAGCCTCCTTCGCTCATCTCCGTATCCTTGCTGCCTGCTCCTTCTCCACCTTCTTTGTCTTGCCGTCTTGTCGTAGCATCCATGGCGCCGATGAGGAGGTTCTCCGCGACGGAGAATGGAAAATCCCTCTTGAAGAGCCCGGGCCACTTCCACCAAAGAAGAGGCTTGGTCGCCCTTGCAATGCCGGCGAGGGGCATGAGATAACGCACCCTTGGTACGAACAACCTCTGCCTGGTTTCCTGGTCCCTCTGTATGCCCGCGCGTAGAGCCCTAGGCAGGGTGGCAGTGCCGAGTGCCTCCCGGCCCGGGATCATAGTGGCCAGGCCGCGGCTGCGCGACCAACCGGCCTGCGAACCCACGCCGAGGGCACCTCACTCGAGTTCGTGGTGTGGGCGGTAATGCTGCCGCGCACGTGGATCCGGCTCTCGAGGTTGTTCATCGAGGAGATGCCACCGAGGGGGCCGCTCAAGCTGTGGCTGCAACACACCGGGTGCTACAGCCTAGCCACGGAGGCGGAGGTCGAGGTCATCCCCCGGGTGATATCTTCATGACCTACGGATGGGGCGAGGTAGCCCGCGCCTGCTGGCCGAAGGGGGCCCTCGCCATCCACTTCAAGTACGATGGTGCCTCCATGCTATTCGTCAAGGTCTTCGACAAGGATGGCCAGTGCCTGGAGTGTTGCTCCGTGAGGGGTAGTCCTCGTGGCGCGGCCACGGGCGCTGAACTTGCCCCCAGCCTTGCCGGCAACTCCTCAAGCAGCAGCAACGACCTCCTGGAATCCAGCGACTCTCCCGAGCCCAGCGATTCTCTGGAGTACAACGATGATAGCTATGTGCCGTCGAGCTCTCGCTGTGCCCATAGCGCAGCAGCGGCGTCCGCTCGGCGTCGTCGGTGATACCCAGCGGCCGGGGTCCTTCGGGGCCTTCTTCTTTTGTTTTCCCAGCGAAGAATTGTGACGAGCCCCCTGGCGGTATGTAAAAAATAGTAGTGCTTTTGCTCCAACGTTCCCCTTCCTAATATGATGTTGAAATTGCGTATCCTACTCTGGCACAGTTCCCCCTTTTCATTCTCGCGGTAGCTTAGTGCTCTACGCCGACAGGACCCAGTCCCCAGGCAGGCTTCAGCCGTCGCTGGTATGCCAGGTCGCGATGCCGTGGTCAAGGCCAGGGGGTGAGCGGCCCGAGGTCCAGTAAGATCTCATGAGGCGCGATGCTCAAGAGGTCCCCTTTGGCGTGCAACTGGCTCCCTGAAGGACGAAAAGGAAAGTGACATTGCTCTTCTAGATGCTCTATGTCCTCGGGTCTCGGGCCTCGAGTGAGGCTCGGCCGCCGCTGGTATGCCAGATCGCGATGTCGTGGTCAAGGCCAGGGGACGAGGGCTCGTGAGCCAGTAGGAACCCCTAAGGCGTGATGCTCAGGACCCTCCTTTAACGTGCAAGCGAATTGCATGAAAAATGGATGGCCGGCAGGGCCGCCTGTAGTTAAGCTATGAGATTCCTACGAATTAGTCCAAGGAGGAGAACATAACACATAACCGCGCTTGCTGTCCTGCCATTGATCTTTTCGCAAGAAGATGAAGGCACTGAGGATCTAGCAAGGTGACGTGCGCGGGGCAGGCCGCGAACCAGAGCTCGATCTCTCAGATTTGTTAGCGCACGGACGGACCCGAGCACGAGCGCCGTGCCAGCATGTGTAGCCCCCGCTGCGGGATGAGCAAGAGGCGGGTCAGCAATGCAGGGAGGCTGCGAAGGGCGACAAAGCATCAGGTAAGCAGGTGATAATCATAAAGCAATTCATGACCAAAGGGTAGATCCAGTTCTAGTGGATGCAAATAACGATACATGCCGCAGGGACGGACCCATGGAGCTTGGGGGTGATGCTGCCCGAGGGGCGCCCCCAACTGAACGAACCAAAAAGTGTCACCTGGGACTGTTGCTGAAGAGGAGTTGGAGTAGCTGAAGACGCGTGCTGTAGAAGTCACTTCTCATGAGCCGCCCAGGTCCTGAGCCTCGAGGGGCCCCGCGGGCCTGGGGGCTCATGAGGATCCATCATCGTCTCTGATAGGATCGCCTGGTGCCTAGCCTCACGAGCCACCAGGACGCCCCGCATGTGGCGCTGGTGCACGACAGCCACACTCAGCAAGCTAAAAGGCATGTGGACATAGCTGTGAGGGGGCCCTCACACCGACCAATGTGGGATGGCCAGAAGAGCTCATGAGACGCGGCCCTGTGATGTCTACTACACAACCTTATTCTTGTAGACGTTGTTGGGCCTCCAAGTCCATAGGTTTGTAGGACAGTAGCAAATTTCCCTCAAGTGAATGACCTAAGGTTTACCAATCTGTGGGAGGCATAGGATGAAGATGGTCTCTCTCAAACAACCCTGCAACCAAATAACAAAGAGTCTCTTGTGTCCCCAACACATCCAATACAATGGTAAATTGTATAGGTACACTAGTTCGGCGAAGAGATGGTGATACAAGTGTAATATGGATGGTAGATATAGGTTTGTAATCTAAAAATATAAAAACAGCAAGGTAACTAATGATAAAAGTGAGCAAAAACGATATTGTGATGCGTTGAAACAAGGCCTAGGGCTCATACATTCACTAGTGCAAGGTCTCTCAACAATAATAACATAATTGGATCATATAACTATCCCTCAACATGCATCAAAGAGTCACTCCAAAGTCACCAATAGTGGAGAACAAACGAAGAGATTATTGTAGGGTATGAAACCACCTCAAATTTATCCTTTCTGATCGATCTATTCAAGAGTTCGTAGTAAAACAACACGAAGCTATTCTTTCCGTTCGATCTATCCTAGAGTTCGTACTAGAATAACACCTTAAGACACAAATCAATCAAAACCCTAATGTCACCTAGATACTCCAATGTCACCTCAAGTATCTGTGGGAATGATTATACGATATGCATCACACAATCCCAGATTCATCTATTCAACCAACACAAAGAACCTCAAAGAGTGCCCCAAAGTTTCTACCAGAGAGTGAAGACAAACGTGTTCCATCCCCTATGCATAAGTTCACGAGGTCACGAAACTCGCAAGTTGATCACCAAAACATACATCAAGTGGATCATGTGATATCCCATTGTCACCACAGATAAGCACATGCAAGACATACATCAAGTGTTCTCAAATCCTTAAAGACTCGGTCCGATAAGATAACTTCAAAGGGGAAACTCAATCCATTACAAGAGAGTAGAGGGGGAGAAACATCATAAGATCCAACTATAATAGCAAAGCTCACGATACATCAAGATCGTGTGAATCAAGAACACGAGAGAGAGAGATCAAACACATAGCTACTGGTACATACCCTCAGACCCGAGGGTGAACTACTCCCTTCTAGTCATGGATAGCGCCGGGATGACAACGATGGCCACCGGAGAGGGATTCCCCCCTCCGGAAGGGTGCCGGAACGGGTCTAGATTGGTTTTTGGTGGCTACAGAGGCTTGCGGCGGCGGAACTCCCGATATCGGTTATTTTCTGGAGGTTTCAGTATTTATAGGAATTTTTGGCGTCGGGAACAAGTCAGGAGGTCTCCGAGTCTTCCACGAGGGTGGAGGGCGCACCCTACCCCCTGGGCTCTCCCTCCTATCTCGTGGATGCCTCAGGACTCTTCTGGCCCAACTATTGTACTCCGGGGGCTTCTTTTGGTCCATAAAAATAAAATTGGCACATCAATTGGACTCCATTTGGTATTCCTTTTTTGTAAAACTCAAAAACAAGGAAAAAACAGAAACTGGCACTGGGCTCTAGGTTAATAGGTTAGTCCCCAAAATCATATAAAATAGCATATAAATGCATATAAAACATCCTAGATGGATAATATAATAGCATGGAACAATAAAAAATTATAGATACATTGGAGACGTATCACCCTGTTGAGCCTAGGGATGTTCACGTAGGCGCGTCGCTTGCTGTCCTTCGCAGGGTAGGGAGCTGCGGCAGGTAGTGGGCGATGATCGCCTGACATAGCTCTTGCCTCCTGAAGCTCCTCGATCGCCTTGGTGATGAACTCCTAAGCGCCTGGCGCCTCGCACCCTGCGCTTTCCTCACGGAAGCACACTTGAATCACGCCGCCACATGGCGCCCGAGCGCCTCCCTTGTGACGCTGGCCAGGTCAGAGGCCCTCCAGAGGAGATCCCCTGAGCCCAGCCTGATAGGGGCACCGGGTGCGCCTTCCTATGCGAGAGGGGAAGGCGCCCTGTCAGTGGGCGCAGGGCTTGAGGCAACACTGTTGGATGCCCCACCATCTTGAGGTCCTTGGCGGAGCAGCTGCATCTTCTTCTTGGGGACAGCCTCATGAGGGTAGGTAGCGCCCTCGTCATCTGGGTCCTCGACAGCTGCAGCCTGGTAAGCGTGCTCGAGAGAGCACACCGCATCCTTCTCCTTGTAGGCGACTGTGATGATGCCGGAACTTCCTGGCATCTTGAGGACATTGTAGCCATGGTGGGTCACAACCATGAACTTGGCCAGGGCTGGGTACCCAAGGATGTGGTTGTACGGGAGGTGGATGTGGGCGACATCGAAGTCGATGAGCTCGTGCGGTAGTTGTCGTGCTTTCCGAAGGTGACAGGGAGGCGGGCCTGCCCTATTGGGGTGGTGGAGGCGTCAGTTACTCCTGAGAAAGGCTTGGTAGGCTGAAGCTGGTGGTACAGTACCTGGAGCCTGTCGAACATTGATAACCCACAAGTATAGGGGATCGCAACAGTTTTCGAGGGTAAAGTATTCAACCCAAATTTATTGATTCAACACAAGTGGAGCCAAAGAATACTCTCAAGTATTAGCAGCTGAGTTGTCAATTCAACCACACCTGGAAACTTAATATCTGCAGCAAAGTGTTTAGTAGCAAAGTAATATGATAGTAGTGGTAATGGTAGCAAAAGGTAACAGTAGTAAAAGTAATGTTTTTGGTATTTTGTAGGGATAATAGCAATAGCAACGGGAAAGTAAATAAGCGAAGAACAATATATGGAAAGCTGGCAGGCAATGGATCGGTGATAGAGAATTATGCCGGATGCGGTTCATCATGTAACAGTCATAACCTAGGGTGACACAGAACTAGCTCCAGTTCATTGATATAATGTAGGCATGTATTCCGAATATAGTCATACGTGCTTATGGAAAAGAACTTGCATGACATCTTTTGTCCTACCCTCCCGTGGCAGTGGGGTCCTTACGGAAACTAAGGGATATTAAGGTCTCCTTTTAATAGAGTACCGGAACAAAGCATTAACACATAGTGAATACATGAACTCCTCAAACTACGGTCATCACCGGTAAGTATCCCGATTATTGTCACTTCGGGGTTAACGGATCATAACACATAATAGGTGACTATAGACTTGCAAGATAAGATCAAGAACACTCATATATTGATTAAAACATAATAGGTTCAGATCTGAAATCATGGCACTCGGGCCCTAGTGAAAAGCATTAAGCATAGCAAAGTAATAGCAAAATCCATCTCAGAACATAGTGGACACTAGGGATCAAACCCTAACAAAACTAAATTGATTACATGATAGATCCCATCCAACCCATCACCGTCCAGCAAGCCCACGATGGAATTACTCACACACGGCGGTGAGCATCATGAAATTGGTGATGGAGGATCGTTGATGATGACGATGGCGACGGATTCCCCTCTCTGGAGCCCTGAACGGACTCCAGATCAGCCCTCCCGAGAGGTTTTAGGGCTTGGCGGCGGCTCTGTATCGTAAAACGCGATGAATTCTTCTCCCTAATTTTTTCTCCCCGAAACACAATATATAGAGTTGGAGTTGGAGTCAGAGAGGCAACAGGGGGCCTACGAGGTAGGGGGGCGTGCCCTAGGGGGGCAGGCGCGCCCCCACCCTCATGGAGTGGTGGTGGGCCCCCTGGCCTTCATCTTTTGCAGGTATTTTTCATATTTTCTGAAAAGTTGCTCCGTGAAGTTTCAGGTCATTCCAAGAATGTTTGTTTCATGCAAGTTAGAGTTAGATCCATTCAAATTATGCAAGTTAGAGTCCAAAACAAGGGGAAAAGTGTTTGGAAAATTAGATACATTGGAGACGTATCAACTCCCCCAAGCTTAAACCTTTTCTTGTCATCAAGCAATTCAGTTGACAAACTGAAAGTGATAAAGAAAAACTTTTACAAACTCTGTTTGCTCTTGTTGTTATAAATATGTAAAGCCAGCATTCAAGTTTTCAGCAGAGATTATAACTAACCACATTCGCAATAACGCTCAGGTCTCAAGTTTACTCATATCAATAGCATAATCAACTAGCGAGGAATAATAATAAATCTCGGATGACAACACTTTCTCAAAACAATCATGATATGATAGAACAAGATGGTATCTCGCTAGCCCTTTCTGAGACCGCAAAACATAAATGCAGAGCACCTTTAAATACCAAGGACTGACTAGACATTGTAATTCCTGGTAAAAGAGATCCAGTCAAGTCATACTCAATGTAAACTAATAATAATGAATGCAAATTACAGCGGTGCTCTCCAACTGGTGCTTTTTAATAAGAGGACGATGACTCGGCATGAAAGTAAATAGATAGGCCCCTCGCGAAGGGAAGCAGGGATTTGTAGAGGTGCCAGAGCTCGGTTTTGAAATAGAGGTGAATAATGTTTTGAGCGGTATACTTTCATTGTCAACATAACAACCAAGAGATGGCGATATCTTCCATGCTACACACATTATAGGCGGTTCCCAAACAGACTGGTGAAGTTTATACTCCCCCTTCCACCAACAATCATCAATCCATGGCTTGCCCAAAATAATGAGTGCCTCCAACTAACAACAGTCCCAGGGGGAGTTTTGTTTGCAATTATTTTGATTTAGTTTGCATAAAGCATGGGACTGGGCATCCCGATGACCAGCCATTTATCTCGTGAGTGAGGAGCGGAGTCCACTCCTCTTGAGAATAACCCGCCTAACATGGAAGATACAGACAACCCTAGTTGATACATGAGCTATTCGAGCATACAAAACAAGATATTTATTTGAAGGTTTAGAGTTTGGCACATACAAATTTACTTGGAACGGCTGGTAGATATCGTATATAGGTAGGTATAGTGGACTCATGTGGAATAACTTTGGGGTTTAAGGGATTGGATGCACAAGCAGTATTCCCACTAGCAAAAGACTGGGAAGCGACCAACTTGAGAGTGACAACAGTCATGAACATGCATTAAAATTAATCAACACCGAATGCAAGCATGAGTAGGATATAATCCACCATGAACATAAATATCGTGAAGGCTATGTTGATTTTGTTTCTACTACATGTGTGAACATGCGCCAAGTCAAGTCACTTAAATCATTCAGAGGAGGATACCACCCTTTCATACCACATCATAACCATTTCAATAGAATGTTGGCACGCAAGGTAAACCATTATAACTCATAGCTAATCAAGCATGGCACAAGAAACTATGATCTCTAGTTGTCATTGCAAACATGTTTATTCATGATAGGCTGAATCAGGAACAATGAACTAATCATATTTACAAAAACAAAAGAGGTCGAGTTCATACTAGCTTCTCTCATCTCAATAAGTTCATCATATATCGTCATAATTGCCTTTCACTTGCACGACCGAACGATGTGAATAATAATAATAGTGCACGTGCATTGGACTAAGCTAGAATCTGCAAGCATTCAATAAACTGGAGAAGACAAGGCAATATGGGCTCTTTTGTCAGATCAACATTTATGCATATGAGAGCCACTCCAACAATTTAATCATGGTCTTCTCCTATCGACCCCCAAAGAAAAATAAAATAAATAAAACTATTTACACGAGAAAGCTCCCAACAAGCAAAAGAAGAACAGGAAATATTTTTGGGTTTTCTTTTTAATTACTACTACAAGCATGGAAATTAAATTAATTAAAAGCTACAACTAAATTTATTTTTTGGTTTTTCTTAAGGTTTATTAAACACAGAAGAAGAAAGCATAAAAAGGAAAATAAACTAGCATGGATGATACAATGAAAAAGTATGGGCACCAACATCTAGCAATGAGTGTGTGAACATAAATGTAATGTCGTTGAGAAATACGTACTCCCCCAAGCTTAGGCTTTTGGCCTAAGTTGGTCTATGGCCACGGCTGGCCTGGCGGATATCCATAATAGTAGCTGGGGTTGTACTGTGATGCAGCGGCTATCGCCTGCTGAGCTGCAGCGTGGCGACGAGCGGCCTCCGCTCTCCTCTCGTACTCATCTGCCTCCTCTCTGGTAATAGTATATCTTCCTTTTGCCTGATGATCAAAGAAGGCAGGAGCAGGGAGAGTAATATGGACAGCACGGCGTCTGTCAAAGATTAGTCGATACTGGAGAGGTGATTCATTCCTCTCGACAAACAGATGGTGAACATAGCATTAAAGTCTAGGTAAGCAGGAGGTAATTCAATATCATCTTCGTGTATGGCTATACCAAGAAAATTAGCTATGCGGGTTGCATAAATTCCTCCAAAGAAATCTCCATTAAATCTATTAAGATGCAACCTACGTGCAACAATGGCTCCCAAATTATAAGATTTATCTCCTAACACAACACTCCTAAGAATACTAAGGTCAGGGACACACATGTCACATGCCTCATCTTTACCATTAATGCATCTACCTATGAAGAGAGCAAAATAATGTATAGAAGGAAAGTGAATGCTCCCTATGGTAGCTTGTGTAATATCTCTAGATTCTCCCACAATTATGCTAGCAAGAAAATCTCTAAATTCAGATTTGCGAGGATCCCTTATACTACCCCATTGAGGAAGTTTGCAAGCAGTGGTAAAATACTCTAAGTCCATAGTAGAATTTTCATAAAGATCAAACAAGACAGTTGGGGAATTACGTGAAGTTGAAAATTCAAACCTCCTCACAAAGGTACTGGTGAGGTTGTGATACTGACTGCACTTCTCTTCCTCGAAGCTCACAAGATCGGCGTTACGCAAATATGCGTTGAATTCTTCCTTAATTCCTGCTCGATCCATAAAATTTTCAGAAGGCCACTCACAAGGACGCACTTGAGCGTCTCTTGGTGGCTCTTCATCAGCATCACGCATTGCAAGCCTAGGTCCTTGCTTCCTTGAGGAACCACCTTGGAACATTTTCCTAAGCATTTTTCTTCCTCTGAAAAATTCTGAAATTTTTTAGTAACTTCAAAATAAAAGTAAGCCAAACTCAATAATATTGATAGCAACTACTCCTACAAGTGCCTAGGGCCTATA
This sequence comes from Triticum dicoccoides, assembly GCF_002162155.2. NCBI lineage: Eukaryota > Viridiplantae > Streptophyta > Magnoliopsida > Poales > Poaceae > Triticum > Triticum dicoccoides. Next base: position 194,695,117 of record NC_041388.1, read on the forward strand.
TCATGCATCAAAACTACTTTTGACCATATAAATTTGACATGCAAGCTCAAGAACAGGGTCACCTAAGCAGCAAAAATTTGCAATGAATAAAGCACTAGAACAAAAACTAATTGGACTAATGGAGGAGTCACATACCAAGGAACAATCTCCCCAAGCAGTTTTGTGAGAGGTGCATTGAGCAGGGAGATCGAAAATGGCAGCAAAACGAGCTTGGACTCGGGTTTGAGCTAGATATTCGTGTTTGTGGGAGGAAGAAGAAGTGTGTGGGTGAATGGATAAGTGAAGGAGGGCCACCGTGGGCCCACGAGGTAGGGGGGCGCGCCCAGGGGGTAGGGCATGCCCTCCACCCTCGTGGGCAGGTGGTTGGCCCCCCTGCTATGTTCTCAGTGCCAAATATTCTCAAATATTCTAGAAAAAATCATATTTAAATTTCAGGGCATTTGGAGAACTTTTATTTTTATGGTATTTTTATATTGCACGGATAATCAGATAACCGACAGAAAAATATTTATTTTTGTTTTATTAAATAAAAAAAACAGAAAGTAAAAGTGGGGTACAAAAGGTTGTGCTCTCTAATTTCGTCCATCTCATGATCATCAAAAGGAATCCACTAACAAGGTTGATCAAGTCTTGTTAACGAACTCATTCCGAATAACATGGAACCAGAGAAATTTCGAATAACACTATGTTACCTCAACAGGGATATGCACATCCCCAATAATAAGAATATCATATTTCTTCTTGAAAGTAGGAAGAGGAAATTCAAAACCTCCAAATATAATCGATGGAATTTTTCCAATAGAGTTGATACTATGAACTTGAGGTTGTTTCCTCAGAAAGTGTATCGTATGCTCATTACCATTAACATGAAAAGTGACATTGCCTTTAGTGCAATCAATAACAGCCCCTGCAGTATTCAAAAAGGGTCTTCCAAGAATAATAGACATACTATTGTCCTCGGGAATATCAAGAATAACAAAGTCCGTTAAAATAGTAACGTTTGCAACTACAACAGGCACATCCTCACAAATACCGACAGGTATAGCAGTTGATTTATCAGCCATTTGCAGAGATATTTCATTAGGTGTCAACTTATTCAAATCAAGTCTACGATATAAAGAGAGAGGCATAACACTAACACCGGCTCCAAGATCAGATAAAGAAGTTTTAACATAGTTTCTTTTAATAGAGCATGGTATAGTGGGTACACCGGGATCTCCTAGTTTCTTTGGTATTCCACCCTTAAAACTATAATTAGCAAGCATGGTGGAAATTTCAGCTTCCGGTATCTTTCTTTATTAGTAACAATTTCTTTCATATACTTAGCATAAGGATTCATTTTGAGCATATCAGTTAATCGCATACGCAAAAAGATAGGTCTAATCATTTCAGCAAAGCACTCAAAATCCTCATCATCCTTTTTCTTGGATGGTTTGGGAGGAAAAGGCATGGGTTTCTGAACCCAAGGCTCACTTTATTTACCATGTTTCCTCGCAACAAAGTCTTTCTTATCATAACGTTGATTCTTTGATTGTGGGTTATCAAGATCAATAGCAGGTTCAATTTCTACATCATTATCATTACTAGGTTGAGCATCATCATGAACTTTATCAGTAACATTATTACTAGTTTCAGGTTCATTACCAGATTGTGTTTCAGCATCAGAAATAGAAATATCATTTGGATTCTCAGGTCTTTCAGTAATAGGTTAGAAGCATGCAAAGTCCTATCATTTTTCTTTTTCTTCCTTTTAGAAGGACTAGGTGCATCTATATTATTTCTCTGAGAATCTTGCTCAATTCTCTTAGGGTGGCCTTTGGGATACAAAGGTTCCTGAGTCATTCTACCAGTTCTAGTAGCCACTCTAACAGCATTATCATTATTCTTACTATTCAATTCATTGAGCAAATCATTTTGAGCTTTAAGTACTTGTTCTACTTGAGTGGTAACCATAGAAGCATGTTTACTAATAAGTTTAAGTTCACCTTTAACATTAGCCATATAATCACCCAAGTGTTCAAGCATATTTGAATTGTATTTCAATTGTCTACCAAAATAAGCATTAAAATCTTATTGCCTGGCCATAAATTTATCAAACTCATCTAAGCATGGGCTAGCAAACTTGGTAAATGGGATTTCAGCTTTATCATATCTATAGAGAGAATTTACCTTTACTACCTGTGTCGGGTTATCAAGACCATGAGTTTATTCAATAGGTAATGGATTAAGATCATGTGTTTCTTCAATAGGCGGTAAATTAAGACTGTGTATTTCTTCAATAGGCGGTAAATTCTTAACATCTTCAGCTTTAATACCCTTTTCATTCATAGATTTCTTTGCCTCTTGCATATCTTCACGGCTGAGAAATAGAATACCCCTCTTCTTCGAAGTTGGTTTAGGAATAGGCTCAGGAATTGGCTCCGGAGGTGTCCAATTATTTTCATTTGTCAACATATTATTCAATAGAATTTCAGCTTCATCCGGTGATCTTTCCATGAAAACAGAACCAGCACAAGTATCCAGGTAATCTTTGGAAGCATCGGTTAGTCCATTATAAAAGATATCAAGTATTTAATTTTTCTTAAGAGGATGATCAGGCAAAGCATTAAGTAATTGGAGAAGCCTCCCCCAAGCTTGTGGGAGACTATCTTCTTCAATTTGCACAAAATTATATATATCCCTTAAAGCAATTTGTTTCTTATGAGCAGGGAAATATTTAGCAGAGAAGTAAAAATCATATCCTTGGGACTACGCACACAACCAGGATCAAGAGAATTAAACCATATCTTAGCATCACCCTTTAATTAGAACGGGAATATTTTAAGGATATAAAAGTAGCGAGTTCTCTCATCTTTAGTAAACAGGGTAGCTATATCATTTAATTTAGTAAGATGTGCCACAATAGTTTCAGATTCATAGCCATGAAAAGGATCAGACTCAACCAAAGTAATTATATCAGGATCAACAGAGAATTCATAGTCCTTATCAGTAACACAGATAAGTGAAGTAGCAAAAGCCGGGTCAGGTTTCATTCTAGCATTTATAGATTAATTTTCCATTTAGCTAATAACCTCTTAAGTTCGTTTCTATCTTTGCAAGCTAAAATAGCTAAAGAAGCTTCTTGATCAAAGACATAACCCTCATGAATAACAAGTGATTCTTCATCATCACTTTCATCAGTATTATCAGATTCAATATTTTCAATCTCTCTAGCCCTAGCAATTTGTTCATCAAGAAAATCACTAAGTGGCACAGTAGTATCAGGCATAGAAGTAGTTTCATCATAAGTATCATGCATAGCAAAAGTGGCATCATGAATAACATGCGACATATCAGAACGAATAGCAGAAGCAGGTGTAGGTGTCGCAAGCTTACTCAAAACAGAAGATGAATCAACTGCAGAGCTAGATGGCAGTTCCTTACCTCCCCTCATAGTTGAGGGATAGATCTTGGTTTTTGGATCTCTCAAGTTCTTCATAATGATAAGAAGATATATATATCCCAAGTGACTCAAAGAATAGAGCTATGCTCCCCGACAACGGCGCCAGAAAATAGTCTTGATAGCCCACAAGTATAGGGGATCGCAACAGTTTTCGAGGGTAAAGTATTCAACCCAAATTTATTGATTCGACACAAGGGGAGGCAAAGAATACTATCAAGTATTAGCAGCTGAGTTGTCAATTCAACCACACCTGGAAACTTAATATCTGCAGCAAAGTGTTTAGTAGCAAAGTAATATGATAATAGTGGAAACGGTAGCAAAAGATAACAGTAGTAAAAGTAATGTTTTTGGTATTTTGTAGCAATGATAGCAATAGCAACGGGAAAGTAAATAAGCGAAGAACAATATATGGAAAGATCGTAGGCAATGGATCGGTGATAGAGAATTATGCCGGATGCGGTTCATCATGTAACAGTCATAACCTAGGGTGACACAGAACTAGCTCCAGTTCAATGATATAATGTAGGCATATATTCCGAATATAGTCATACGTGCTTATGGAAAAGAACTTGCATGACATCTTTTGTCCTACCCTCCCGTGGCAGCGGGGTCCTTACGGAAACTAAGGGATATTAAGGCCTCCTTTTAATAGAGTACCGGAACAAAGCATTAACACATAGTGAATACATGAACTCCTCAAACTACGGTCATCACCGGTAAGTATCCCGATTATTGTCACTTCGGGGTTAACGGATCATAACACATAATAGGTGACTATAGACTTGCAAGATAAGATCAAGAACACTCATATATTGATGAAAACATAATAGGTTCAGATCTGAAATCATGGCACTCGGGCCCTAGTGACAAGCATTAAGCATAGCAAAGTAATAACAACATCAATCTCAGAACATAGTGGACACTAGGGATCAAACCCTAACAAAACTAATTCGATTACATGATAGATCCCATCCAACCCATCACCGTCCAGCAAGCCTACGATGGAATTACTCACGCACGACGGTGAGCATCATGAAATTGGTGATGGAGGATGGTTGATGATGACGATGGCGACGGATTCCCCTCTCCGGAGCCCCGAACGGACTCCAGATCAGCCCTCCCGAGAGGTTTTAGGGCTTGGCGGTGGCTCCGTATCGTAAAATGCGATGAATTATTCTCCCTGATTTTTTTCTCCCCGAAACACAATATATAGAGTTGGAGTTGGAGTCGGAGAGGCAACAGGGGGCCCACGAGGTAGGGGGCGCGCCCTAGGGGGGCAGGCGCGCCCCCACCCTCGTGGAGAAGTGGTGGGCCCCCTGGCCTTAATCTTTTGCAGGTATTTTTCATATTTTCTGAAAAGTTGCTTCGTGAAATTTCAGGTCATTCCGAGAACGTTTGTTTCTGCACATAAATAACACCATGGTATGCTGAAAACATCGCCAGTCCGGGTTAGTTCCATTCAAATCATGCAAGTTAGAGTCCAAAGAAAGGGAAAAAGTGTTTGGAAAAGTAGATACGTTGGAGACGTATCAAACGTCTCGATAGAGAGAACATTGAGCCCCGCGCTGCCATCGATGAGTGTCTTGGTGACGAGGACGTTGCTGATGATGGGCGAGCAGAGCATCGGGAGGGCGCCGGCTGTGGACGCACACTTGAGCTGGTCAAAAGAGTCGAAGGTGATGGCGTACTTGGACCACCTGAGCGGATGCGTCGCCTCGAGCTTGGGGAGGGCCGCATTCATCTCGCAGGCGAACTGTTTGAAGATGCGATGGGAGGCAGGGGCCTGAGCATCGCCTAGGATGCAAGCCATGGCACGAGGCTCTTGGAAGCCCCTAGTCCCCTCCTCCTGGTGGTGGTCATCAATCCTTCTTGGTGGTGGCGGCAGCGGAGGAAGGCCAGCATTGCCCTGAGGACGGTCCTCGCGAGGCTAGTCTCTCCAAGAGCCCTCACAAGACTGGCCGTGCCAGCAGTCCTAACGAGGCTAATCGCGCCACTCCTAGCGGGGGTCGTGGCCGTCCCAGCGACCTCCGCCTTGGCCACCCCCATGGTGGTATCCTCGATCGTTACACTCGGGGCGAAGACCGTGGCGCCCGTCGCGGATGGCCCTGAGCTCCTGGCAGTCGCTGGTGTTGTGGCTGTGCACGTTGTGGAAGACGCATAACGGGCGGCTGACCTTGGATGACTCTGGGTGGTTGCAGCCGCGCTTCATCTCTGGTTCAGCCGCAAGCATGGCCGGCCCCTTGCACTTTGTGTCCTTGGCCTTGGTTTCTTGTCTTCGGGGTCAGCCTCCAGAAGCTTGAGGAGGGAGAGGCGTCCCTCCTTAGCTCTCACACACTTTTGCCATGCTGCACATCTCCAGAGCGATGCACAGGTCCTCGTGTATGGCGAGCTCCACCTTCATCTTGACGTCGCGGATGCCATCAGTGAACGCCAAGATGATGGCCTCATCTGACACCTTGGGGATCTTGAGGCGGACAATGTTTAAGCACTAGATGTACTTCTGCAAGGTCTCTCATGGCTGCTGCTTGATGCACCGCAGGTCTCTCGCAGCTGGCTGGCGGTCGCAAGTGCCCTGGAAGTTGGCGACGAAACGCTCTCGCATCTCATCCCAGGAGGAGATCGATCCCGTGGGGAGGTTCACGAGCCATTAGCGCGCACCATCTTTGAGGGCCATGGGAAACCAATTCGCCATAACCTTCTCGTCGCTGTTGGGCGCCTCGATGCTCAGCTCATAGAGCTACAGGAACTTGGCTGGGTCGGGGGTGTCGTCGTAGTGTGGAGGCAGGTCGGGCTTGAACTTCCCTGGCCAGACGACGCTGCGCAGCTCCAGAGTGAACGCGCGGCATCCTGCCGTGGTCATGGGAGCCTGTCGTAGAGGTGGAGCCTGATCTTGGTGCTCGCGCGCCACCACTGCAGGCGGCACACAGTCTTGACATGGCGGTGCTAGGAGCGCATGCGCGTCTTCTTGCAGCCGTGGCACCACGTGGCAGCTTGCCTCGTCTCACGCGGGCGCCATGCGCTGCAGATCGCGCCGAGGAGCCTCCCGCCTTGGCTCAATGATGGCATCCTTCCTAGGAGGTGGAGCAGGTGCTCCGCAAGCTACGTCACCCGCGGTAGGTGGCGGGTGAGGCAGCGAGCGAAATCATGCAGGAGACTCTTCGACGATGCTGATGAGCTTGGCGATGCAGTCCAGCCAGTCCTCATAGAGTTCGTCATCTGGCCGGTAGCGCAGGAGATTGCGTGCCATGAGCAGCGCCGCCTGTGCGTTCGCCGGACCACGACGAGCATGGGAAGGCGAAGCAGCCGGAGTCAGCGAGGGGGTGGCGGTGCGCCTGTCTCGCTGCACAGATGGATGCAGTGATGAAGCCTCCTGCTCGTGGCCCGCAGGGCCGGTGGCGGCGTTCGCCATTGGAGACGGGGGATGACGAGTGCAGCCGCCGCCCGCCGGTGCTGTCTGAGGGACGCGAGTGCTGAGGTCGTCCGGACGCTCAACACGAGCTCGACAAGCGTCAGCCATGGGAGCGGTGGAGTGGTGGCGAATCGACCGGCGGAAGAGAGGCTCCGATGAACCCCTACCTGGTGTGCCGAATGTAGGATTTCAGGCTCCAGAGACCCTTGATAGATTTGAACTCTAGGGTGCGTGCGAAGAACTCAACCTCCCCAGTCTGCCTACTCGCCGATCGCACGGCCTAGCTCGATGAACAGGAAGGAAATGGGACACAACAGTTTACCCAGGTTTGGGCCACCTTGCGGTGTAAAACCCTACTCCTTCTTTGTGGTGGATTAGCCTCGAGATGGACTGAGGATGAACTAGTACAGTGGAAGGACAACCTCAGGAGGTGTGCTCTTGAGCTGGTGAGCTGGTGGGGATGGAATGGATCCGATCCCTCTCTACGGTGGTAGCTAGGCCCTATTTATAGTGGCCTTGGTCCTCTTCCCAAATGAAGGCGGGAAGGGATCCCACAATGGCCAAATTCGAAGGGAGACATCTAGTACATCTTATCCTGACAAAAGTAGCCTTCGGCTGCAAAGCTTCTAGTCGGGACACCGTGGTGGGCTCGGTTATGACCTCCGTCCTACCGTCCTGGCGGTGTTGGTCTTGTTGCACGAGAATGGAAACCTTTGGCTGATTCCTCGGGACTCCGCGCCTGTTCCTGCATCCTTAGCACCAAAGAGGAAACTACTGTCCTGCGCTCACTGGCGCCTGCCTAGCCTTGGTCGTCATGGCTTACATCATCTGAATTTGACGAGGTGAGGCTTTCATAGGAATCTCTGCTCCTCAGGAGCTAGCTTGAGGAGGCAACTCCTCCTGGAGTTCTTGGTGTCGTCCGCCTCGCGAGGCATGGCCCATCGCGATGGTCTTGAGTCGTTAATGCTGAAGGTGGGCCATAAGGTTGCCATGCCGCTTAACCGTATGCTTCTTATTAGCGTGACACGCCATAAGGATGGGTGTCAATAAAGCTAATATCTTCTCTCCTATGCTGCCACGTGCTTGAACGAATCCACCTAGCTGCTTGATAGCTTGACACCGCACGGATTGATGACTTGGGTGCGATGAGGTGGATCAATGGCGTCTTGGTGAAGGTTCCCCGACAAAGGAGCTTGGCGGGTCCTGGCCTTGGTGGTCTTGGCAACCCTGCCGGGGCGAACTGGACTTGTCCTTAGGTGTGGCCTCGACCTGGCCAGGCTCTCCTACCAGGCAAGGGAGTCCTTCCCAAGGTGTCCTTTTGCTCACTTGTTTTTCTTGGTTTTGATATGCCTGGCAAGGGTAGTTCACCTAGAGGCTCTGTTTATTTGTGCATGAGTCAGGGGGAAACAAATACCCCTGTTTGTGTACACTGACAAATGTTCATGGTGGAGGTTGCGGCGCAGAAGGCCCCTTGTGCGTATGAGATGATGGACGTCGACTTCGTGCCGGCGTCCGGGTCCCCCATGGTGTAGGCGGATCAGCGGTTCAACCTGGCGATCCTATCGAGGCCCTCTTGCAGGCGGAATCAGATGTTGTGGACATGAATAGGGTGGTGGAGTCTCAACTTGACGCAAAGCGTGCGGATGCTGCTGCCATCGAGGCCCTCCTACAGGCAGTACCGGACGTCCTAGATTGGAACCGGGCGACAGAGGCTCAACTCGACGTGGACCGCCAGATGTCGCTGCCACGGAGGCCCTCTTGTAGGCGGAACCAAACGTCGTGGACATGAACCGGGCGGTGCTCGCGTCCGTGGAGAGCGCCCGCACAATCCGCATGAACGAGTAGTTGGAGGCCGAGGATAACCACACTGCGGAACCACACGTCAATAGCTATGACTGGTTCGCGCTGGCAACCGAAGACGACGAGGCCAGCTCATTCCGTGACTAGTGATATTTTTTCTGAAATCGCCTGACTTTCATCATTTGGGTCAGTCGGCCATTTCAGGCAGTTGGATGAAGATCCTACGTCTCCTAACCCTTCTTCTTCCTCACTCTTGTTCTTGCCGAATAGACCACCGCACCGGTGCACATATCTTCCCCAATAGGCATTTGGATAAACATATTGTATGAACGAAAATTAGGTGTGAGCAGTTGGATGGCTGAGTTTGGTTCGATCACATGCGGTAACACATGTCAATTAGGGTGTGTTCCCTTGGTTGGGTTTGCGGCATGCCAGTGTTGGGGAACGCAGTATTTAATGTTTTTACCTACGATCACGCAAGATCTATCTAGGAGATGCATAGAAACGAGAGGGGAGAGTGTGTCTATGTACCCTCATAGATGTTGGGGAACATAGTAATTTCAAAAAAATTCCTACGCACACGCAAGATCATGGTGATGCATAGCAACAAGAGGGGAGAGTGTTGTCCACTTACGCTCGTAGACCGAAAGCGGAAGCGTTAGCACAATGCGGTTGATGTAGTCATACGTCTTCACGACCCAACCGATCAAGTACCGAACGTACAACACCTCCGAGTTCAGCACACATTCAGTCTGATGACGTCCCTCGAACTCCGATCCAGCCGAGTGTTGAGGGAGAGTTTCGTCAGCACGACGACGTGGTGACGATGATGATGTTCTACCGACGTAGGGCTTGGCCTAAGCACCGCTACAGTATTATCGAGGTGGACTATGGTGGAGGGGGGCACCGCACACGGCTAAAAGATCAAACGATCAATTGTTGTGTCTATGGGGTGCCCCCTGCCCCCATATATAAAGGAGAAAGGGGGGTGTGGCCGGCCTAGAGAGGGGCGCGCCAGGAGGAGTCCTTCTCCTACCGGGAGTAGGACTCCCCCTTTTCGTTGATGGACTAGGAGAGAGAGGAGAAAGAGGTGGAGGAGAAGAAGGAAGGGGGGCGCCGCCCCCCCTCTCCTTGTCCTATTTGGACTAGGGGGGAGGGGGCGCGGCCCATGCCCTGGCCGCCTCTCCACTGTTTCCACCAAGGCCCACTAAGGCCCATTAAGTCCCCCCGGGGGGGGGGGGGTCCGGTAACCTCCTGGTACTCCGGTAAAATCCCGATTTCACCTGGAACACTTACGATATCCGAACATAGGCTTCCAACATATCAGTATTCATGTCTCGGCCATTTTGTGACTCCTCGTCATGTCCGTGATCACATCCGGGACTCCGAACAACCTTCGGTACATCAAAACATATAAACTCATAATATAACTGTCATCGAAACGTTAAGCGTGCGGACCCTACGGGTTCGAGAACTATGTAGACATGACCGAGACACGTCTCCGGTCAATAACCAATAGAGGAACCTGGATGTTCATATTGGCTCCCACGTATTCTACGAAGATCTTTATCGGTCAGACTGCATAACAACATACGTTGTTCCCTTTGTCATCGGTATGTTACTTGCCCAAGATTCGATCATCGGTATCTCAATACCTAGTTCAATCTCATTACCGACATGTCTCTTTACTCGTTCCGTAATACATCATCCCGTAACTAACTCATTAGTTGCAATGCTTGCAAGGCTTATAGTGATGTGCATTACCGAGTGGGCCCAGAGATACCTTTCCGACAATCGGAGTGACACATCCTAATCTCGAAATACGCCAACCCAACAAGTACCTTCGAAGACACCTGTAGAGCACCTTTATAATCACCCAGTTACGTTGTGACGTTTGGTGGCACACAAAGTGTTCCTCTGGTAAACGGGAGTTGCATAATCTCCTAGTCATAGGAACATGTATAAGTCATGAAGAAAGCAATAGCAACAAACTAAACGATCGAGTGCTAAGCTAAGAAATGGGTCAAGTCAATCACATCATTCCCCTAATGATGTGATCCCGTTAATCAAATGACAACTCATGTGTATGGTTAGGAACCATAACCATCTTTGATCAATGAGCTAGTCAAGTAGAGGCATACTAGTGACCCTCTGTTTGTATGTATTCACACATGTATTATGTTTCCGGTTAATACAATTATTGCATGAATAATAAACATTTATCATGATATAAGGAAATAAATAATAACTTTATTATTGCCTCTAGGGCATATTTCCTCCAGTCTCCCACTTGCACTAGAGTCAATAATCTAGTTCACATCGCCATGTGATTTAACATCAATAGTTCACATCACCATGTGATTAACACCCATAGTTCACATGGTCATGTGACCAACACCCAAAGGGTTTACTAGAGTCAATAATCTAGTTCACATCGCTATGTGATTTATACCCAAAGAGTACTAAGGTGTGATCATGTTTTGCTTGTGAGGGAAGTTTAGTCAACGGGTCTGCCACATTCAGATCCATATGTATTTTGCAAATTTCTATGTCAAGAATGCTCTGCATGGAGCTACTCTAGCTAATTGCTCCCACTTTCAATATGTATCCCGATTGAGACTTTGAGTCATCTGGATCAGTGTCAAAACTTGCATCGACGTAACCCTTTACGACGAACCTTTTGTCACCTCCATAATCGAGAAACATATCCTTATTCCACTAAGGATAATTTTGACCAATGTCTAGTGATCTACTCCTAGATCACTATTGTACTCCCTTGCCAAACTCGGGGCAGGGTATACAATAGGTCTAGTACACAGCATGGCATACTTTATAGAACCTATGGCTGAGGCATAGGGAATGACTTTCATTCTCTCTCTATCTTCTGTTGTGGTCGGGTTTTGAGTCTTACTCAACTTGACACCTTGTAACACAGGCAAGAACTCCTTCTTTGACTGTTCCATTTTGAACCACTTCAAAATCTTGTCAAGGTATGTACTCATTGAAAAACTTATCAAGCGTCTTGATCTATCTCTATAGATCTTGATGCTCAATCTGTAAGCAGTTTCACCAAGGTCTTTCTTTGAAAAACTCCTTTCAAACATTCCTTTATGCTTTGCGTAATAATTCTACATTATCTCCGATCAACAATATGTCATTCACATATACTTATCAGAAATGATGTACTTCTCCCACTCACTTTCTTGTAAATACAGGCTTCACCGCAAGTCTATATAAAACTATATGCTTTGATCAACTTATCAAAGCGTATATTCCAACTCCGAGATGCTTGCACCTGTCCATAGATAGATCGCTGGAGCTTGCATATTTTGTTAGTACCTTTAGGATTGACAAAACCTTCTGGTTGCATCATATACAACTCTTCTTTAATAAATCCATTAAGGAATGCAGTTTTGTTTATCCATTTGCCAGATTTCATAAAATGTGGCAATTGCTAACATGATTCGGACAGACTTAAGCATAGATACAAGTGAGAAACTCTCATCGTAGTCAACACCTTGAACTTGTCAAAAACCTTTTTGCGACAATTCTAGCTTTGTAGATAGTAACACTACTATCAGCTTCCGTCTTCCTCTTGAAGATCCATTTAATCTCAATGGCTAGCCGATCATTGGGCAAGTCAATTAAAGTCCATACTTTGTTCTCATACATGGATCTCATCTCAGATTTCATGGCCTCAAGCCATTTCATGGAATTTGGGCTCATCATCGCTTCCTCATAGTTCGTAGGCTCGTCATGGTCAAGTAACATGACCTCCAGAACAGGATTACCGTACCACTCTGGTGCCGATCTCACTCTGGTTTACCTACAAGGTTTCGGTAGTAACTTTATCTAAAGTTACATGATCTTCATCATTAGCTTCCTCACTAATTGGTGTAGTAGTCACAGGAACAGATTTCTATGATGAACTACTTTCCAATAAGGGAGCAGGTACAGTTACCTCATCAAGTTCTACTTTCCTCCCACTCACTTCTTTCGAGAGGAACTCCTTCTCTGGAAAGGATCCATTCTCAGCAATGAATGTCTTGCCTTCGGATCTGTGATAGAAGGTGTACCCAACATTTTCTTTTGGGTATCCTATGAAGACGCACTTCTCGGATTTGGGTTTGAGCTTATCAGGTTGAAACTTTTTCACATAAGCATCGCAACCTCAAACTTTAAGAAACGACAGCTTAGGTTTCTTGCCAAACCATAGTTCATACGATGTTGTCTCAACGGATTTAGATGGTGCCCTATTAATGTGAATGTAGTGTCTCTAATGCATAACCCCAAAACGATAGTGGTAAATTGGTAAGAGACATCATAGATCGTACCATATCTAATAAAGTACGGTTACGACGTTCGGACACACCATTACACTATGGTGTTCCAGGTGGTGTGAGTAGTGAAACTATTTCACATTGTTTTAACTAAAGGCCAAACTCGTAACTCAAATATTTTACTTCTGCGATCATATCGTAGAAACTTTTATTTTTGTTACAATGATTCTCCACTTCACTCTGAAATTCTTTGAACTTTTCAAATGTTTCAGACTTGTGTTTCATCAAGTAGATATACTCATATCTGCTCAAATCATCTGTGAAGATCAAAAAATAATGATACCTGCCGCGAGCCTCAATATTCATCGGACCACATACATCACTATGTATGATTTTCAACAAATCTGTTGCTCGCTCCATTGTTTCGGAGAACGGAGTCTTAATCATCTTGCCCATGAGGCATGGTTCGCAAGCATCAACTGATTCATAATCAAGTGATTCCAAAAGCCCATCAGCATGGATTTTCTTTATGCGCTTTACACCAATATGACCTAAACGGTAGTGCCACAAATAAGTTGCACTATCATTATTAACTTTGCATCTTTTGGCTTCAATAATATGAGAAAGTGTATCAGCATGATCGAGATCCAACAAACCATTTTCATTGGGTGTATGACCATAGAAGGTTTTATTCATGTAAACAGAACAACAATTATTCTCTAACTTACATGAATAACCGTATTGCAATAAACATGATCCAATCATATTCATGCTCAACGCAAACATTAAATAACATTTATTTTAGGTTTAACACTAATCCCGAAAGTATAGAGAGTGTGCGATGATGATCATATCAATCTTGGAACCATTTCCAATACACATCATCACTTCACCCTTAACTAGTCTCTGTTCATTCTGCAACTTCCGTTTCGAGTTACTATTCTTAGCAACTGAACTAGTATCAAGTACTGAGGGGTTGCTATAAACACTATTAAAGTACACATCAATAACATGCATATCAAATATACCTATGTTCACTTTGCCATCCTTCTTATCCGCCAATTACTTGGGGTAGTTCCGCTTCCAGTGACCAGTCCCTTTGCAGTAGAAGCACTCAGTTTCAGGCTTAGGTCCAGACTTGGGTTTTTTTCACTTGAGCAGCAATTTTCTTGCCGTTCTTCTTGAAGTTCCCCTTTCTTCCCTTTGTACCTTTACTTGAAACTAGTGGTTTTGTTTACCATCAACACTTGATGCTTTTCTTGATTTCTACCTTCGTCGATTTCAGCACCACGAAGAGCTTGGGAATCGTTTCCGTTATCCCTTGCATATTATAGTTCATCACGAAGTTCTACTAACTTGGTGATGGTGACTAGAGAATTCTGTCAATCACTATTTTATCTGGAAGATTAACTCCCACTTGATTCAAGCGATTGTAGTACCCAGACAATCTGAGCACATGCTCACTGCTTGAGCTACTCTCCTCCATCTTTTTAGCTATAGAACTTGTTGGAGACTTCATGTATCTCAACTCGGGTATTTGCTTGAAATATTAACTTCAACTCCTGGAACATCTCATATGGTCCATGACGTTCAAAATGTCTTTGAAGTCCCGATTCTAAGCCGTTTAAGCATGGTGCACTAAACTATCGAGTAGTCATCATATTGAGCTAGCCAAACGTTCATAACATCTTCATCTGCTCCTGCAATAGGTTTGTCATCTAGCGGTGCATCAAGGACATAATTCTTCTGTGCAGCAATGAGGATAAACCTCAGATCACGGATCCTATCCGCATCATTGCTACTAATATCTTTCAACTTAGTTTTCTCTAGGAACATATCAAAAATAAAACAAGGGAGCTAAACGCGAGCTATTGATCTACAACATGGATATGCTAATACTACCAGGACTAAGTTCATGATAAATTTAAGTTAAATTAATCATATTACATAAGAACTCCCACTTAGATAGACATCCCTCTAATCTTCTAAGTGATCACGTGATCCATATCAACTAAACCATGTCCGATCATCACATGAGATGGAGTAGTTTCAATGGTGAACATCACTATATTGATCATATGTACTATATGATTCACGCTCGACCTTTCGGTCTCCGTGTTCCGAGGCCATATCTTTTATATGCTAGGCTTGTCAAGTTTAACCTAAGTATTCCGCGTGTGCAACTATTTTGCACCCGTTGTATTTGAACGTAGAGCCTATCACACCCAATTATCGCATGGTGTCTCAGCACGAAGAACTTTCGCAATGGTGGATACTCAGGGAGAACACTTATACTTTGATAATTTAGTTAGGTATCATCTTATAATGCTACCGTCAATCAAAGCAAGATAAGATGAATAAAAGATAAACATCACATGCAATCAATATAAGTGATATGATATGGCCATCATCATCTTGTGCTTGTGAACTCCATCTCCGAAGCACCGTCATGATCACCATCGTCACCGGCGCGACACCTTC
Organism: Triticum dicoccoides; assembly: GCF_002162155.2. NCBI lineage: Eukaryota > Viridiplantae > Streptophyta > Magnoliopsida > Poales > Poaceae > Triticum > Triticum dicoccoides. The sequence continues at coordinate 194,710,529 of NC_041388.1, forward strand.
ATCTCCATCGTAGCATCGTTGTCATTTCTCCAATCTTATGCTTCCACGACTATCGCTACCGCTTAGTGATAAAGTAAAGCATTACAGGGCGATTGCATTGCATACAATAAAGAGACAACCATATGGCTCCTTCTAGTTGCCGATAACTCGGTTACAAAACATGATCATCTCATACAATAAAATTTAGCATCATGTCTTGACCATATCACATCACAACATGCCCTGCAAAAACAAGTTAGACGTCCTCTACTTTGTTGTTGCAAATTTTACGTGGCTGCTACGGGCTTAGCAAGAACCGTTCTTACCTACGCATCAAAACCACAATGATAGTTTGTCAAGTTGGTGTTATTTTAACCTTCTCAAGGACCGGGCGTAGCCACACTCGGTTCAACTAAAGTTGGAGAAACTGACACCCGCCAGCCACTTGTGTGCAAAGCACGTCGGTAGAACCAGTCTCGCGTAAGCGTACGCGTAATGTCGGTCCGGGTCGCTTCATCCAACAATACCGCCGAACCAAAGTATGATATGCTAGTAAGCAGTATGACTTGTATCACCCACAACTCACTTGTGTTCTACTCGTGCATATGACATATACGCATAAAATCTGACTCGGATGCCACTGTTGGGGAACGTAGTAATTTCAAAAAAATTCCTACGCACACGCAAGATCATGGTGATGCATAGCAACAAGAGGGGAGAGTGTTGTCCACGTACCCTCATAGACCGAAAGCGGAAGCGTTAGCACAACGCGGTTGATGTAGTCGTACGTCTTCACGATCCGACCGATCAAGTACCGAACGTATGACACCTCCGAGTTCAGCACACATTCAGCAGGATGACGTCCCTCGAACTCCGATCCAGCCGAGTGTTGAGGGAGAGTTTCGTTAGTACGACGGCGTGGTGATGATGATGATGTTCTACCGACGCAGGGCTTTGCCTAAGCACCGCTACAGTATTATCGAGGTGGACTATGGTGGAGGGGGGCACCGCACACGGCTAAAAGATCAAACGATCAATTGTTGTGTCTATGGGGTGCCCCCTGCCCCCGTATATAAAGGAGCAAGGGGGGTGCGGCCGGCCTAGAGAGGGGCTTGCCAGGAGGAGTCCTACTCCTACCGGGAGTAGGACTCCCCCCTTTTCCTTGTTGGACTAGGAGAGAGAGGGGAAAGAGGTGGAGGAGAAGAAGGAAGGGGGGCGCCGCCCCCTCACCTTGTCCTATTCGGACTAGGGGGGAGGGGGCGCGGCCCATGCCCTGGCCGCCTCTCCTCTCTTTCCACCAAGGCCCACTAAGGCGCATTAAGTCCCCGGGGGGTTCCGGTAACCTCTCGGTACTCCGGTAAAATCCCGATTTCACCCGGAACACTTCTGATATCCAAACATAGGCTTCCAATATATCAATCTTCATGTCTCGACCATTTCGAGACTCCTCATCATGTCCGTGATCACATCCGGGGGTCCGAACAACCTTCGGTACGGCAAAACATATAAACTCATAATATAACTGTCATCGAAACGTTAAGCGTGCAGACCCTACGGGTTCGAGAACTATGTAGACATGACTGAGACACATCTCCAGTAAATAACCAATAGCGGAACCTGGATGTTCATATTGGCTCCCACATATTCTACGAAGATCTTTATCGGTCAGACCGCATAACAACATACGTTGTTCCCTTTGTCATTGGTATGTTACTTGCCCGAGATTCGATCATCGGTATCTCAATACCTAGTTCAATCTCTTTACCGGCAAGTCTCTTTACTCATTCGGTAATACATCATCCCGCAATTAACTCATTAGTTGCAATGCTTGCAAGGCTTATAGTGATGTGCATTACCGAGTGGGCCCAGAGATACCTCTCCGACAATCGGAGTGACAAATCCTAATCTCGAAATACGCCAACCCAACAAGTACCTTCGGAGACACCTTTAGAGCACCTTTATAATCACCCAGTTACGTTGTGACATTTGGTGGCACAAAAAGTGTTCCTTTGGTAAACGGGAGTTGCATAATCTCATAGTCATAGGAACATGTATAAGTCATGAAGAAAGCAATAGCAACAAACTAAACGATCGAGTACTAAGCTAACGAAATGGGTCAAGTCAATCAAATCCTCCTAATGATGTGATCCCGTTAATCAAATGACAACTCATGTCTATGGTTAGGAAACATAACCATCTTTGATCAACGAGCTAGTCAAGTAGAGGCATACTAGTGACACTCTGTTTGTCTATGTATTGACACATGTATTATGTTTCCGGTTAATACAATTCTAGCATGAATAATAAATATTTATCATGATACAAGGAAATAAATAATAACTTTGTTATTGCCTCTAGGGCATATTTCCTTCAGTAGACCGAAAGCAGAAGCGTTTAGTAATGCGGTTGATGTAGTCGAACGTCTTTGTGATCCAACCGATCCAAGTACCGAACGTATGTCACCTCCGCGATCAGCACACGTTCAGCTCGATGACGTCCCTCGAACTCTTGATCCAGTTGAGGACGAGGTAGAGTTCCATCAGCACGACGGTGTGGTGACGGTGATTGATACGTCTCCAACGTATCTATCATTTTTGATTGTTCCATGCTATTATATTATCTGTTTTGGATGTTTATGGGCTTTATTATACACTTTTATATTATTTTTGGGACTAACCTATTAACCGAAGGCCCAGTGCAAATGTGACGCCCCAAGACCAGAGCTTCAGATGCCTTCCATGGGTTTCGAGATTCGTTGTGTAATTTGTTTTTGTTTGTTGCATTCATCTTTGCATCAGGTGCATTGCATCATGTCATCATGCCATTAATTTTTTCCAACTCCACTAAATAAAATGCATAGATCTTTGATCTATTTAAATTGAGGGAACTCACATGGTGATTTCTCTTTATAACATATCCTCCCAATATTTTAGGGAGCTATAATAAACATTCAAACACACTTGCAAATTTTCCCCATGTCTTTTCTACTTCAAGGTCGACTTCAAAACCTTGCCCACTTTTATCTTCCCATTTGCCAAGGCCCCTCCAAAAATTTCAACATTTTTTTGACACTCCTAAAACCTCGTCCTAGTTCAAACCCATTTGAATTAAATTCAAATGAGTTTGAATTTTCATCTTTCAATCATGGCCATTTCTATTTTCTCGGAATAAGCACCTTTTCGTGAGTCCGGGAAAATTGTTCGCATGCACAAATTCTTTCTCTAACCCCCTCTTCTTTTTCTTCTCTTTAATTGTTTTTTTGGTTAAAGATTAGACTTAAGAGGAGAGAGATAGCTCCTGGCCATTTTCCCATCCCCGCGGCCCACCTATGTCTACCTAGCCTTCTAAGGCCTAGCCGACCCCCTCCTAATCCTAACCCTAGGCCCAGCTGAACTATCTCCCTCGATCCCTGCCTCCATCGAACCCCTCCTTCTTCGTTCCTCCTAGCGCCGCCAGGAGAGCGCACACGCTGCTTGCCCGATCCCTTCCCCTTGCTCGATACCCCCCACCTCTCGCTCCCGTGCCCGAACCACCAAGCGCCTCCAAGGGCGATGCCCGATTCCCTTGGCCTCATCTCCTCTCCCCGCCACCAGGACCCGCTGCTCCGCCGCCCCTCTGCTCTTGTTTTCCTCTCCAGCAGGTCGCCGCCCTGTGTGCGCGACCACACTTGCGCCTCCCTCCTCTCTCGCTCGTCTCCCTCTCCTCTCGCGTAGAAGCCGTGCCATGGCTGCCGCCCTCCAGCTGTGGGACAGCGCCGCCTCCCTTCGTTTGGCCTCCTGCCCTAGTCCCCTACATCAGCCCCAGAGATCACCGCCATCGGGAGTCGCTAGGTCCGGCGACCCCTCGTCCAGTGCGCCATCTCTTTCTTTGCCGGAGCCCCGGGCTCACCGGAGCGCCGCCATCAGCAGGTCGCTGCCTCCCTTTTCCCTTCGCCGGAGTCCCGAGCCGCGCTAGGTGCCTGCTTCCTTGCCAAACTGCCACTATGTTCCCCTGTCAGACCACGCAAGACCTCCCCCACGCCTCGCTAGCTGCTGCTGCACCACCATGTTCATGTTCGTCCTCTACTCGCACCGCCATCCAGGTCCTCCTCTCTTCTTTGACCACCAAGACTTGAGGCCCCTTGGCCTTGCTTCGATCTAGATACGTCGAGACCACCGTTGCAACATTGATTCCTCTGCCCCGGAGTACCTCAAGTTCGTCTACACGAGACTGCCAAGTACCTCTACGCACGGATATCGCCATGTACCACGATGATACGAGAACAACTACCGTCGATGTGCATTTTGCCAAGTTCCACGACACCGCATAAGTTTCTTCTTGAACATGTACGACTACAATGTGAGGAGTACCACGATGACCCTCGAAGAGCTCGGATCCGTCAAGTTCCACTATCGCCGACTAGTATGACTACCATCGCAAAAACGAGACCATCAAGACCGGACCGACAAGTACCCCGAGAATGTCTGTACCTCTACCGTCGACCTGCTTTTCGTCAAGTCCCTCTACGAAAACATGCTCCGCTACCATCGCAAGAATCGAGACCGACAAGTCCGAAGATGCAAGTACCACTCCGAACCATGTACGACCACCGTCGCCGAAGACCCGTGTAACGCAATCAGTCAAGTTCAACCATCGTCGTGTGAACCGCTACTTCCATGACGGCCGTGAACGACTACTTCCCTTGACGAAGACGAACTCGATACGCTTCGAAAACTTACACCTCGAAGGTATAACCCCGAGACGACCGTCCGAGAACAATTGCTTGCGTTGTATGAGATGCACCATTTGTCTGCACCGTGTCCGTAGTGTCTCTCGCTTCCATGCCATCGACTCGTGGGAACCAAGTATCTGGGAGCACTCCATCAACTTGCATGACACACTCACACCCGCTTCCTTTTGCACCGTTATCTCCATGAGCTACCGGAACCGATACGTTGCCGTGGCATCATTTTTGGGTTCGTTGCCGCGGCACCCTTTCTTTCCACCACGGTGACAAATGCTTCATATCATGCTAATGTCAACTTTTTCATAAAATTGCATAAACTTGCATACGCCATCCGCATCATGATAATAACATTTAAAATGTTTAAAATTGTTGTTGCATTAAATTGCTAATGCACATGAGGATTTACCGGAATTGTTGTTTGATGTTTCCGGCCTCATTTACAATGCCTAATTGTGTATTTTACTCATGTTTCACCTCTTGCCATGTTAATCAACATTTAAATTTGTTGAGTACCTAAACGGGAGAGGACTAATAATTAAATGTGGCGTTTCTTCAATGTGCAACTCATTGTATATTGAGCTCCACTTAATTTATAGTTTTGCTTGTTGCACTTTGCCATGCCATGCCTCATTAAACCGGACATGCATCATACTTGGTTGGGCATCATGCCATGTTCATGTGATGGTTGTTTACTATGATGCTTGTTTCTTTCTGGGTTGCTTCTCTTGTTAGCTTCGGTTTCGTTCCGGAGTTGTGAGGATTCGTTCGACTCCGTCCGTTTGTCTTCTTCATGGACTCGTTCTTCTTCCTTGCGGGATTTCAGGCAAGATGACCATACCCTCGAAATCACTTCTATCTTTGCTTGCTAGTTGTTCGCTCTATCGCTATGTCGCGCTACCTACCATTTGTTTATCATGCCTCCCATATTGCCATGTCAAGCCTCTAACCCACCTTTCCTAGCAAACCGTTGTTTAGCTATGTTACCGCTTTTTTTCAGCCCCTCTTATAGCGTTGCTAGTTGCAGGTGAAGATGAAGTTTGTTCCATGTTGGAACATGGATATTTTGGGATATCACAATATCTATTATTTAATTAATGCATCTATATACTTGGTAAAGGGTGGAACGCTCGGCCTGATGCCTGGTGTTTTGTTCCACTCTTGCCGCCCTAGTTTCCGTCATACAGGTGCTATGTTCCTTGATTTTGCGTTCCTTACATAGTTGGGTGTTATGGGACCCCTTGACAGTTCGCTTTGAATAAAACTCCTCCAGCAAGGCCCAACCTTGGTTTTACATTTGCCTAACAACCTAAGCCTTTTTCCCTTGGGTTTTCGGAGCCCAAGGGTCATCTTTATTTTAACCCCCCAGGCTAGTGCTCCTCTGAGTGTTGGTCCGAAACGGGCAGCCTGCAGGGCCACCTCGGGGCAACTTGAGGGTTGGTTTTACTCGTAGCTTGACCTATCTGGTGTGCCCTGAGAACAAGATACGTGCAACTCTGTTACACCCACGATGTGACTATATCTCCCACGTGTCGGAGCACGACTTAGAGGCATAACCGTATAGTAGGCAAGTCGCAAGAGGGGTAATCTTTACACATCCCATGTACTGAATAAGAAAGTGATAAAGAGTTGGCTTACAATCACCACTTCACACAATACATAAATATATCATACATCATCCAGAATACAATCAAGCTCCGACTACGGAACCAACATAAATGAAGACAACCCCAAATGCTAGATCCTCGATCGTCCCAACTGGGCTCCTCTATTGATCATCCAGAAAACAAACATAGTAACGGCCCGAATCCTCGTCGAACTCCCACTTGAGTTCAGTAGCGTCCCCTGCACTGGCATCATCGGCACCTGCATCTGTTTTGGAAGTATCTGTGAGTCTTGGGGACTCAGCAATCTCACACCCTCGCGATCAAGACTATTTAAGCTTAAAGGTAGGAAAGGGTAGTGAGGTGGAGCTGCAGCAAGCACTAGCATATATGGTGGCTAACTTGCGCAAGAGAGAGCGAGAAGAGAAGCAAAGCACGGTCGAGAAGCTAATAATGATCAAGAAGTGATCCTGAAGCTACTTACGTTCAAGCATAACACGAGACCGTGTTCTCTTCCCGGACTCCGCTGAAAAGAGACCATCACGGCTACACACACGGTTGATTCATTTTAATTAAGTTAAGTTTCAAGTTCTCTACAACCGGATATTAACAAATTCCCATCTGCCCATAACCGCAGGCACGGCTTTCAAAAGTTCAAAACCCTGTAGGGGTGTCCCAACTTAGCCCATCACAAGCTCTCACAGTCAACGAAGGATATTCCTTCTCCCAGGAAGACCTGATCAGACTCGGAATCCCGGTTACAAGACATTTCGACAATGGTAAAACAAGACCAGCGAAGCCACCTGAATGTGCCGACAAATCCCGATAGGAGTTGCACATATCTCGTTCTCAGGGCACACCGGATTGTCCAAGCTTCCGGTAGGCCAGCCCAGAGTTGCCCCTGGTGGCCACCGGCGGCTGACAAGTTGGACCAACACTCAGAGGAGCACTGGCCCGGGGGTTTAAAATAAAGATGACCCTTGAGTCCGTGGAACCCAAGGGAAAAAGTCTTAGGTGGCAAATGGTAAAACCAAGGTTGGGCCTTGCTGGAGGAGTTTTATTTAAGGCGAACTGTCAAGGGGTTCCCATAACAACCAACCGCGTAAGGAACACAAAATCAAGGAACATAACACCGGTATGATGGAAACTAGGGCGACAAGAGTGGAACAAAACACCAGGCATAAGGCCGAGCCTTCCACCCTTCACCAAGTATACAGATGCATTAAAGTAAACAAGATATAATAATGATATCCCAACAAAAATCCATGTTCCAACATGGAACAAACTCAAACTTCACCTGTAACTAGCAACGCTATAAGAGGGGCTGAGCAAAGCGGTAATATAGCCAAACAATGGTTTGCTAGGAAAGGTGGGTTAGAGGCTTGACATGGCAATATGGGAGGCATGATATAGCAAGTGGTAGGTATCGCGGCATAGCAATAGAGCGAACAACAAGCAAGCAAAGATATAAGTGATTTCGAGGGTATGGTCATCTTGCCTGCAAAGTTCTCTGAGTTGACGAAAGCTTGATCCTCGTAAGCCTACTCAACGGGTTCCTTGATCACGTACTTGTCTCCCAGCTCTACCCAAAGCAAGAACACAAGCAAAGGAAACTAAAATCAATCACGATGCAATGCGCAAGCAACATGATGCAAAACATGGCATGATATGCGAGATGTGATATGCGATGCATATGCGTGCTCTGGAAGGAAAACATTGATCAAGGCATCAACTTGGCAAACCAAGTGTGCCGCTAGAAAGATGAGATGATTTCGGTCAAAATCGATATAAAGATCACCGGAATTGGATGCACGGTTTGCAAATGGCAAGCAAAACAATAATGGCACAATTCTGCGATTAACAGCACAATGCCATCTAGAATGCAACAAGAAACTAAGATATTGCACTCCAGCATAGCAACAAGGCATATGGCAGTGATCTACTCAAGATGCTTGACAAAAGATGAACAGTGAGCTACGGCTAAATCACACAAGACCAGGTTCAAACAAGCATGGCAAAAGTGCAAAAGATATCAGCTTCACAGACATAGTGAAAATATTAACATGGTAGAAATTAACATCAGGAAGCCAGGTTTAGATCAAGCTAACAACATGCTACAGGATCATTTCATAGCAAACAAAGGCATGACATAAATCTACTGAAAGCATAGAACAAAAGTCCCTTACTGACCATGAGCCAAAAAGGAACAGAAGATATTATGGCACCCATGTAAACATAGCAAGTTTCGATAACAGATTCAGACTTAGCAGCAAACTGAGCATGGCATAAACAGAATTGTGAAGGCCTCTTTGCGAGCTCAATTCACTCACCACAAGGCATTGCATGACAAGATAAGCATACTACCAGCAAGAAGATATGATCATAAGGCTAACAATGGCAAGAAAAAGTTAATAGCATGCTTGGATCAACTACAACAACCATGGCAAAATTGATTAACATGTAAACAATATGCCAGGAACATTTTATAGCAAAAGTAGAGCAAGATTAAGTCATGCTAGGGCACTCCATAATTTCAAACAGGGGCATGGATTGATAGAGAATAACCATATGTCCAAATCATCCTTACTGAAGATACTCAAAACAAGCATGAATCACTCTATAGCATCATGTATACATAGCATAAAAATAACAGCAGGAAAATGACAGCCAAAATCCTGAGAACCTGAAATCAGCAATAACACGAAGGCTACTTTGCATGCTTGTGCTAGTCACCACAAAGATCACAAAAATACATGGCAAGCACCCCTGTAAAGATGGCATGGCGTAGACCAAAATGCATGCATGTTCATATGCAGCAAACAACAAATGTAGCAAAAATGACAAATCCTCATACTCTGATAAGAATCAGCACCTAACAATTTATAGCACTCTTGCATCAACGAGTTGGGCATCAAAATGGACTCAAACAAGCATGTCAAAATGGAACAAAATGAAGAGCACATCATGATGAACATTTTGCTATGTTGCACGCACAAAACGGAGCATCACACAAGAAGTTATGGCATGACGAACAGGGCATGAAATCATAAGAGACTTAGGCAAATTTCAGGGTCAACCTCAAATGGATCTCGATCTAGGGTTTCTGGTGGCGCGGATGACGAGGACGGCCGGAGCTAGCTGGCCGGAGTGGAAGAAGAGGGCAGCGGTGCCGAGCTCGCCGGCGCTCGGGCGGAGCTGAGCGGCGGAGGAGGTGAACGACGGGCGGCGGCCACAAGCGCGGGCCGGGAGGCACGGTGGCGGGCGAGGTGGCGCGGTCCGGCGAGGTTGCCGAAGGCGGCGGCGGTCGGGCGTGGCGCTGGCGGGCGGGGCGCGAGCCGGGCGGCAAGGAAGGTGCGAGCGCGGGCGAACGGGCCGCAGGGGCCAGATCTGGGCCGGCGGGCCTTGGTGGCACACGGACCGGCGGCGGTGACGTGGCGGCGCGGGAGTGGCTGAGGCGGCAGGGTGGACGCGTCCGACCCGGACGGACGTGTCCGGCGAAGCGAGGAGAGGGAGAGTTAGGGTTTCGCCCGAAATTTGGAGAGAGTTGCACATATTTATGCCTAGAAGGAGGTGGGAGTGTCCAAATGAGGTGTAGATTTTGACCACGCGATCGTGATCCAATAGCGGAGGACATGGGAGAGGTTTGGATGGGTTATTGAGCCGTTTTGGAGGGGTGTTGGGCTGCAACACACATGAGGCCTTTACGGTTCCCCGGTTAACCGTTGGAGTATCAGACGGACTCCAAATGGCACGAAATTTGACAGGCGGTCTACTGGTGGTGTACCAATGCCACTTGGCAAACCTCGGTCCATTTCGAGAAAGTTTAACACCCGCTCACAAAAGAGACAAAAGGGGGTGCCGGAGGACGTAGGAGTGTCGGATTGCAAAACGGACAACGGGAAATGCATGACATGAACAAAATTCAAAACGAAGACAAGACCCAACCACAAAGGGAAAATCATAACTTAGAGCCGAAATGGCAAGAGTCGAAGTACAAATATGGCAAATTACATCCGGGGTGTTACAACACTCCACCACTACGAAAGGATCTCGTCCCGAGATCTAGGACTGAAAGAACTCCGGATATTCGCAACAAAGGTGGTCCTCGCGTTCCCAGGTGGCTTCTCAGTCGGAATGGTGTGACCACTTCACTTTCAGGAATTTGATAGACTTGTTGTGAGTCTTGTGCTCAGTTTCTTCAAGAATAGCGACGGGATGCTCATGATAAGACAAGTCTTCTTGGAGATCAATCTCTTCGAAGTTGATGCTGCGGTCAGGAGTCTTGAATCACTTGTGAAGCTGTGACACGTGAAACATGTCGTGCACATTTGCGAAGTTGGACGGAAGCTCAAGTTGGTAGGCGAGATCGTCTCTTTTTCCAATGATCTTGAAAGGACCCACGTATCTAGGGGCAAGCTTCCCTTTGATACCGAAGAGACGAGTGCCTTTCACTGGAGATACGCGGAGGTAGACATGGTCTCCGATCTCGAAAGCCAAATCACGATGCTTGCTATCATAGTAACTCTTCTGGCACGATTGCGCGGCTTTGACATTTTCACGGATGACTTTACACATTTCTTCAGCCTCTGTGATTAAGTCATTGCCAAGAAGTCGTCGTTCACCAGTCTCTGACCAATTAAGAGGAGTACGACACTTTCTGCCATAGAGAATCTCGAATGGGGCCTTGACCGAACTTGCTTGGAAGTTGTTGTTGTAGGAGAATTTGGCATATGGAAGACAATCTTCCCACTTCAAACCGAAAGAAATGACACAAGCCCTGAGCATATCTTCAAGAATTTGATTGACTCGCTCGACTTGGCCACTAGTTTGAGGATGGAAGGCTGTGCTGAAGCGAATGTTGGTGCCCATAGCCTTCTGAAAGGAGTCCCAGAACTTATAAGTGAAGATGCTTCCATGATCTGAAGATATCAACTGCAGAATGTCGTGCAAGGAGACAATCCTGGAGGTGTATAGCTCTTCCAGCTGAGCTGCTGTGATAGATTCTTTGATAGGAAGAAAATGAGTTACTTTAGTAAGCTTGTCAATGACAACAAAGATAACCTCATTTCCGCGCTTGGACTTGGGAAATCCAGTCACGAAGTCCATCTCAATATGATCAAACTTCCATTCTGGAATGGCAAGAGGTTGGAGGAGACCAGCTGGCTGTTGGTGTTCTGCTTTCACTCTTCTGCAGACATCACATTCATTCACGAACTGAGCAATTTCTCGCTTCATTCAAGTCCACCAATACGATTGCTTGAGGTCATGGTACATCTTTGTACTTCTAGGATGAATGGATAGAAGGGAATTGTGAGCCTCGTTCATAATGACTTTACATAGATCACCCTTAGGAACCACAATTCGATCATCGAAGAATAGTGTGTCTTTGTCATCAAGACGATAGAACTTGTACTTGGGTTGGCTCTGGGCAATCCCATTTTTCACCTTCTTCACCATTGCATGAAGAAGTTGCGCCTCATGAATTTGATCTTCCAAAGTAGGAGAGACTTGGAGGTTTGCCAGAAATCCTTGAGGAACAACTTGGAGATTCAGCTTGCGGAAAGCTTCACAAAGGTCCGGTTGGAAGGGCTTGAGAATTAGGCTGTTCAAGTAAGCCTTCCTGCTCAAAGCATCTGCAATGACATTGGCCTTGCCTGGAGTATATTCAATACTCAGATTGTACTCTTGAATTATTTCGACCCAATGAGTCTGCCTGAGGTGGAGGTTGGGCTGAGTGAAGATGTACTTGAGGCTCTTATGATCAGTGAAGATGTCCACTTTCCTTCACAACAAGAGATGTCTCCATGTTAAAAGAGCATGGAAAACTGCCGCCAACTCGAGGTCATGAGTGGGGTAGTTCTTTTCGTTGGGCTTCAACTGGCGAGAGGTATAAGCCACAACTTTCTTCTCTTGCATTAACACAACACCGAGACCTTACAGGGAGGCATCACAGAAAACCTCGAATGGTTTGGATTCATCAGAAGGAGTTAGAACTGGAGCTGTGACTAACTTCTCTTTGAGGGTGTTGAAAGCCACGTCACATTCAGGCGTCCAGACATACTTGACATGCTTCTGGAGGAGGTTGGAAAGAGGCTTTGCAATCTTAGAGAAATTCTCAATTATGGAGCTGCTTGACATTCTAAGGCGATTCCAAATTCACAATTGCAGACACCTTCTCAGGATTAACAGCTATGCCCTTGACGGAGATGATATGGCCAAGGTAGAGAACCTCATCGATTCAAAACTCACACTTTGAAAACTTCACATAGAATTGATGTTCTCTGAGTTTGTCCAACACCAATCTCAAGTGCTTGGCATGATCCTCCTTGTTCTTGGAAAAGACCAAAATATCATAGAGATACACCAAGACGAAATCGTTTGTGTAAGGGTTGAAGATGAAGTTCTTCATGCGAGAGAACGTTGGAGGAGCATTGACAAGGCCGAAAGACATGACAGTATATTCATAAGAACCATAGCTTGTTCTGAATGCTGTCTTGGGGATATCTTGTTCACGAATGTGAATCTGATGATAGCCCATACGGAGGTCATGCTTGGAGAATACTTGGGAACCTTTGAGTTGATCGAAAAGCTCATTGATGTTGGGAAGTGGGTACTTGTTCTTTATGGTCTTCTTGTTCAATGGACGGTAGTCGATGCAGAGTCGTTCCATTCCATCCTTCTTCTTGACAAAAAGAACACCACAACACCATGGAGAAGAACTCGGTCGGATCAGACCCATACACTCTTGTTCATCGAGTTGTTTCTTCATCTCCTTCAACTCTTCTGGTCCAATCTTGTAAGGACATTTGCAAATAGGTTCCGTGCCAGGATCAAGATCGATAACGAATTCAACTGGCCAGTGAGGAGGCATTCCCGGAAGCTCTTCTAGAAAGAAGTCTTGATATTCACAAACGACTGGAATCTGAGAGATGGCATTCAACTCGCCCTTCTCATTGAGAGAAAACAGCCGAATAGTTTCATCACGAGTGGCATAGATGATCACATCCTCAGCCGAGTGTGTCAATTGAATCTGCTTGGCAGCACAATCAAGCTGAGCCTTGAGCTTAGAAAGCCAGTCCATGCCGAGAATTAGATCAATATCCGAGTTACCAAGAACAATTGGAGAGGGCAGAAATTTATAGTCACCCATCTTGATAGAAACCTCCGGAACCATGTAGCTCGCGTACAAGCATTTACCCGGTGAAACAACTGATAACGGTCTAGGCAAATCTTGGAATGCCAATTCATGCTTTGGTGCAAATGGTCTTGAGATGAAACTAAGCGATGCACCAGTGTCAAAAAGAACTTTTGCAGGAATATCATTAACAGGAAGGTTACCCATGATTACTTTTGAAGAGTCCTCTGCCTGAGCTGCGTTCATCATGTTGACCTTTGCAAACTTGGAATTATGGTTGACCACTGCATTGCTGGCAGATCTCACAGGAGGAGGAGGCGGAAGGCGCCTTTGGTTGAAGCATTTGTTTGCATAGTGCCCTTTCTACTAACACTTGTTGCAAGTAACCTCTGAGAGCAGACGATGATAAGGAGCACTTGACCTTGGAGCATGAGACTACGCTTTGTTCTGATAGCCTGGGTTGGGTGGGTGGGAAGATCCATTGCCACCTTTACTCTTCTACTGGTAAGGCTGGCGGAATGGAGGAGGAGGAGGCAACCAGAACTTCTGTTGCTTAGCTGCCACTTGAGTTGAAGAAGAAGAAGAAGGAACGTCATCCCTGACTCTCTTCTTAGATGCATCACAGTTGAGCTGAGCAGCCTCTTGCTTTAGTGCCATGTTGTAGAATTCATCATACTTGGTTGGCTCAAAAAGCACGAGAGCTAATTCACGACAAAAAAAGACACATCCGTGACATTTTGGGCCGAACGAAATTTTTTTCTGTCATACATATGACACTTCTATGACGATAATTGTGACAAAACCCGGTATCATCATAGATGTGGTGGGCTCCTACTTCTATGGCAAAAAATCATGACAGAAAATGGGCTTTTCGTCCTGGGCGGGCCGGAGACGCAGCTGCATGACATTCTTTGGGCCGTCCATGACGGAAAAAATCGTGGTAGAAGCGAGGGGGGGGGGATTTCGAGGAGTTCCCGGTTACGGTGGGAGGTCGGGGGCCGAGCGATGCGCGTTTCTCTCGTACACGTACACGCGTGTGTGCGAGGCGTTGGGCTCTAACTGAACCCGAGCGATTGCACTACAGGCTACACATTACTAAACCCGAGTGATCGATCGATGGATGTTAACTGAACCCGATCGAGCGATTCCTTCGCTACTGCTGCTAACTGAAGCCGATCGATGCTGCCTTTGGGATGAACAGTGAGCGTTGCAGGGGGTTTGGATGAACAGTGAGTGGTGGCGTTGCCTTCGGATGAACAGGACCCCGTGGTGTGGTGGAGGGCTGGATGAAAAGTAGACGGTGGAGGGGTGCCCGTGGAGGGGTGGTTGAACAGGACCCCATGGTGTAGAGGGCTGGATGAATAGTAGACGATGGAGGGGTGCCCGTAGAGGGGTGGTTGAACAGTAGCCGGTGGAGTAGCGCGCGGTGGAGGTTGGATGAACAGGAGCCCGTGGAGGCTGGAGGAGGTCGACGTTAACCCGTGGAGGCTGGACGAGGTCGACGGTGGAGATGAACAGTATCCCGTGGAGTCCCATTTTGCGGTACGCCACACCCCTCCCAATGAACAGGACACCCGTTTCGACCGTAGCGCTCCAACACAAGTCTGTTTCATACGTTTTGCGGTACGCCACAACCCTCCCGATCAACAGGACCCCCATTTCGACCATAGGAGGTCCGTTTCGTCCGTTTTGCGGTATGCCAGACCCCTCCCGATGAACAGGATCCCGTTTCGAATGTGGCCGGTCGAACACAAGGCCGTTTCCTCCGTTGCGCGGTACGCCATGCCTCGTTTCCATCACCTGTTCCATCCAAGCCCTTCCAATGAACACGACCACGCATTCCATTCTGACCCAGCCGGTTGGCTCCCACGCGTTCCGTTGCCTCCTGATGAACATGACGCATTCTGTTGCCTCCCCATGAACACGACGCATTCGGTTGCCTCCCCATGAACACGACGACGACACTGCCTCCCCATGAACATGACGACGACGCTATCTCTCCATTCTGACCCAGCCATGTACAGGGCCCTGGCCGTACATATGCGCGAGTAGGCGTTCGAGACCTCGCCCGTATGTACACATACGTGGCCGTATTTTCTTTCTTGCACCCTGGCCGCTATACGTACATGTACATGCTACGTACGTGCCTCTACTATGACACGTACGGGCCTCTACTACGACACGTGCGCGCCTCTACATCCACCAGTATATATGTACGTAAACGTTCGCGACCAGAATGACAACGCTACGTACGGTTCGACCAGGTGGGTCCCGACTGTCAGGCACTTCCTTGTCTGCGAAGATGTAGCTGGTGGGTCCCAGCAGTCAGGGGGGCAAATCATTTTTTTGCCCGGACGCACTTCCTTGCATGCGAAGATGTAGCTGGTGGGTCCCAGCAGTCAGGGGAAAACTTTTTTTCGCGAAATATGGTGGCCTGTCCGGTGGGTCCCCGCTGTCAGGTGGAGGAATAATTATTTTGCATGTAATAAGGAGGCACTTCCTTGCTGCGGCCGTGGACCCAGCTGTCAGCCTCTCCACGTACAGTCCATGTCCGATGGAAGCCGTTCCTTGACCACGTTGACCATGCCGCACCGAGAGCATCAGGGCGGTGGACGACAGCGAGGCCTAGGAAGGGGATGACGCGGAGCCGGGGAAGACGCGGCAGTGGATGCCCACGTGTAGAGGAGTACAAGGGCTCACTGGTTCGCTGTGGTGTGAGGCTACCATCGCAGCAGAATAACAGGGTGTGTGGGTGAGTAGAGGGATGGTCTGGCTGGCGGTCGGAGTAGTAGGGGGCGGTGAGGCCTCGACCGCATCGCAGCCGGCCATGGGAGGCAGGAGCATGAGGCACGACTGGTGCTAGTTTGGGCGGCTGGAGCAAGAAGACCAGAGGTTGAAGAAGCACTATGGCCGTTGGATGGACATCGTACGGTCACTTGAGCTAGAATCGTGCATATTGACTAAGTTGACAAAGCCCACCATCCCCGTCAACTTAGTAGGCCCACTAGTCAGCCTGCCACTATACCGGGTCCCAGCTAACAGGGGGAGTATTCATTTTTTTGTGCGTAATAAGGAGGCACTTCCTTGCATGCGAAGATATAGCTAGTGGGTTCGAGCTGTCAGTGGCGGTAACGTTTTTTTCACGAAATACAGAGGCCCTTTCGGCGGGTCCCTGATCTCAGGTGGATGAATCATTATTTTGCGTGTAATAAGGAGGCATTTCCTTGCGTGCGGCCGTGGACCCAGCTGTCGGCCTCTCCACGTACAGTCCACTTCAGATGCATGTCGGTCGTTGACCATGTTGACCAGGCCGCGCCGAGAGCACTAGGGCGGTGGACAACGTCGAGGCCTAGGAAGGGAACGACACAGAGGCAGGGAACACTCGGCAGTTGTTTCCCACGCAGAGGGGAGTACAATTGTACGAGGGTTTACTGGTTCGTCTGCTGTCGCTGGAGAATAACAACAGGTGTGGGTGAGTAGAGGGATGGCTAGGCCAACGATGGGAGTACCGTGGGTGGTGAGGCCTGCGCGGCAGCACAGCCGGCCGCGGGGAGGAGGGTGCAGGCAGTCCTGCCGGTGCTTGTTTGAGCGGCTGGAGCAGGAAGAGCAGATATTGAACAAGCACGACGGCCGTTCGATGGACATCCAACAGTCACTGCTTGTGCATCATCCTTTTTTTAGGAAAGCCTCAAATCTGTGGAAAACAGCATACAGCCCATCTTCCATTATTTCTAATAATTTACAACCCATTTGCTAATTCTTAAGGTTTTTTTGGAGCCCATATTCTTTTTGTTAGCATTATAGCCTATATTGTGGCCACGGTTAAAAAATTATACGAAATTTTGCATATTTCGGTGCGGTCCGAACTGTTTTTAATTCCGAAATTTCGACTCACATTCAAACTGATTTTAAAAATAAATGTATATCAATATAAAATCCAACAAATTCTCCATGCATAAAAATTAATGTAATTTAAAATCTTGAAATGAAAAAAAAGATATTTGAAACTAATTGCCGATTTGATGTGTTTTAAAAATGTACATCCCATTTCTCATTACCGATGGGCCATTTTCTCGGCCAGCCGAATGAAAGCTCTCCTCGTCTTGAAAGATTTGTAGCCCAACAGGCCTGACAAAGCGACTTACTTGGCAAATCACAAAAAAACTGGGCTGTGGCCGTGGACCCAACTGTCAGCCTCTCCACGTACAGTACTCTTCCGATGGAAGTCGTTCCTTGACCACGTTGACCACGTCGCGCGGAGAGCACCACGGCGGTGGACGACTGCGAGGCCTAGGAAGGGGACGGCTCGGAGCCGGGGAAGACGCGGCAGTGGAAGCCCGTGCGGAGAGGAGTATGAGGGTTCACTGGTTCGGCTGCGGTGTGAGGCTGCCATCGCCGCAGGGCCTGGCCAGCGGTGGGAATAGTAGGGGGCGGTGAGGCCTCTGCGGCAGCACAGCCGGCCACGGGAGGCAGGAGCATGTGGCACGACCGGCGCTGCTTTGGTCGGTTGGAGCAAGAAGACCAGAGGTTGAAGAAGCACTACGGCCGTTGGATGGACATCGTACGGTCACTGGAGCTGGAATCATTCATATTGACTAAGTTGACAAAGCCTTTCGTCCCCGTCAACTTAGTAGGCCCACAAATCAGCCTCCCACCAAGGTGGGTCCCAAGTAGCCGGGGGAGTATTCATTTTTTGTGCTTAATAAGGAGGCACTTCCGATGCGTCCGAGCTGACAGCGGGGGGAAGGTTTTTTCACGAAATACGGTGGCCTGTCAGGTGGGTCCCAGCAGTCAGGGGGCAAACGTTTTTTTTGCAAAATACGTTGGCCCGTCTAGTGGGTCCTTGCTGTCAGTTGGAGGAATCATTATTTTCCGCGTAATAAGGAGGCACTTACTTGCTGCGGCCGTGGACCCAGCTGAGACTCTCCACGTACAGTATACTTCTGATGGAAGTCGTTCCTTGACAATGTTGGACTCGCTGCATTCCGTTGCATGCATGCGTCCATGGGCGTGGTGCGTCCCCACTGTCAGCCTCTCACATACAGTCATCTTCCGATGACTCTCGGTTGTTGACCATGTTGACCACACCGTGCCGAGCGCACCCAGACTAGAACGACCCGGAGATGGGGAAGACGGGGCAGTGGAGTCGCAGATGGAGAGGAGTGGGAAACTTCACTGGTTCGGGTGCATGGAAGCACAGCCGTGGTGCCGCCCACAGGAGACAGGAGCAAGAACAGAGGTTGAAGAAGGAGCACTGTTGTTGGATTAACATCCAACGGTCCAACTGCTAGAATCATTTGTTGATTAAGTTGACAAAGACGTGCGTACACGTCCGCTTAGTAGGCCCACAAGTCAGTCACCAAATCTGACGGGTCCCAGCTGTCAACGGGATGAATAATTTTTTTCACAAAGCAAGGAGGCACTTCCTTCCTTGCGAAGATACAACCGGTGGGTCCCAGCTGTCAGGTGGAGGAAACATTTTTTCAGCTTAATAAGGAGGAACTTTCCTTGCGTGCGACCATGGACCTCGTGGGTCCCAGCCATCAGGCTCTCCATGTACAGTCCTCTTCCGATGACTCTCGTTTGTTGACCACGCCGCACCGAACGCAGCGAGGCGGTGGACGACGGCGAGGCCCCGGACAGGAACGACTCGGAGATGGGAAAACGCGGCAGTGGAGTCGCAGATTGAGAGGAGGAGAAGGGTTATAACTGGTTCTGTTGCGGCGTGGGGCTGTAGTCTATGGAGAATAACAGGAGGTGTTGAGGGGTGGAGGGATAGCCTGGCCAGCGGTGGGGTAGCGCTTCACAGCGATGCATGCTAAGAAGAGCCGCTAGCCGCCGGAGGCTGGAGCAGGCGGTCTCGACGATGCTGGAGGAAGAAGACGAGAGATTGAAGGTGCATGTCGGCCGTTGGATATAAATCCAATGGCTGTGGATGACACAATCATTTGTTTACCAAGTTGACAATGCCCTGCGTAGGCTTCGACCTATTGGCCCACATGTCAGCCTGCAAAAATGTGGCATATATTTAACCCATGTTCTCTAGAATGTACAATCCATTTGCTGGGCTGGGTGAACAAATAATTTCGCGTCTATCAGGCCCATTTTTATTTTTTAAGAAATCCCAGCCCATTTCCACTTCCTTGAAATACACGTATTAGGTGGGCTCATTATATATATAATGTTATGTTAGAAGGAGAAATTAATATAAAAGAATAAACCGGAGAGGCACATTATATATATATAATTAATTAAGAAATTAGCGAGTTATTGCTCAAAATAAAAATGAGCGCGTTATTATTAAATTGGTCCTTAAAATCTTCGCAAGCTTTTGTACGCAATCACCAGGATTTTCGTTGCCTGTCAGTCAAAAACAACTAGGATTTTCCTTGCCAACTTCCGTTAAACATTTACTTTTATAAGTTAATAACACATGGGATGTTTTTATAATGTATATATAAGTCTCTATAAAATATATGATAATAGTAATTATATAAATCTTGCCCTAATAATAAAGCACGGATTGACTCTTTGGGTTCACCGTCACAACATGCTTCTTTCCGTGAATTTTCGCTTTCAGTTTTTTTCCGTTAGTTTTGATCGACAGTCCGTCCTATTGCTGCAAGGCGGTACTAAAAACTTTGTCCATCCAATTGGTCCAAGTCCACATTCTCTTATTGGGCCTGCACGCATGTTTCGGCCTGCATGCACGCTTCTGTATATGTACCTTACCTGATTTTCACACATGTACTCGGAGTAATCCCACCTCGATTGCTTCCATGAAAGTCTACCAGTTTATATACCTGGAAAATTGCATATCAACAATGAGCCTCTTGAATCAACAAACACAGAAAGAGAACGAAGGGAACTTGTACAACAAAACGGCAGTCCGGCACGAAGCTGTTTAGTTCGGCGCTCACCGGGGTGAGGAAGCGGAGGCGCAGCGCGCAGATGCCTACAACGCAGCCTATTCCACACACTGGCCACCTCTACACCACGCACGACATGGACACGAGCGCGGTGGCAGGGTGGCTTGAGGCTCGTGGTGGACCAGATCCAACAAGGGGAAGGTTGGATCCGTCGGCTTGGAGAGGGAGGTGTGGAGGAACACGCGGGACAGAGGGTGGAGGAGGATGGAGGCGGAATGCCGAGGTCGGGCTGTGGACTCGGAGTGGAGGAGCCACGGAGAGGCTCGGGAGCCACCACGGCAGCCACGAGAGCGAGATGGGCCTGGCCATGCTCGGCGGTCGTCAGCTGACTTCGTGTTTCTCTGCTGATGATCCCTGACCACCTGCTGCCCGGGGTCGGCTACATGCTTTTATCTCAATTTGCTTGGTAGTTTAATTCTTGCTTAAGATTAGACCTAGCCTTGTAGATGCAGATGGACATTGGAGGTATAGTGTTGGCACTGACGACTTGGATAAAAATATTTTGTATGCACTCCGAGTGGGTCAGTCTATATACACTTATATTTTCACATTCAGTTTCCTTCAGTTAGACGATAGCAAGGAGATAATGCACTCCTTTTTTCTAAAAAATATCATAAGGGACATCTTTTGGAAGAATGACGAACCATGTTGGCCATAGTTGGAGTAAAATAATTACAACTTTTTTGTGCCAAATAATCAAATATACCACTGGTTCAGAAAAAAACCGAAACCATGAGAAATGTTGTTGTTGGATGTCAGTGCGCATCATATATCCTCTTGGCCATGCCGGTCATAACAGCAACAACTTTCTTCAGGCTGGTGATGCTCATATTGTCAATCATTCTCACTGTGGTGCCTGAGACAAAAACTCCTAAGGCAGTTTGGTAATTTATGATGTTATTACACCAGAGCACATGTAATGACAGACCCGGTAAAGAAGAATAGAACGTAAGTGTGTGCCATATTTTTTTCCCGATGCAACGCACGGGCCCTTATGCTAGTATATATAATGTGGGAGAAGGGAAAACATAAATTGGACACAGCATTACTTTTATAAGAGACCTGCGTTTTATAACCCAACAGTAGGCATACTAACAAGTTCACACACAAACACAATAGAAAAGGTAAACATTCATATCAAACTCAGGTTCACATGACACGTTCATATTCATAGCCAACATTCACTATCAACAACTCAAAAGATTCATATATACACAAGCTCAGCATATCTATGCATCCAAATGATTGATAGATCACACGACAATATTCATACATAATTCACAAAAAGATTCAGATATACACATGTTCAGTATGTTTATGCATCCAAATGATTGAGATCACAACCAATATGATCCATGGACGAACTTTAATTACCTTGGGTACAGACTGGTAAATGGTGTTCAATTGGAGGTACTTCTTGCTAAAATTAGTTCTTATATGAGTAAACTTTCGAGTACATAAGAGGCAGCACAGACAATCTGAACTTTGCTTGTAGGTTTATCCTCAAATAGTGGCCTCGTGCCGAGGGATGTTTGAGCAACTTGGCCACTACTTTCATCCAACTAGCTTACTAGCTCATCTTGGTCGTGTATCTCGCTAAAATTCTACATTGCAGACGAGAAAGGAGGCGGTTGAGAAAATGAACCACCCAAATTTTTTGTGCAATTCAACTGAAATGGAGCATCCTTGGCGTGCAGACTGATTAAGTGCCAAATGAATATATGCATCAACCAACTTGTGTGGAATCTTTAGACTCCATTCCATATAGTTCGCTACCATATGTGTCGATAACCAAAAGGCATAAGTTGGGACCAAAGACTGGACTGCGTTTTTCTGGGCTATGCACCAAGCAATATTTTTGGCGTTCACTCTCCTAATACTTGGAGTTTGACAATTGGTTGACGCCGGTTGATACTCGAATGAATATAGGCACTTCTTGTCAACATCGATGCTTGTCTGAGTGAACTTTGGAGTACATAGCAGCATCATAAGTACCTGCCCATCTGATCATTTTGTGCATTTCTACTGAAATCACCCGATGTAATGATTTGCCTGTGAGTTCAGGCTCCAAATTACTCCTTTATGAAATTGGCAAACAGTAGCACAATACCAAATTACCAATACATATGACAGGCACAATAATCAGGATAAAGACCAGTACCAACCTGTGTGAGGTAGCATATCAATTACTATTTCCTTTGACTGGAAGCCGAGATAAGCCAAGCAACTCACAGCAAAGGAAGAAATCAAGCGGAGATTAGCGACTGACGGGAAAGGACGGAAGCTGTCGAGGCAATGAAGCACCCAATGATTTTGTGCAGTTCCACCAAAATCGAGCATCCCTGTTGGCACATATATTGAGAGAGTGAGATTACTGTAATAGTGGGACTAGTTGATGAAACATACACTAACCAATAGAAGCACCCTCATTATCTTAATGGGTAAAGTTAGCAACATAGTAGTCTTGCTTAAAGAGAGGTATTAGTTTATTTAATCAGTGCCAATTAGCTCAACTCAACACTCAAAGCGTTGCCATTTATCATAGGTTGCAAAACTTTAACGTGCAAAGATAAAGGAGTTTCTCATGACAGTAGCATGATACAAATAGAGATGACAGCAAACTAATATGGATGAAGGCCTTAGGCCCGTACCAACCTGAGAAAAAAAGCTTATTCATGTAGTCCCATAAGAGATGATAAAGCACTCACTGGAATCACACAATAGTATATATTTTTGTGCACTTCAAATGTATGGTTGAAATCACTCTTGTTTACCAGTGCTGAGATTATATCGAAAGATTATCAAGAACTTCGAGCAGAGTTAAAGCACTGGCTGGGATATAGTTCATTGTATTGTCTTGTGTAGTTCCACTAAAATGTATGATTAGCACAACATGATCCCTGTTTGCACAAGTAGGAACAAGGTGAAACCTTCATTAGCTTAGTGAGAAAGGATAGCAAGACATTAGCATATTACTCAAACAGTAGCGTCAAATTCATGATGGACAATACGCAAAACATTGCCTCATTGAACCAATGGCAATAAATTGACATGCAAAACAATAGCAATATTATGTCATGACACTAATAATATTCCCTCCCTGCTCCACCACATGATTCACCTCCATAGACAAACATACACACGTACATGATTCATCATAGGGTCCTACTAAAGATTTGTTTAACTCCAACAGGAAAATTAGGCAGTAATAAATTAGTGGTACTTAAGTACTCCTAATTAATTAAGTGAGACAACAGAAGTGGAAGGGCTCCCTGGAGTATCATCTCACATGTAAGGTAGTCGTTACTGGAGCCCTTGAATGGCCTCGACTGAGGCCTCTGGCTTCAGCAAGATCGCCTTGGCACTGTTTCTTCTTCTTCTTCTTCTTCTTCCTCTCCATGCTCTGTTTCTCTTTCTCCTCACCAGTTGGTGAAACCAAGTACATGATTGGCCTTCTAATTCAGAATTGGTTTTGTCAGTGAGGGAGTACAAGTGTATTAGTAAAGAATAGCATTATTTTCTCATGGCAGTCAGAAAATAGAGATGAACACATGCATTAAATATCATTCTTACCTAAAGGAAGGTTATGGCGCAAATATGGATGATGAGGATTGGAACACAGATCTCCCTTTGTGCAGTTCCACCAAAATGAACCAACTGTTCCATTCTGACATTCCAGTTAAACAGCACAAAAGTCACTTCTTTTAAGAAGAGTTTTGTGCAGTGCACCAAAAGGTCACAACAACAACCAGGTGAATTGGATATCCCTATTTGCACAAAAAGGCATAGAGGAAATAGTCAGAGTCTGAAACAATTACAGGCAAAAACATTTGGCTAAACTTGTCATGGCTTATAAAAGTGGCATGGCTTCATTTTTACCAAGGACATTAGATTAAGAACAGTGGGTGCACCAGCAGTCCAGCACCATGTACATAAACAAGGGCATAAAGTGGTGATTCATAGTTTGTTGTCCCGAGAAACAAACATCCAAGAAACATATCTGGGTTGGTCCCATTTTTGTTCACTCTAGCCACCTACTCCTATGTGTGGATAGCAAATCTAGTCCTGGTCATACAACTGTGTATAGCGTTACCCCTATATTTCCCTTTTCGACCAAGAGACCGGTTGGATGACCAGTCTATACTACTTTCACCCCCTTTCCTTCCTGTTTGTACCAAGTTCGATATACATAATAAATTCCCCCACCCCCACTTTATTTCTTGTTTGAACCAAGTACTACAAGATTCGACTCCATGAAGTAGCTTTACCTCTAACAATAGAAGAAAAAAATATGTGATGTTGGACCATCCGATTGAGAGGGGCCGAGAGG
The DNA here is from genome assembly GCF_002162155.2 of Triticum dicoccoides. Classification (NCBI taxonomy): domain Eukaryota; kingdom Viridiplantae; phylum Streptophyta; class Magnoliopsida; order Poales; family Poaceae; genus Triticum; species Triticum dicoccoides. Next base: position 194,735,229 of record NC_041388.1, read on the forward strand.
TAGAAAATGATGCACATGCAGCGACGTAGCGAGCTGGGGAAGTAGAGATAAGGCGGTTTCGAATGGAGATATACCTGAAGGTCGTCGGGATGTGGATAGGAGGGTGGCGGGAGGACGGATCCGCCCACATGCAACGACGAAGGGATCGGAGGACCTCCCGCGCCGGCGCTCGGCCAGAGATAACGGAGCGGCCAGCAGTGGGTCTCCTCCCTCACTGTCGATGACGGCCTAAATGCTGCCCCTCCTCCCCTTCACCGGCGGAAGGGGATACGTCCGGATCTGTAACCAGCGGTAAGGATAGAAAGCCAGTGTTTTTTGAAGGGAGAAAGACAGTGTTACTACCCCTATCTTGTTTAGATCTGGAGAGGATGATAGTGTGTGAATAGAGCAACCCTAGCAAGCAAGCGCGGAGGCTCCGGCCTATATATACGTAGTGGGGTAGTTTTCCTTTTTCACTCCATCAAAACAATCGTTTAAAATTGTGTACTACTACATGACAGGTTGCGTTTTTTTAGTTGTTGACTGTTTTTTGAGATAGCTACCCGCTTGTTCCAAGTGGTGTTACGGTGTGCCAGGTCGCACTTTGTATCGTTCAAGTCTGGTACTACAAGTCCCTCCATTAAATGAACAACCACCCCCTTGTAAAATTTGTGAACAAGCCCACGGCTAAAATTAGTGGAAACATGGGTTGCCCCAACATGCATTATTATTTATATTTTCTACTCCCTCCGTTCCTAAATATAAGTCTTTTTTATTAGCCACACCTAAGACAAGAATTTTTTTATTAGCAGTGAACCCCACATGTCATAGCCACAAAAATTGTGGCAAGAGTCCCTTAGGCAAGGCAAAGTGTGTCTAACAATTTGAGCAACTCAGGTTAGGCAAGTGTGGCAAGTGTGGGAAAAATAATGTGGCAACATAAGACAAACATAGTCACAATCCAAACAGCTCCGTAATTTTTTGTGACATGCATGAAAATTTGGTTAGTTAAATTTATAGTCAAAATTTGGCAAGGTGCATCAAATCAACACATGCAAGTATCAAAAGGAAAGTCACGGCATGCATGCATGTGTTGTACTCCCTCTGTTTCCAAATATAAGTATTTTTAGAGATTGCAACAAGGGACTACATACGAAGCAGAATATGTCTACTCCTACATACGAAGTAGCCCATTTGAAATGTGTAAAAAGACTTATATCGAGTGCAGTTCTTTGATGTGTCACGTCAAATCATACAAGACCAAGAAATTTTATTACTACAACGCCCTCTCCCTCGCGGACTGAGCTCCGGTGCCTTAACTGCACCTGCCTTTTGTTGCATGACAGGAGGGCCAACCACCTGTTGGGCCCACCTGTCATAGATGCAAAGGCAGGAGCAGTAAGTAGAAGCTTTCGCTACACTCTATCCCTCCCGCACGAGGTGGACGGACATGCAGCAGTGGATTCGATACTTTAGAAGTAGGAGTAACATCATTGTTCGTCTTCTCGAAGAGGTGAAGAGCCAAGCGCAACCCGAACATGGCAGTTGCGAATGCTCGCGTGGTGCGGTTCCTTGGAGTACTAGCCAGGCTCTTGCATGAGACAAAATTGCTATTGTTTAACAATTAAACTCCATTATCCATTGGTTGATACTCATTCTGCATAGGTCCATGCGCTTAGCACCGTTTCCTCATGGGGTCACCAATGTTTATTTGCTAATTAATAGCATTGCATGCAATGAACTAGCCATTGCAAGTCATTAAAAGCATGCACACCTCTCATATCTTATTGGTTGATATGTCAAGAAACAAGAAACAAGGTAGAAGTTAATGCACCGCGCCTAAGTGTTTTGGGACTATTTGGTTTTCGTAAGATGACTTACACACCTAGACGGCGGGCGGGGCGCAAGCCGGGCGGCGCGGAAGGTGCGGGCGCGGGCGAACGGGCCGCGGGGCCCGGGTCTGGGCCGGCGGGCCTCGGCGGCGCATGGACCAGCGGCGGTGACGTGGAGGCGCGGGAGTGGCTAAGGCGGCGGGGCGGACGCGTCCGACCCAGACAGACTTGTCTGGCGGCGCGAGGAGAGGGAGAGTTAGGGTTTCGCCCGAAATTTGGAGAGGGTTGCACATATTTATACCTAGAAGGAGGTGGGAGTGTCCAAATGAGGTGTAGTTTTCGACCACGCGATCGTGATCCGACAATGGAGGATATGGGAGAGGTTTGGATGGGTTATTGGGCCGTTTTGGAGGGGTGTTGGGCTGCAACACATACGAGGCCTTTACGGTTCCCCGGTTAACCGTTGGAGTATCAAACGGACTCCAAATGACACGAAATTTGACAGGCGGTCTACCGGTGGTGTACCAAGGCCACTTGGCAAATCTCGGTCCATTCCGAGAAAGTTTAACACCCGCTCATGAAAAGAGACAAAAGGGGGCGCCGGAGGGCGTAGGAGTGTCGGATTGCAAAACGGACAACGGGGAAAATGCTCGGATGCATGAGACGAATACGTATGCAAATGAGATGCACATGATGACATGATATTAAATGCATGACATGAACAAAATGAAAAACAAAGACAAGACCCAACCATGAAGGGAAAATCATATCTTAGAGCCAAAATGGCAAGAGTCGGAGTACAAATATGGCAAATTACATCCGGGGTGTTACAGACTCCTATCGAGATTTGTCGGCACATTGGGCGGCCTTGCTGGTCTTGTTTTACCATTGTTGAAATGTCTTGTGACCGGGATTCCGAGACTGATCGGGTCTTCCCAGGAGAAGGAATATCCTTTGTTGACCGTGAGAGCTTGTGATGGGCTAAGTTGGGACACCCCTGCAAGGTTTGAACTTTCGAAAGCCGTGCCCGCGGTTATGTGGCAGATGGGAATTTGTTAATATCTGGTTGTAGAGAACTTGACACTTGACTTAATTAAAACACATCAACTGCGTGTGTAGACGTGATGGTCTCTTTTCGGCGGAGTCCGGAAAGTGAACACGATCTTGTGTTATGCTCAAACGTAAGTAGTTTCAGGATCACTTCTTGGTCACTTCTAGCTTCTCGATCATGCGTTGCTTCTCTTCTCGCTCTCTTTTGCGTATGTTAGCCACCATATAAGCTTAGTGCTTGCTGCAGCTCCACCTCACTACCCTTTCCTACCCTTAAGCTTAAATAGTCTTGATCTCGCGGGTGTGAGATTGACGAGTCCTCGTGACTCACAGATTCTTCCAAACAGTTGCAGGTGCCGATGATACCAGTGCAGGTGACGTAACCCAACTCAAGTGGGAGCTCGATGAAGATCTTGATCGTTGTTTTTTTTCGTTTCTTGTTGATCAGTAGTAGAGCCCAGTTGGGATGATCGGGGATCTAGCATTTGGGATTGTCTTCTTTTATTTTGGTTCCATAGTCAGACCTTTGATTGTACTCTGGATGATGTATGTTTAACTTGTATTTGTGTGAAGTGGCGATTGTAAGCCAACTCTTTATCCCATTCTTATTTAGTACATGGGATTGTGTGAATATTACCCCTCTTGCGACAAAACCACAATGCGGTTATGCCTCTAAGTTGTGCCTCGACACGTGGGAGATATAGCTGCATCATGGGTGTTACAAGTTGGTAATCAGAGCCATTACCGACTTAGGAGCCCCCTGCTTGATCGAATCGCTGACATTGTTGAGTCTAGAACAAAATGTTTTGAGTCTTAGGATTATATATATCGGAGAGTAGGATTCTTTTTACTCCTCAGTCCCTTCGTCGCTCTGGTGAGGCCTCCTGACGTAGAAGTTTTGACTCTCCTCTCCTCAAATTTCACTAATTTTTTTAGGATCACGTGGGTATCTTGGAATCGTTCTAATAGTCTTGTGACGAGAACATTGTTCTTTGTGCCTCCTGACATTTAGGGGTTGTGGCAGTGCCCCGGGGAGTTGAGCTCCGAGGTGTTGTCATCATAATTTTATCGTTGCAGTTCTGGAATACCTGAGTTTCACCGACATCGAAAATCTCTTTTATGCAGTTGTTGGTGAGATAACCTCGACGCCACATAGTACTGGGCAGGAGTTCGGGAGTATTGCCATAACTCGTAAAACTGATGCTTTTCGAAGGTTGAGGTATATGATTTCTGAAGGATTCTTGGTAATGTGTGGAAGGATGGATACAGCTGGATGTAGGATTTGTTAGTTTTGGGTGAGATATTATGCTTCCCCTGTATCCCCAACACCTGATTGCATAACCAGAAAGTTTCGGGAGTTTATAAGTGGGAATTCAAGTATCTCCAAGGATATCTTCTCAACAGATACATGATACGATATGGAGTCTATCATATGTTTGTTTCGGCTTATTTTGCAAGCCAATCCTTTGTTTTTGTTTTCAATTGTGGTATTCGAGTTGCTTCAATGTCAAGTGTTGATTCCATACCTCTCCTAAGCGGTGTTCTCATATTTTTGTGGGAGTACTAATCCTTCTTGATCATTGAGATGGTCATGCCAATTCTTTCTCAACTGGCGTGTTTCTCTTCAAGTGGATCCGATCATTTTCAACATTCGCAAGATCAACTCTAAGTATTCTCAACGGTGTTTGTTTCATTTGTCCCAAGTTGTATTTGTTTTTCCCGCCCTCCCACCCTTTTTCTTCAAGGACTTAGATCTCTTAATCATGTATCCTTTTATTTGTGGGAAGTCTCTTCAGTCATTTCTTTCAATGTTTTACCCGGTGTTTCTTATGAAGATACTAACAGAGCTACAAGTTCGTAATTCTTCGTTCTTTTTCTTCTTTGGTGGACTAAATTCAAGATTTCAGTGTTGATCACATTCCTTTCCTTGTTTCAAATGTTTTCTCATGTCGGTGCACCTCTTAATCATCCACTTCTCGCTATTCAATTGTTCCGGAGTGCTGAAGATCTCTCAGAAGATTCACGTTTTCCATTCTCAATCCGTTCAAGTTATTTCGTGGTGGATATCTTGTTCAAGCCATTCAAATCAACCGGTGCATTATCTCTTCCTCAGTAATCTTTTCAATGGTGTTTCTTTTGAGTGGGTCCTAACCCACAGGTCTTTTCCAGGATCTTACCTGACTCTTCTAATTTTCTAGAGTTATTCTCAAATTACTCTCCAAGTTTGATGTAGGGATGAATTATGATCAGTCATATGTATTTCTCCAAGATCTGTCAAATTCTTTTCATCATTGGCTCAACCTCTTCGCTTTTGATTCTCAGAGTGTCTAAACAATGATGGTGGTGTTTCTCGTCGTCATTCTCGGATTTGAAGACTGAAGAAGATTTTTCTCTCAATCTTGCTCCATTCTCTTTAAGATTCATGGTTCTAGCTTGTTGCCGTCCTCTAATAATTGTTTTCAATTTTGAGAATTCTTTTCACCCATCTGGAGCAATTCAAGAGTCTTTTTAGTTTGATTCTCCGAAGACCATCATTGCAGGTTTATTCATTCTCAGCTTTCAGCTCTCATTCTCCAAATCTTACCGGTCCTTCATTCAAGTATTCTCTTATCAGCTCGTGATCTCTTCGTTCTCTTGTATCAAATCCCCTCAAGTATCTTCATTCGTTTTCCAAGTCGTCCCGGTGAATTGTGAATTGTGCCTTTGCTACTTTCATTTTCAATTCTTATGGTGGTTTGTTCAAGATTCGTCTTCCTATGTTCTCATATCAATTCATTCATTGTTTTTGAATCCCACTGGTGGTTCCATCAAGACCTTATTCAAGTTTTCGCTATATCTCTCTTAATCCTTTCTACGAGAAAAAGTAGTATGCCAAATCCGTTGCTTGTCATCAATTTAAATTGGTGAAGGATACACATAACATAATTCTTATTCTTGTTTCATCTGAGTGATCTAGTTTCTTCTTTCCAGAGTTCTTCATCATGTCACATTTCTCGATTCGAGATGCTTCATCTTTTCTTTTTCGGAGTTCCAAGGTTTTCCGCTTTATCTCATCATGAAGCTCCATCTAAATCATTACAAGGCTTCACCTTGTGTTTTCAACTTTCCTTTCTTTTTATCATCATTTTTTTACCGGAGTTCTTCATGGAGGCTCTACATGGTGGTTCATCTAGGATTCCATTCATTCTTCAATTGTTCGTCAAGATTTCTCTCGAAGCTATGATCCGCCAAGCTATACTTCAAGTATTCTTCATCTTGCATTTCGAAGTGCAATTCTTTCATATCTCATCTTTTGAGGTGGTGTTATGTTATTGTTGATAATTTCCCTTCGTGTTTCCTGATTCACAAGTTTTCAAGAGTGACATATCTAAATCCATCATTTTCTCTTCGCTCAATACATCTTTTCAATCCTTCAATCTCTTCATTGGAGTTATATTGGGTCATATTTCACCTAAAGCTTTCCCTAGGGATTGTTGCTATCTATGGTGCTCATAAATGACCCAAGTTCTTCATTTATCCTCCTGGTGAAATAAGTTTCTAGTCTCCTTGTTGAAATCAATCCAAATCTATTGTTCCCGTTAGTGGCAGAATTTCACCTCATAATTTTGAGAAGTTTTTCCATAAGCCCACTACAAGCTTTTTCGTTTCATTGTCGGTTTTCCAACAACTCCGTTATAACCTTCTTGGAAGGGTGCCTTCCAAGCTCATTTGTGGCAGAAGTTGTCATTTTCTTCTCAATTCTTTCCTTTCTAATGATCCAACTTCTGTTCTTTCGTTCTGGAGGCAGCGTGTTGTTGATCTCATAAAGTATCCTCTCATCTTGTCAAATTCATGTTCAATTCCTTCCATTTACAGTCGAAGTGCTGTCCAAATTATATCATTCTTATTCCTTCTCTACCTTGTTTTAACCAGAGTGTTGTGGCAATCATTCCTCTTTTAACCGGAGTATCATTCAAGTGCTTTCATTTTGCCAAGTTAATATTCTATTCCATCCATTTCCAACCAGAGTATTGTTGTAATTGTTCTTATCGTTCCTTGTACATCTCATTTATACCGGAGTGCTTGCATGTACTTCTTGTCCATTCCACCCTTTTGTTATGTCTTTCAACCTACAAGGTTCTAGTAATGTTCCTTGTTCCTTTTATTTCTAACGGAGTGTTTTCAACTTCGACCATCTCCGTTGTATTCTTTTCTCAAATTGTTTAACCTATCAAGGTTCTTTGGTTTCACTCATTTGTCAAAGAAGCAACTTAGTTTTACCTCTTCTCCTCCTCTTCCGTTTCTCTCCGGTGTCATCTTAGATCTCGGGACAAGATCCTCTCGTAGTGGTGGAGTGTTGTGATGCCCCAAGACCGGAGCTTCACATGCCTTCCATGGGTTCCGAGATTCGTTGTGTGATTTGTTTTTGTTTGTTGCATTCATCTTTGCATCAGGTGCATTGCATCATGTCATCATGCCATTAATTTTTTCCAACTCCACTAAATAAAATGCATAGATCTTTGATCTATTTAAATTGAGGGAACTCACAAGGTGATTTCTCTATATAACATATCCTCCCAATATTTTAGGGAGCTATAATAAACATTCAAACACACTTGCAAGTTTTCCCCATGTCTTTTCTACTTCAAGGTCAACTTGAAAACCTTGCCCACTTTTATGTTCCCATTTGCCAAGGTCCCTCCAAAAATTTCAACATTTTTGGACACTCCTAAAACCTCGTCCTAGTTCAAACCCATTTGAATTAAATTCAAATGAGTTTGAATTTGCATCTTTCAATCATGGCCGTTTCTATTTTCTCGGAACAAGCACCTTTTTGCGAGTCCGGGAAAATTGTCCGTATGCGGAAATTCTTTCTCTAACCCCTCTTCTTTTTCTTCTCTTTAATTGTTTTTTTGGTTAAAGATTAGACTTAAGAGGAGAGAGAGAGATAGCTCCTGGCCCTTTTCCCATCCCCGCGGCCCACCTATGTCTACCTAGCCTTCTAAGGCCCAGCCGACCCCCCTCCTAATCCTAACCCTAGGCCCAGCCGAACCATCTCCCTCGATCCCTGCCTCCATCGAACCCCTCCTCCTTCGTTCCTCCTAGCGCCGCCAAGAGAGCGCACATGCCGCTTGCCCGATCCCTTCTCCCTCCTCGATACCCCCCACCTCTCCTCCCATGCCCGAACCACCAAGCGCCTCCAAGGGCGACGCCCGGTTCCCTCGGCCTCATCTCCTCGGCCCCGCCACCAGGACCCGCTGCTCCACCGCCCCTCTGCTCCTGTTTTCCTCTCCAGCAGGCCGCCGCCCTGCGTGCGCGACCACACCTGTGCCTCCCTCCTCTCTCGCTCGTCTCCCTCTCCTCCTCTCGCGCCGCCGCCGTGCCATGGCTGCAGCCGTCCAGCCGCGGGACAGCACCGCCTCCCTCTGTTCGGCCTCCTACCCTAGTCCCCTACATCAGCCCCGGAGATCACCGCCGCAGGGAGTCGCTAGGTCCGGCAACCCCTCGTCCAGCGCGCCGTCTCTTTCTTTGCTGGAGCCACGGGCTCACCGGAGCACCACCAACAACAGGTCGCTGCCTCCCTTTTCCCTTCACCGGAGTCCTAAGCCACGCTAGGTGCCTGCATCCTCGCCAAACTGGCGCTATTTTCCCCTGTCAGACCGCGCGAGACCTCCCCCACGCCTTGCTAGCTGCTGCTGCGCCGCCATGTTCCTGTTCATCCTCTACTCACATCTCCATCCAGGGCCGCCCCTCTTCGTTGACCACCAAGACCCGAGGCCCCTTGGCCTTGCTTCGATCTGGATAAGTTGAGACCACCGTTGCAACATTGATTCCTCTGCCCCGGAGTACCTCAAGTTCGTCTACACGAGACTGCCAAGTACCTCTACGCACGGATATCGCCAAGTACCACGATGATACGAGGACAACTACCGTCCACGTGCATTTTGCCAAGTGCCACGACGCCGCATAAGTTTCTTCTTGAACATGTACGACTACAACGTGAACGAGTACCACGACGACCCTCGAAGAGCTCGGATCCGTCAAGTTCCACTACCACCGACTAGTACGACTACCGTTGCAAAAACGAGATCGTCAAGACCGGACCGACAAGTACCTCGAGAACGTCTGTACCTCTACCGTTGACATGCTTTTCGTCAAGTCCCTCTACGAAAACGTGCTCCGCTGCCATCGCAAGAATTGAGACCGACAAGTCCGAAGATGCAAGTACCACTCCGAACCATGTACGACTACCGTCGCCGAAGACCCGTGTAATGCAAGCGTCAAGTTCAACCACCGTCGCGTGAACTGCTACTTCCATGACGGCCGTGAACGACTACTTCCCTCGACGAAGACGAACTCGATACGCTTCGAAAACGCACACCTCGAAGGTATAACCCCGAGATGACCGTCCGAGAACGATTGCTTGCGTTGTATGAGATGCACCCTTTGTCTGTACCGTGTCCGTAGTGTCTCTCGCTTCCATGCCATCGACTCGTGGGAACCCGGTATCCGGGAGCACCCCATCATCTTGCATGACACACTCACACCCACTTCCTTTTGCACTGGTATCTCCATGAGCTACCGGAACCGATATGTTGCCGTGGCATCATTTTCGGGTTCGTTGCCGTGGCACCCTTTCTTTCCACCACGGTGACAAATGCTTCTCATGTCAACTTTTTCATAAAATTGCATAAACTTGCATATGCCATCCGCATCATGATAATAACAATTAAAATGTTTAAAATTGTTGTTGCATTAAATTGCTAATGCACATGAGGATTTACCGGAATTGTTGGTTGATGTGTCCGGCCTCATTTAAAATGCCTGACTGTGTATTTTACTCATGTTTCACCTCTTGCCATGTTAATCAACATTTAATTTTGTTGAGTACCTAAACGGGAGAGGACTAAATAATTAAATGTGGCATTTCTTCAATGTGCAACTCGTTGTATATTGAGCTCCACTTAATTTGTAGTTTTAATTGTTGCACTTTGCCATGCCATGCCTCATTAAACCGAACATGCATCATAATTGGTTGTGCATCATGCCATGTTCATGTGAAGGTTGTTTACTATGATGCTTGTTTCTTTCCGGGTTGCTTCTCTCGTTAGCTTCGCTTTTGTTCCGGAGTTGTGAGGATTCGTTCGACTCCGTTCGTTTGTCTTCTTCATGGACTCATTCTTCTTCCTTGCGGGATTTCAGGCAAGATGACCCTACCCTCGAAATTACTTCTATATTTGCTTGCTAGTTGTTCGCTATATCGCTATGTCGCGCTACCTACCACTTGTTTATCATGCCTCCCATATTGCCATGTCAAGCCTCTAACCCACCTTTCCTAGCAAACCGTTGTTTGGCTATGTTACCACGTTTGCTCAGACCCTCTTATACCGTTGCTAGTTGTAGGTGAAGATGAAGTTTGTTCCATGTTGGAACATGGATATGTTGGGATATCACAATATCTCTTATTTAATTAATGCATCTATATACTTGGTAAAGGGTGGAAGGCTCGGCCTTATGCCTGGTGTTTTGTTCCACTCTTGCCGCCCTAGTTTCCGTCATACCGGTGTTATGTTCCTTAATTTTGCGTTCCTTACGAGGTTGGGTGTTATGGGACCCCTTGACAGTGCGCTTTGAATAAAACTCCTCCAGCATGGCCCAACCTTGGTTTTACATTTGCCTAACAAGCTAAGCCTTTTTCCCTTGGGTTTTTGGAGCCAAGGGTCATCTTTATTTTAACCCCCCCGGTCCAGTGCTCCTCTGAGTGTTGGTCCGAAACGGGCAGCCTGCGGGGCCACCTCGGGGCAACTTGAGGGTTGGTTTTACTCGTAGCTTGACCTATCTGGTGTTCCCTAAGAACGAGATACGTGCGACTCCTATTGGGATTTGTCGGTACATCGAGCGGATTTGCTGGTCTTGTTTTACCATTGTCGAAATGTCTTGTGACCAGGATTCCGAGACTGACCGGGTCTTCCCAGGAGAAGGAATATCCTTCGTTGATTGTTAGAGCTTGTGATGGGCTAAGTTGGGACACCCCTGTAGTGTTTGAACTTTCGAAAGCCGTGCCCGCGGTTTTGTGGCAGATGGGAATTTGTTAATATCCGGTTGTAGAGAACTTGACACTTGACTTAATTAAAACACATCAACCGCGTGTGTAGCCGTGACGGTCTCTTTCCGGCGGAGTCCGGAAAGTGAACACGGTCTTGTGTTATGCTTGAATGTAAGTAGTTTCAGGATCACTTCTTGGTCACTTCTAGCTTCTCATTCGTGCGTTGCTTCTCTTCTCGCTCTCTTTTGCGCATGTTAGCCACCATATATGCTTAGTGCTTGCTGCAGCTCCACCTCACTACCCTTTCCTACCCTTAAGCTTAAATAGTCTTGATCTCGCGATTGTGAGATTGTTGAGTCCTCGTGACTCACAGATTCTTCCAAACAGTTGCAGGTGCCAATGATACTAGTGCAGGTGATGTAACCCAGCTCAAGTGGGAGCTCGATGAAGATCTTGATCGTTGTTTTGTTTCGTTTCCTGTTGATCAGTAGTGGAGCCCAGTTGGGTTGTCTTCTTTTATTTTGGTTCCGTAGTCGGACCTATTATTGTACTCTGGATGATGTATGTTTAACTTGTATTTGTGTGAAGTGGTGATTGTAAGCCAACTCTTTATCCCATTCTTATTCAGTACATGGGATTGTGTGAAGATTACCCCTCTTGCGACAAAACCACAATGCGGTTATGCCTCTAAGCCGTCCCTTGACACGTGGGAGATATAGCCGCATCGTGGATGTTACAAGTTGGTAATCAGAGCCATCCCCGACTTAGGAGCCCCTTGCTTGATTGAATCGCTGACGTTGTTGAGTCTAGAACAAAACGTTTTTAGTGTTAGGATTATATATATCGGAGAGTAGGATTCTTTTTACTCCTCAGTCCCTTCATCTCTCTGGTGAGGCCTCCTGACGTAGAAGTTTTGACTCTTATCTCCTCAAATTTCACGAATTTTTTTGGGATCACGCGGGTATCTTGGAATCGTTCCGATAGTCTTGTGACGAGAACATTGTTCTTGGTGCCTCTTGACATTTAGGGGTTGTGGCAGTGTCCCGGTGAGTTGAGCTCCGAGGTGTTGTTGTCACAATTTTATCGTTGCAGTTCTGGAATACCTGAGTTTCTCCTGTGTTCATGATCATGTCTACATATCATCATAACTATGCGCTTTTCTATCAATTGCTCGGCAGTAATTTGTTCACCCACCGTAATATATGCTATCTTGAGAGAAGCCACTAGTGAAACCTATGGACCCCGGGTCTACTTTACATCATATTAGCCTCCGATCTACAATTCTAGTTTACTATTTATTTTGCAATCTTTACTTTTCAATCTATACAACAAAAATACCAAAAATATTTATCTTATTATCTCTATCAGATCTCACTTGCGTAAGTGACCGTGAAGGGATTGACAACCCTTTATCGCGATGGTTGTGAGGTTCTTGTTTGTTTGTGCAGGTACTAGGTGACTTGCGTTTAGTCTCCTATTAGATTGATACCTTGTTTATCAAAAACTAAGGGAAATACTTACACTACTTTGCTGCATCACCCTTTCCTCTTCAAGGGAAAACCAACGCATGCTCAAGAGGTAGCAAGAAGGATTTCTGGAGCCGTTGTCGGGGAGATTTGCACCAAGTCATGTCAAGATTTGATCTCCCTTCAACTAGCCTTTTCTGGCGCCGTTTCTGGGGAGATCTACGCCAAGTCAAGACATACCAAGTACCCATCACAAACTCTTCTCCCTCGCATTACATTATTTGCCATTCGCCTCTTGTTTTCCTCTCCCCCACTTCACCTTTGCCGTCTTATTTGCCCTTTTTCTTTCGCCCTCTTTTCTGTTTGCCTTTTTCTCGTCAGATCTCTTGGTTGCTCATGTTGCCATGTGCCTTCTATATGCTTGCATCTTCGCTTGCTAAAAATCTATTGATATGGATCCTCATCCTCTTGTTAATCTTCTTAAATTATCCAATTATGATGAACCAATTGCTAGTGAGTTGAGTGCACTAGATTATCTTTATGGAGTTTTGCTTGAAATCCGTGAATCTGAAAATTGTGATGAAGTGCTTTACAATGTGATTCACGATAGATCTTTGAATAAAAAGCATGATTGCAATGATGTTATTATAAATTCTATGAATGTCAATTGTGCCAATAATATGCAAAATCCTAAGCTTGGGGATGCCAGTTTTGCTATGTCCACTACTTGTTGCAATGATCATGATTGGGGTGATTCTTCTTATGATCTTGAAAATTTATTTAAGCCCCATGATGAATATAAGATTGATAATAATGATTTCAATATTGAAAGTGCGTTTGGAAGAGTGTCAACTTTAGATCCCACGTATTTGGAGAATGTTCAATCTTATGCAATTTTCGATAAAAGTGGGTTTGGAGAGGTCATGACTTTAGTTAATGTTAATCCCACTATTTTGGAAGAGTGTCAACTTTGCATGCATGTGGATCGTGTTGAAAATATTTTATGTGATAGCCATTTTGTTGAATTTGCTTATGATCCCACATGTAATTATTATGATAGAGGAAAATATGATTGTAGAAATTTTCATGTTACTAAATTACCTCTCGTTATGTTGAGATTGCTATTGTTTCTTTCTGCTTCCTTGAATATGCTAGTTTTTGCTTGCTATGATAATTTATTTTCCTAGAAGATGCCTATGCATAGGAAGTATGTTAGACTTAGATGTGTTTGTCACGTGTTTCATGATGCTCTGTTTGTGCTTCAATTCTTGTCTTTCATGTGAGCATCACTGAAATTACCAATGCCTAGCTAGGGGCATTAAATGAAAGCGCTTGTTGGGAGGCAACCCAATTTGATTTTTGTTCCTTGCCTTTTGTTCCTGTTTAATTAGTGTTTGTGCCAAGTAAAGCCTTTAGGATCTTCTTGGATGATTGTTATTTGATCTTGCTGAAAAAAACCAGAAAGTATGCGCACACGAGAATAATTTTCATTTTTAACCCAAGAGTGATAAAATACTAATTCCAGCAGAAGTAGATCAATGTACAAATTATTTAGGATGTCCTAATTTCTCAGGATTTCTGGAGTTACAGAAGTATTCAAAACCTACAGATTACTACAGACTGTTTTGTTTTTGACAGATTCTGTTTTTTGTGTGTTGTTTGCTTATTTTGATGAATCTATGGCTAGTATCAGGGGGTATGAACCATAGAGAAGTTGGAATACAGTAGGTTTAACACCAATATAAATAAAGAATGAGTTTATTACAGTACCTTAAAGTGGTGGTTTGTTTTCTTATACTAACGGAGCTCATGAGATTTTCTGTTGAGTTTTCTGTTGTGAAGTTTTCAAGTTTTGGGGTAAAGATTTGATGGATTTCAGAACAAGGAGTGGCAAGAGACTAAGCTTGGGGATGCCCAAGGCACCCCAAGGTAAAATTTGAGGACAACCAAAAGCCTAAGCTTGGGGATGCCCCGGAAGGCATCCCCTCTTTCGTCTTCATCTATCGGTAACTTTATTTGAGGTTATATTTTTATTCACCACATGATATGTGTTTTGTTTGGAGTGTCTTGTATGATTTGAGTCTTTTCTTTTAAGTTTACCACAATCATCCTTGCTGTACACACCTTTTGGGAGAGACACAATCTGCTTCACTTATATCTTTTGAGCTAGATAATTTTGCTCTAGTGCTTCACTTATATCTTTTTAGAGCATGGTGGTGGTTCTATTTTATAGAAATTATTGATCTCTCATGATTTACTTATATTATTTTGAGAGTCTTTTAGAATAGCACGGCAATTTGCTTTGGTTATGAAATTAGTCCTAATATGATAAGCATCCAAGATGGGTATAATAAAAACTTTCGTATAGAGTGCATTAAATGTTATGAGAAGTTTGATTCTTGATAGTTGTTTTGAGATATAAAGGTGGTAATATTAGAGTTGTGCTAGTTGAGTAATTATGGAATTGAGAAATACTTGTGTTGAAGTTGGCAAGTCTCGTAGAATGCACGTATGGTAAAAGTTGTGTGACAAATTTGAAGCATGAGGTGTTCTTTGATTGCTTTCCTTATGAGTGGCGGTCGGGAACGAGCGATGGTCTTTTCCTACCAATGTATCCCCCTAGGAGCATGCGCGTAGTGCTTGGTTTTGATGACTTGTATATTTTTGCAATAAGTATATGAGTTCTTTATGACTAATGTTGAGTCCATGGATGATACACACTCTCACTCTTCCATCATTGCTAGCCTCTTCGGTAGCATGCCTTGCCCTTTCTCACCTCGAGAGTTGGTGCAAACTTCGCCAGTGCATCCAAACTCCGTGATATGATACGCTCTATCGCACATAAGCCTCCTTATATCTTCCTCAAAACAGCCACCATAACTACCTATTATGGCATTTCTATAGCCATTCCGAGATATATTGCCATGCAACTTTCCACCATTCCATTTATTATGACACACTCCATCATTTTCATATTGCCTTGCATGATCATGTAGTTGACATCATATTTGTGGCAAAGCCACCTTCATAATTCTTTCATACATATCACTCTTGATTCATTGCATATCCCTGTACACCGCCGGAGGCATTCACATAGAGTCATATTTTGTTCTAAGTATCGAGTTGTAATCTTGAGTTGTAAAGTAAATAAAAGTGTGATGATTTTCATTATTAGAGCATTGTACCATGTGAGGAAATTCTTCGAAAAAAAGAGAGAAAGGCCATTAAAAAAAGAGAGGCCCAAAAAATGAGAGAAAATGAGAGAAGGGGCAATGTTACTATCTTTTTCCACACATGCGCTTCAAAGTAGCACCATGATCTTCATTATAGAGAGTCTCTTAAGTTGTCACTTTCATATACTAGTGGGAATTTTCCATTATAGAACTTGGCTTGTATATTCCAACAATGGACTTCCTCAAAATGCCCTAGGTCTTTATGAGCAAGCAAGTTGGATGCACACCCACTTAGTTTCTTTTGTTGAGCTTTCATATATTTATAGCTCTAGTGCATCCGTTGCATGAAAATCCCTACTCCTTGCATTGACAGCAATTGATGGGCATCTCCATAGCCCGTTGATTAGCGCATCAATGTGAGACTTTCTCCCTTTTTATCTTCTCACATAACCTCCATCATCATATTCTATTCCACCCAAAGTGCTATATCCATGGCTCGCGCTCATATATTGCGTGAAATTTGAAAAAGTTTGAAAAGACTAAAGTATGAAACAATTTCTTGGCTTGTCATCGGGGTTGTGCATGATGGGAGCATTTTGTGTGACGAAAATGAAGCATGGCCAAACTATATGATTTTGTTGGGATAAGCTTTCTTTGGCTATGTTATTTTGATAAGACATGATTGCTTGGTTAGCATTGCTTGAAGTATTATTATTTTTATGTCAATATTAAATTTCTGTCTAGAATCTTTAGGATCTAAACATTCATGCCACAATAAAGAGAAATACATTGAAAATTATGTTAGGTAGCATTCCACATCAAAAATTCTGTTTTTATCATTTACCTACTCGAGGACGAGCAGGGATTCAGCTTGGGGATGCTTGATACGTCTTCCATATATCTATAATTTTTTATTGTTCCATGCTATTATATTATATGTTTTGGATGTTTATGGGCTTTATTATACACTTTTATATTATTTTTGGGACTAACCTATTAAGCGAAGGCCTAGTGCAAATTGCCGTTTTTTTGCCTATTTCAGTGTTTCACTGAAAAGGAATATCAAACGGAATCCAAACGGAATGAAACCTTCTTGAGGATCTTTTTTTGGAACAAACGCAATCCAGGAGACTTGGAGTGGACGTCAAGGAAGTAGCGAGGCGGCCACGAGGTAGGGCAGCGTGCCCAGGGGGGCCAGGCGCGCCCCCACCCTCGTGGGCCCCTCACAGCTCCACCGACCTACTTCTTTTGCCTATATATACTCTTATACCCTGAAAACATGAGAGAAGGCCACGAAACCACTTTTCTACCACCGCAACCTTCTGTACCTGTGAGATCCCATCTGGGGACCTTTTCCGGCGATCTACCGGAGGGTGATTCAATCACGGAGGGCTTCTACATCAACACCATAGCCTCTCCGATGATGTGTGAGTAGTTTACCACAGACCTTTGGGTCCATAGTTATTAGCTAGATGGCTTCTTCTCTCTCTTTGGTTCTCAATACAAAGTTCTCCTCGATGTTCTTGGTGATCTATTCGATGTAATACTTTTTATGGTGTGTTTGCCGAGATCTGATGAATTGTGGATTTATGATGAAGTTTATCTATGAATAATATTTGGTTCTTCTCTGAATTCTTATATGCATTATTTGATATCTTTGCAAGTCTCTTTGAATTATCGGTTTAGTTTGGCCTACTAGATTGATCTTTCTTGCAATGGGAGAAGTGCTTAGCTTTGGGTTCAATCTTGCGGTGTCCTTTTCCAGTGATAGTAGGGGCAGAAAGGCACGTATTGTATTGTTTCCATCGAGGATAAAAAGATGGGGTTTATATCATATTGCTTGAGTTTATCCCTCTACATCATGTCATCTTGCCTAAAGCATTACTTTGTTCTTATGAATTTAATACTCTAGATGCATGCTGGATATCGATCGATGTGTGGAGTAATAGTAGTAGATGCAGAATCGTTTCGCTCTACTTAACACGGACTTTGTGCCTATATTCATAATCATTGCCTAGATATTCTCATAACTATGCGCTCTTCTATCAATTGGTCGGCAGTAATTTGTTCACCCACCGTAATACATGCTATTATGAGAGAAGCCACTAGTGAAACCTATGGCCCCCGGGTCTCTTTCTTATTAAATTGCATCTCCTTTATTATCGCCTATCATTTACTATTTTGCAATCTTTATTTTCCAATCTATACAACAAAAATACCAAAAATATTTATCTTACTATCTTTATCAGTTCTCACTTTTGCAAGTGACCGTGAAGGGATTGACACCCCCTTTATCGCGTTGGTTGCGAGGTTCTTGATTGTTTGTGCAGGTGACAGGAGACTTGCGTGTTATCTCCTACTGGATTGATACCTTGGTTCTCAAAAACTGAGGGAAATATTTACGCTACTTTACTGCATCACCATTTCCTCTTCAAGGGAAAACCAACGCATGCTCGAGAGGTAGCAAGAAGGATTTCTGGCGCTGTTGCCGGGGAGACCTACGCTCAAGTCAAGACATACCAAGTACCTATCAGAAACTCTTCTCCCTCGCATTACATTATTTGCCATTTGCCTCTTGTTTTCCTCTCCCCACTTCACCTTTACCGTTTTCATTCGCCCCTTTTCTGTTTGCTCTTTTTCGCTTGCCTCTTGTGTGTTTGTGTGTTAGTTCATTTGTTTCACCTTCATGGCTAGTCCTTCTATCATTGTTAATACTCCCGATAATGAAGTTCTTAATTTTAAACAAAGGGAGGGAGAAAATCTAAAAGATGCTTGGTATAGAATTTGCAAGGCTCAAAATAGATCCACTAGGAAGCAATCTACTTCCTTTCTTCTTCGCAATTTTTACGTTGGCATCACCCCTTGGAATAGATATATTCTTGATACCATTACTGGAGGGAATTTCTTGGGTATCCATACTCTTGATTCTTATAATGCTATGACAGATTTGTTAGGCCCACCACCTCTTTTGGTCAATGGAACTATTTTAACCTTGGAACATGTGATGCAAAGGCTTGGTATTATTGAAAATAAAATCGCCAGTGTAGAGTTAATTGAGAATTTGGATAAAAATATCCAAATTACCTAATATGGATCTAAGGTAGGAGTTACTTTGAAAAATCTTAAGGAAAAGGAACCCATAGTTAATGAGAAGATAGATCAAGATGCCACTAGAATTGATAAACTTGAAGATATTATTACCAACTTGTGGACCGCTTTTTCCACTACTAAAAATACCTCAATCCCTTCTCCTACCAAAGTTGCCAAGTTTATCTATGTTCCTAAAAATAAGGGTGAATCTTCTAGTAAAAATGAAGATCTCAAATCAATAAGTGTTCACCCCAACTTTTTTCAATATCATTAAGGAACCTTTTTCTACAAATGAATTTCTTGATTTCTTGCCGACGAGTTTGATCATTAGCAAAAACAAAGAACCTCCTAAGGGTTATGAGTTTTCAATTTAATAATTGCATACCAAAGATGACAATACCTAGATCTATTCTTGCTTTTGTGCCTAGCTAGGGCGTTAAATGATAATGCTTGTTGGGAGGCAACCCAATTTTATTTTTGTTCTTTACTTTTTGTTACTGTTTAGTAATAAATAATTTATCTAGCCTCTGTTATGATTGTGCTTTTTATGATTTAATTAGTGTTAAGTTTTGTGTTGTGAAGTTTTCAAGTTTTTGGGTAAAGATTTGATGGATTTTGGAACAAGGAGTGGCAAGAGCCTAATCTTGGGGATGCCCAAGGCACCCCAAGGTAAAATTAAAGGACAACCAAAAGCTTAATCTTGGGGATACCCCGGAGGGCATCCGCTCTTTCATTTTCGTCTATCGGTAACTTTACTTGAGGCTATATTTTTATTCGCCACATGATATGTGTTTTGCTTGGAGCGTCCTGGATGATTTGAGTCTTTTCTTTTTAGTTTACCACAATCATCCTTTCTGTATACACCTTTTAGGAGAGACACACATGAATCGGAACTTATTAGAATACTCTATGTGCTTCGCTTATATCTTTTGAGCTAGATAATTTTGCTCTAGTGCTTCACTTATATGTTTTTAGAGCACGCTGGTGGTTTTATTTTATAGAAATTATTGGTCTCTCATGCTTTACTTATATTATTTTGAGAGTCTTTTAGAACAGCATGCTAATTTGCTTTGGTTATAAAATTAGTCCTAATATGATGGCCATCCAAGATGGGTATAATAAAAACTTTCATATAGAGTGCATTAAGAAACTATGAGAAGTTTGATACTTGATAATTGTTTTGAGATATAAATATGGTGATATTAGAGTCGTGCTAGTTGAGTAATTGTGAAATTGAGAAATACTTGTGTTGATGTTTGCAAGTCCCGTAGCATGCACGTATGGTAACCGACGTGTGACAAATTTGAAGCATGAGGTGTTCTTTGATTGCCTTCCTTATGAGTGGCGGTCGGGGACGAGCGATGGTCTTTTCCTACCAATCTATCCCCCTAGGAGCATGCACGTAGTGCTTGGTTTTGATGACTTGTAGATTTTTGCAATAAGTATGTGAGTTCTTTATGACTAATGTTGAGTCCATGCATTATACGCACTCTCACCCTTCCACTATTGCTAGCCTCTCTTGTGCTGCGCAACTTTCGCCGGTAGCATAAACCCATCATTTACCTTCCTCAAAACAGCCACCATACCTTCCTATTATGGCATTTCCATAGCCATTCCGAGATATATCACCATGCAACTTTCCACCGTTCCGTTTATTATTACATGCTTCATCATAGTCATATTGCATTGCATGATCATGTAGTTGACATCGTATTTGTGGCATGGCCACCATTCATATTTTTTCATACATGTTACTCTTGATTCATTGCACATCCCGGTACGCCGCTGGAGGCATTTACATAGAGTCATGTTTTGTTCTAAGTATCGAGTTGCAATTCTTGAGTTCTAAGTAAATAAAAGTGTGATGATCTTCATTATTAGACCATTGTCCCATGTGAGGAAAGGATGATGGTGACTATGATTCCCCCACAAGTCGGGATGAGACTCCAGACGAAAAACAAAAAAAAAGAGGCCGTAAAAATGGAGAAGGCCCAAAAAAATGAGAGAAAAAGAGAGAAGGGGTAATGTTACTATCCTTTTTCCACACTTGTGCTTCAAAGTAGCACCATGATCTTCATGATAGAGAGTCTCTTATGTTGTCACTTTCATATACTAGTGGGGATTTTTCATTATAGAACTTGGCTTGTATATTCCAATGATGGGCTTCCTCAAATTGCCCAAGGTCTTCGTGAGCAAGCAAGTTGGATGCACACCCACTTAGTTTCTTTTGTTGAGCTTTCATATGCTTATAGCTCTAGTGCATCTGTTGCATGGCAATCCCTACTCACTCACATTGATATCTATTGATGGGCATCTCCATAGCCCATTGATATGCCTAGTCAATGTGATACTATCTTCCTCCTCTTTGTCTTCTCCAAAACCACCATTCTATTCCACCTATAGTGCTATGTCCATGGCTCGCGCTCATATATGGCGTGAAAGTTGAAAAAGTTTGAGAATGCGAAAGTATGAAAAAATTGCTTGGCTTGTCATCGGGGTTGTGCATGATGGGAGCATTTTGTGTGACGAAAATGAAGCATGGCCAAACTATATGATTTTGTAGGGATGAGCTTTCTTTGGCTATGTTATTTTGAGAAGACATAATTGCTTGGTTAGTATGCTTGAAGTATTATTATTTTTATGTCAATATTACACTTTTGTCATGAATCTTTTGTATATGAGCATTCATGCCACGAGAAAGATATTTACATTGAGAATTATGTTAGGTAGCATTCCACATTAAAAATTCTGTTTTTATCATTTACCTACTCGAGGACGAGCAGGAATTAAGCTTGCGTATGCTTGATACGTCTCCAACATATCTATAATTTTTGATTCTTCCATGCTGTTATATTATCTATTTTGGATGTTTAATGGGCTTTAATATGCTCTTTTATATTATTTTTGGGACTAACCTATTAACCAGAGGCCCAGTGCTAGTTTTTGTTTTTTTGCCTATTTTAGTGTTTCGTAGAAAAGGAATATCAAACGGAATGAAACCTTTGCGAGGATCTTTCTTGGAACAAACACAAACCAGGAGACTTGGAGTGGATGTCTAGAACTCCGTGACGTGTCCACGAGATAGGAGGGCGCTCCGAGGGGGTAGGCGCGACCCCATCCTCGTGGGCCCCACGGAGCTCCACCGACGTACTTCTTTCGCCTATATATACTCTTATACCCTAAAAACATCAGGGGAGCGATGAAACCACTTTTCCACCACCGCATCCTTTTGTACCCGTGAGATCCCATCTGGGGCCTTTTCCGGCTATCTGTTGGACGGGGAATCGATCATGGAGGGCTTCTACATCAACACCATAGCCTCCCCGATGATGTGTGAGTAGTTTACCACAGACCTTCGGGTCCATAGTTATTAGCTACATGGATTCTTCTCTCTCTTTGGTTCTTAATACAAAGTTCTCCTTAATGTTCTTGGAGATCTATTTGATGTAATACTTTTTGCGGTGTGTTTGCCGAGATCTTATGAATTGTGGATTTATGATCAAGTTTATCTATGAATAATATTTCATTCTTCTTTGAATTCTTATATGCATGATTTGATATCTTTGCAAGTCTCTTTGAATTATTAGTTTAGTTTGGCCTACTAGATTGATCTTTCTTGCAATGGGAGAAGTGCTTAGCTTTGGGTTCAGTCTTGTAGTGTCCTTTCCCAGTAACAGTAGGGGTAGCAAGGCATGTATTGTATTGTTGCCATCGAGGATAAAAAAATGGGGTTTATATCATATTGGTAGAGTTTATCCCTCTATATCATGTCATCTTGCCTAAAGCATTACTCTGTTCTTATGAACTTAATATTTTAGATGCATGCTGGATAGCGGTCGATGTGTGGAGTAATAGTAGTAGATGCAGAATCGTTTCAGTCTACTTAACACGGACATGATGCCTATATTCATAATCATTGCCTAGATATTCTCATAACTATGCGCTCTTCTATCAATTGCTCGGCAGTAATTTGTTCACCCACCGTAATACATGCTATCATGAGAGAAGCCACTAGTGAAACCTATGGCCCCCGGGTCTCTTTCTTATTATATTGCATCTCTTTTATTATCGCATCTCGTTTACTATTTTGCAATCTTTTTTTTCCAATCTATACAACAAGAATACCAAAAATATTTATCTTACTATCTTTATCAGATCTCACTTTTGCAACTGACCGTGAAGCAATTGACAACCGCTTTATCATGTTGGTTGTGAGCTTCTTGATTGTTTGTGCAGGTACTAGGTGACTTGCGTGTTATCTCCTACTGGATTGATACCTTGGTTCTCAAAAACTGAGGGAAATACTTATGCTACTTTGCTGCATCACCCTTTCCTCTTCAAGGGAAAACCAACGCATGCTCAAGAGGTAGCAGTCTACCATGCTCTGCATGGAACTACTCTAGCTAATTGCTCCCAATTCAATATGTATCCAGATTGAGACTCAGAGTCATCCGGATCAGTGTAAAATCTTGCATTGACGTAACTCTTTACGATGAACTCTTTATCACCTCCATAACCGAGAAATATCTCCTTAGTATTCTAAGGATAATTTTGACCGCTGTCCAGTGATCCACTCCTAGATCAATGTCGTACCCCCTTGCCAAACTCATGGCAAGGTATACAATAGGTTTGGTACACAACATATCATACTTTATAGAACCTATGGATGAGGCATAGGGAATGACTTTCATTCTCTTTCTATTTTTTGCCGTGGTCATGTTTTGAGTCTTACTCAACTTTACACTTTGCAATACAGGCAAGAACTCCTTCTTTGTCTGTTCCATTTTGAACTAGTTCAAAAACTTGTGAAGGTATGTACTCATTGAAAATAAACATATCAAGCGTCTTGATCTATATCTATAGATCTCGATGCTCAATATGTAAGTAGCTTCACCGAGGTCTTTCTTTGAAAAACTCCTTTCAAACAGTCCTTTATGCTTTCCAGAAAATTCTACATCATTTCTGATCAACAATATGTCATTCACATATACTTATCAAAAAGGTTGTAGTGCTCCCACTCACTTTCTTGTAAATACATGCTTCCCCCAAAGTCTGTATAAAACTATATGCTTTGATCAACTCATCAAAGCGTATATTCCAACTCCGAGATGCTTGCACCAGTCCATAGATGGATCACTAGAGCTTGCACACTTCGTTAGCACCATTAGGATCATATACAACTCTTCTTTGGGAAATCCATTAAGGAATGCAGTTTAGACATCCATTTGCCAGATTTCATAAAATGTAGCAATTTCTAACATGATTTGGACAGACTTAGGCATCCCTACGAGTGATAAAATCCTATCGTAGTCAATACCTTGAACTCGTCGAAAACTTTTTGCGAAAATTCGAGCTTTGTAGATAGTAACACTACTATCAGCGTCTGTATTCCTCTTGAAGATCCATTTATTCTCATTGGCTCCCTGATCATCGGGCAAGTCAACCAAAGTCCATACTTTGTTCTCATACATGGATCCCATCTCAGATTTCATGGCCTCAAGCCATTTCGCGGAATCTGGGCTCATCATCGCTTCCTCATAGTTCGTAGGTTCATCATGGTTTAGTAACATGACTTCCAAAACAGGATTACCGTACCACCCTGGTGCGGACCGTACTCTGGTTGACCTACGAGGTTCGGTAGTAACTTGATCTGAAGTTTGATGATCATCATCATTAGCTTCCTCACTAATTGGTGTAGGAATCACTGGAACTAATTTCTGTCATGAACTACTTTCCAATTTGGGAGAAGGTACAATTACCTCATCAAGTTCTACTTTCCTCCCACTCACTTCTTTCGAGAGAAACTTCTTTTCTAGAAAGGATCCATTCTTAGCAACAAATATCTTGCCTTCGGATCTGTGATAGAAGTTGTACCCAACAGTTTCGTTTGGGTATCCTATGAAGACACATTTCTTCAATTTGGGTTTGAGCTTATCAATTTGAAACTTTTTCACATAAGCATCACAGCCCCAAACTTTAAGAAACGACAACTTAGTTTTCTTGCTAAACCACAGTTCATATGGTGTCGTCTCAACGGATTTAGATGGTTCCCTATTTAATGTGAATGTAGCTGTCTCTAATGCATAACCCCAAAATAATAGTGGTAAATCGGTAAGAGACATCATAGATCGCACCATATCCAATAAAGTATGGTTACGACGTTCGGACACACCATTATGCTGTGGTGTTTGAGGTGGCGTGAGTTTTGAAATTTATTCCACATTGTTTTAGATGAAGACCAAACTCATAACTCAAATATTCACCTCCATGATCAGATCGTAGAAATTTTTATTTTCTTGTTATGAGGATTTCCACTTCACTCTGAAATTCTTTGAACTTGTCAAATGTTTCAGACTTGTGTTTCATTAAGTAGATATACCCATATCTTCTCAAATCATCTGTGAAGGTCAGAAAATAATGATACCCACCACGAGCCTCAACACTCATCGGACCGCATACATTGGTATGTATTATTTCCAATAAGTTTGTGGCTCGCTCCATTGTTTCAGAGAACGGAGTCTTAGTATTCTTGCCCATGAGGCATGGTTCGCAAGCATCAAATGATTAATAATCAAGTGATTCCAAAAGTCCATCCGCATGGAGTTTCTTCATGCGCTTTACACCAATAAGACCTAAACGGTAGTGCCACACTATCATTATCAACTTTGCATCTTTTGGCATCAATATTATGAATATGTGTATGACTACGACCGAGATTCAATAAACCATTCACCTTGGGTGTATGACCACAGAAGGTTTTATTCATGTAAACAGAATAACAATTATTCTTTGGCATAAATGAATAATTGTATTACAATAAACATGATCCAATCATATTATGCTCAACGCAAACACCAAATAACATTTATTTTAGGTTCAACACTAATCCCGAAGGTAAAGGGAGTGTGCGATGGTGATCTTATCAACCTTGGAATCACTTCCAACACACATTGTCACCTCGCCCTCAACTAGTCTCTGTTCATTTTGTAACTCCTGTTTCAAGTTACTAATCATAGCAATTGAACCAGTATCAAATACCGAGGGGCTACTATGAACACTAGTAAAGTACACATCAATAACATGTATATCATATATACTTTTGTTCACTTTGCCATCCTTCTTATGCGCCAAGTATTTGGGGCAGTTCCGCTTCAGTTGACCATTTCCTTTGTAGTAGAAGCACTCAGTTTCAGGCTTGGGTCTAGCATTGGGTTTCTTCATGGGAGTAGCAACTTGCTTGCTATTCTTCTTGAATTTCCCCTTCTTTCCCTTACCCTTTTACTTGAAACTAGTTGTCTTGTAAACCATCAACACTTGATGCTTTTCTTGATTTCTACCTTCTCCGACTTCAGCATCGCGAAGAGCTCGGGGAATCATTTTCGTCATCCCTTGCATATTATAGTTCATCACGAAGTTCCAGTAACTTGGTGACAGTGACTTGAGAACTCTATCAGTCACTATCTTATGTAGAAGATTAACTCCCACTTGATTCAAGTGATTGTAGTACTTAGACATTCTAAGCACATGCTCACTAGCTGAGCTCTTCTCCTCCATCTTGTAGGCAATGTACTTCTCAGAGGTCTCATACCTCTTGACACTGGCATGAGACTGAAATACCAATTTCATCTCTTGGAACATCTCATATGTTCCATGTCGTTCAAAACATTTTTGAAGTACCGGCTCTAAGCCATACAACATGGTGCACTAAACTATCTAGTAGTCATCATACCGAGCTTGCCAAACGTTTATAACGTCTGCATCTGCTCCTGCAAAAAGTCCGTCACCTAGCAGTGCATCAAGGACATAACACTTCTGTGCAGCAATGAGGATAATCATCAGATCACGGATCCAATCCGCATCATTGCTCCTATCATCTTTCAACTTCTTTTTCTCTAGGAACATATCAAAAATGAACGGGGAGCTATAACGCGAGCTATTGATCTACAACATAATTTGCAAATACTACTAGGACTAAGTTCATGATAAATTAAAGTTCAATTAATCATATTACTTAAGAACTCCCACTTAGATAGACATCCCTCTAGTCATCTAAATGATCACGTGATCCATATCAACTAAACCATGTCCGATCATCACGTGAGATGGAGTAGTTTTCAATGGTGAACATTGTTGGGGAACGTAGTATTTCAAAAATTTGCCTACGATCACGCAAGATCTATCTAGGAGAAGCATAGCAACGAGTGGGGAGAGTATGTCCATGTACCCTTGACACGTCTCCAACGTATCTACTTTTTCTCATGCTTTTCCTCTTGTTTTGGACTCTAATTTGCATGATTTGAATGAAACTAACCCCCAGACTGACACTGTTTTCAATAGAACTACCATCGTGTTATTTTTGTGCAGAAATAAAAGTTCTCGGAATGGAACGAAACTTTTTATGGATTTTTTATACCAATAAAGAGAATTTCTAGAGCCAAGACCTACTTGAGAGGAGCACCTGGGTGGGCACAACCCACTAGGGTGCGCCCAGGTGGGTTGTACCCACCTGGTGGCCCTGCTGATGACCCCTTGATACTATAAATTCACATATTTCCAGAAAAAAATCAAGGAGAAAGAATTATCGCGATCCACGAGACGGAGCCTCCGCCAAGCCCTGTTCTTCCTCGGGAGGGCAGATCTGGAGTCCGTTTGGGGCTCCGGAGAGGGGGATCTTTGTTCTTCGTCATCACCAACCCTTCTTCATCGCCAATTCCATGATGCTCCCCACCGGGAGTGAGTAATTCCTTCGTAGGCTTGCTAGTCGGTGAGGAGTTGGATGAGATTCATCATGTAATCGAGTTAGTTTTGCTACGGCCTGATCCCTAGTATCCACTATGTTCTTAGATTGATGTTGCTATGACTTTGCCATGCTTAATGCTTGTCACTTTGGGCCCGGGTGCCATGATTTTAGATCTGAACCGTTTATGAATTCATCATTATATCCATGTTTTAGATCCGATCTTGCAAGTTATAGTCACCTACTACGGTTATGATCCGGCAACCCCGGAGTGACAACAACCGGGCCCACTCCCGGAGATGACAGTAGTTTGAGGAGTTCATGTATTCACTATGTGTTAATGCTTTGTTCCGGTTCTCTATAAAAAGGAGGCCTTAATATCCCTTAGTTTCCAATATGGACCCCGCTGCCACGGGAGGGTAGGACAAAATATGTCATGCAAGTTCTTTTAATAAAGCACATATGACTATTTACGGAATACATGCCTACATTATATCGATGAACTGGAGCTAGTGACGTATCGCCCTAGGTTATAACTGTCTCATGATGAATATCATCCAACAAGTCACCGATCCAATGCCTACGAACTTTTCCATATTATTTTTGCTAAGTTACTATTTCTATCATCACTGTCACACTTGCCACAAATTATTGCTACTACTGTTACTGTTACCGTTGCTGCTGTCACTACTATCAAAACTATCATATTACTATGCTACTGATCATATTGCTGCAAATAATTAATCTCCAGGTGTGGTTGAATTGACAACTCAGCTGCTAATACCTTCAAATATTCTTTGGCTCCCCTTGTGTCGAATCTATAAATTTGGGTTGAATACTCTACCCTCGAAAATTGTTGCGATCCCCTATACTTGTGGGTTATCAAGACCTTTTTCTGGCGCTGTTGCCAGGGAGCATAGCTATATTTGTTGAGTCACTTGGGATTATTATCATATTGTCACTATGAAGAATCTGAAGGATCCAAAGACTAAGATTTATCCCTCTAAGACGAGGGGAGGTAAGGAACTGCCATCCAGTTCTGCTTTAGATTCACCTTCGGTTATGAGTAAACTTGCAACACCACCACATGCTATTAGTTCTGATATGTCGCAAGTTATTGATGATGCTACTTCTACTATGAATGATGTTTATGATGCTGCTATTACCTTGCTTGATAATGATGATGTGCCACTTGGTGAATTTCTTGATAAACAAATTGCTAGAGTAATACAACATGACGTTGTTGAATCTGATGATGAGCTTGAAACTGAATCTCCTGAAACACCTGCTAGAACTAGCATTCTTAGATATGAATTGCCTAAGATACCGGAAGGTTATGTTATGAGTGAAGGAAGGAACTAGAGACATTCTTGCTTGCAATGATAAAGATGATCTAGAGAAATTACTATGAAAGTATAAAGAAAAATCTTTGAATGCTAGAATGAAATGTGATCCTAAGTTTGCTACTTCACCTATCTGTATTGCTGATAGGGATTATGAATTCTCTGTCGATCCAGAGCTAATTACTCTGGTTGAATCTGATCCTTTCCATGGTTATGAAACTGAAACTGTTGTGGCACATCTTACTAAGTTCAATGATGTAGCCACCCTTTTGACTCATAATGAGAAAACTCGTAATTACTCTATTCTCAAATTATTTCCTTTCTCAATAAAGGGTGATGCTAAAGCTTGGTACAATACTCTTGCTCCTGTGGCAGTGATATGCCCCGCGGTATGACCCGACCGGACTTGGTGACTCACCAGTGACCCGCCCTGACTTGGCGACTCACTAAGTGACCCGCCCGGATCTCTCCACTCACTGATGACCCGGCCAAGCCAGGTGACTCATTGGTGACCCGGTCGGCGAGTCAGAGGAGTGACAAGACCCGGTGACCCAACAGGCGGTTCATGGAAGGCCGGCTCGTGTTATGGTGGGCCGGCTTAAGAGGAAAGCATAATGTAACACCCACAATGCGGCTATATCTCCCACGTGTCGGGGCACGAGACTTAGAGGCACAGCCGCATTGTAGTTTTGTCCCAAGAGGGATAATCTTCACACAATCCCATGTACTGAGTAAGAAAGGGATAAAGAGTTGGCTTACAATCGCCACTTCACACAATTAACAAGTTAAACATACATCATCCAGAGTACAATCAAGGTCCGATTACGAAACCAAAATAAAAGAAGACAACCCCAAAAGCTAGATCCCCGATCGTCCCAACTGGGCTCCACTACTGATCATCCGAAAAGACACAAAACCACGACCAAGATCTTCATCGAGCTCCCACTTGAGCTCGGTAGCATCACTTGCACTGGTATCATCGACACCTGCAACTGTTTGGAAGTATCCGTGAGGCACGAGGACTCAACAATCTCACAACCGCGAGATCAAGACTATTTAAGCTAATGGGTAGGGTAAGGTAATGAGGTGGAGCTGCAGCAAACACTAAGCATATATGGTAGCTAACATACTCAAATAAGAGCGAGAAGACAAGCAATGCAATGGTCGTGAAGCTAGAAGTGATCAAGAAGTGATCCTAAAACTACTTACTTTCACGCATAACACAAGACCGTGTTCACACTCCACCGAAAAGAGACCATCACGGCTACACATGCGGTTGTTGCATTTTAATTAAGTCACACATTAAAAAATTCCCATCTGCCACATAACCACATGCACGGCTCTCGAAAGTTTATACCCTGCAGGGGTGTCCCTACGTAGCCCATCATAAGCTCTCACGGTCAACGAAGGATATTCCTTCTCCCGGGAAGACCCGATCAGTCTCGGAATCCCGGTTATAAGACATTTCGACAATGCTAAAACAAGACCAGCAAGCCCGCCTGATGTGCCAACAATCCCGATAGGAGCTGCACATATCTCATTCTCAGGGCAACACCGGATGAGCACTCCGTACAACTAAAACAGCCCTCAAGTTTCCCCGAGGTGTCGCTGCAAAGGACTCTAGTTCGGACCAACACTTAGAGAAGCACTGGCCCGGGGGAGGGGGGGTTAAAATAAAGATGACCTCGGGAGCATGACTCCCAAGGGAAAAGTATAGGTGGTGGTGAGGCAAATGGTAAAACCAAGGTTGGGCCTTGCTGGAGGAGTTTTATTCAAAGCGAACTATCAAGGGGTTCCCATAACACCCAACTGCGTAAGGAACGCAAAATCAAGGAACATAACACCGGTATGACGAAAACTAAGGTGGCAAGAGTGGAACAAAACACCAGGCATAAGGCCGAGCCTTCCACCCTTTACCAAGTATATAGATGCATTGATTAAAAAAGAGATATTGTGATATCTCAACATATCCATGTCCCAACATGGAACAAACTTCAACTTCACCTGCAACTAGCAACGCTATAAGAGGGGATGAGCAA
Organism: Triticum dicoccoides; assembly: GCF_002162155.2. Lineage (NCBI taxonomy): Eukaryota > Viridiplantae > Streptophyta > Magnoliopsida > Poales > Poaceae > Triticum > Triticum dicoccoides. Next base: position 194,765,964 of record NC_041388.1, read on the forward strand.
AAGCGGTAACATAGCCAAACAATGGTTTGCTAGGAAGGTGGGTTAGAGGCTTGACATGGCAATATGGGAGGCATGATATAACAAGTTGTAGGTAGCGCGACTTAGTGATAGAGAGAACAACTAGCAAGAAAAGATAGAAGTGACTTCGAGGGTATGGTCTTCTTGCCTGCAATGTACTCAGAGTTGTCGAAAGCTTGATCCTCGTTAGCATACTCAACAGGTTCCTCGGTCACGAACTCGTCTCCCGGCTCTACCCAAAGCAAGAACACAAGCAATGGAACAACAATCAATCACGGTGCAATGCACAAGCAACATGATGCAAGACATGACATGATATGCAAGATATGATGTGTAATGCATATGGGTGCTCTGGAAGGAAAGAATGATCAAGGCGTCAACTTGGCAAACCAAGTATGCCGCTGGAAAGAGGAGGTGATTTTGGTCGAAATCGATATGAGGATCACCTGGAACGGATGCACGGTTTGCAAATAACAAGCAATATAAGGATGATGCGAATATGTGATTAACAGCATGATGTCACCTAGAATGCAACAAGAAACTAAGCTACTGCACTCCAACATAGCAACAAAGCATATGGCAGTGATGTACAAGAGATGCTTGACAAAACATGAACACTGAGCTATGGCTAAATCACACAAGATCATGTTTAAAGAAGCATGGCAAAAGTGCAAAAGATATCAGCTTCACAGACTTAGTGAAAATACTAACATGTCAAAAACAACATCAGGAAGCACTGTTCAGAGCAAGAAAATAACATGCTACAGGAACATATCATAGCAAACAAAGGCATTTCTTGATTCTACTAAATGCATAGAACAAAAGTCCCTTACTCAACATGAGCCAAAAAGGCACAAACGATAAGATGGCACCCATGTAAACATAGCAAGTTTTATTAACAGTTTCAGACTTGGAAGAAAAATAGAGCATGGCATAAACAGATTCATGATAGCAACTTTGCAAGCTCATGCCACTCATTGCAAAGCATTACATGACAACATAAGCATACCAATAGCAAGATGACATGTTCATGAAGCTAACCATGGAAAAATCAAGTTTATGTGGTGCAACTTTGCAAGCTCATGCCACTCATCGCAAAGCATTACATGACAACATAAGCATACCAATAGCAAGATGACATGTTTATGAAGCTAACCATGGAAAGATCAAGTTTATATGGTGCATGAATCACTAGCAACAACCATGGCAATACTGATTAACATGTTAACAAATTGCCAGGAATATTTTATAGCACAAGTAGAGCAAGAAAACGACATGCTAGGGCACTCAATAATTGCAACCAGGGGCATGAATGGATAGAGCATAACCACATGTTCAAAACATCTGTACTGAAGTATCCAAAAATAAGCATGGATCGCAATGTAGCATCAAGTTTACATGGCATCAAAATAACAGCAGGAAAAGGACTTGGCAAAATCCTAAGTCCCTGAAAACAGCAACATCACGGAGCCTAGTTTGCATGCTTGTGCTAGTCACGACATAGATCACAAAAATACAAGACTTGCACCTCTGCAAAGATGGCATGATGTAGTTCAAAACACATGTAGACCTCATGCTCAAAGGGTGCACACATCAAATGCAACAAAAATGACAAATCACCATGATTTGATAAGAACCAATAGTTAACAGTTTATAGCACTCTTGCAACAATGAAAATGGCATCATAATGGACAATAACATGCATGGAAATGCAGCTAACATGAAGAGCTCAACGAGACAAACATTTTGACATATCATATGCATGATTTGGAGCCATGGTCACCGAGATATGTCATGAAGAAGTAGGCATGAAAATAATGCAGATTCGGGGACTTGGAGAAAATTTGGACTTCTGAAAGTCAACGGGATGAGGTGGATCCGGGACGGGGTGCCGTGTTTGGTTCGTCGACGTGGTGGATCTGATCCATCTTCCATGGATCCGGCCGGCGAGGGTTCTGGCGACTGAGAATGACGGCGCGATGGGGAAAAGCTCCAGCGAGGTCGGGGATGGATGGATCCGGCCGGAGTTGGACAAGCACGGCGGTGCATGGACCTCGGGCGGTCTAGGCGTGATGAGGCGATGGGAGCCGGGGCGTGCGGGGTCCGCCTGGCGCTGGTCGCCGACGCGGCTCCGATGGCTGGCGAGGTCGGGCAGGAGGCAGGGACGGCGGCGATGATCGGCGCGAGCGGCAGAGCGGCTCGGGCGAGCGGGCGAATGGTGCGGTCGGTCGGGCTCGCGCGTGCCCGATCCGGGTCCGGCGGGCCGCGGCGGCGCGCGGGACGGGCGCTGGACAGGTGGCAGGCGGGGATTGGGCGAGGGGTGCGGTTGGCTGACGTGGCGCCTCGTGATAATTCCAGGCGACATGGCGGTGGCGGTGGACGCGTCCGACGGCGGACGGACATGTCCGGTGGCGCGGTGTAGGTGAGATCTAGGGTTTAGACTACGGATTTCCGGGGAGGGACACATATTTATAGGTAGAAGGAGATAGGGGTGTCCAAAAGAGGTGTGGTTTTCGCCCACACGATCGTGATCCAACGACGGAGAACATGGAGGTGGTTTAGATGGGTTATTGGGCTGTTTTGGAAGGGTGTTGGGCTGCAACACAAAAGAGGCTTTTGCGGTTACCCAGTTAACCATTGGGACATCAAACGGCCTCCAAATGGAACAAAATTTGACAGGAGGTCTACTGGTGGTGTACCAAGACTACTTGACAAATCTCGGCCCATTCCAAGAACGTTTAACTCCCACTCACGAAAAGAGACAAGAGGGGTGCGCTGGGTGCATGTGGGAGTGTCAGATTGCGAAATGGACAACGGGGAAAATGCTCGGATGCATGAGACGAACACGAATGCAAATGCGATGCACCTGATGACATGATCTGAAATGCATGACATGAAGAAAATGCAAAATGACAGACAAAAACCCAACCACGAAGGGAATAACACAACACCTAGCCGAAAATGGCAAGAGTCGGAGTTACAAATATGACAAGTTACATCCGGGGTGTTACACATAAGGAATATTCCCTTACAAAGGAAGCAAGACTAGGACTCCACTTGTAATAGAGTAATCCTAATCCTAATAGGACTAGTCATGTAAGATGCCCCTTCAACATATATAAGGAGGGGCAAGGCACCCCAAGAGGGACAAGTTAGACAAGTTTCATAAGTCTAGAGAGAAGAAAAGTCAATAGCTCTTGAGATAGAGCACGCCTGTAATCGTGATCATAATCAATATCAATGAAGCAGGATGTAGGCTTTACCTCCACTGTGAGGGGCCGAACCTGGGTAAAAACCTCGCGTCTCTTGTCCCACTCAACCCCTCTCAAGCTACCACATAGATGCGTTAGCCTCGCGACTAAGTCCTGACACTAAGGACGTCTGCCTCGACAAATCCATGACAGTTGGAGCCCACCGTGGGGCTCGCGCACGGTGGTGTTGAGTTCTTGGAGGGATCTGTTCTTAGGGTTTCGAGAAGTTTGCGATCAGCCAGATGAAGAAGAACTGGTGCGGAAGAATCATGCGAGATGACCCGACATGGGACATTTTTTGGCAGATCCGATGTGCTCGTTGTTTATGATAAGAGTTGTGATTAATTCTACAGGGTCAAGACAAGAGCTAAAGGCTGTGAACGGCCGCCGGAGGCGCCGTGGTGATCCGCCAGCCAGATCGTTTTCATGGACCGCCGCAAGTTGCCAATCTAAGACGGCTGAGAAAGTCCCGTTCCAGTAGTCTAAATACTATTGTGTAGACCAAAGGGATATTGGATTAAATCCCAAGGCAGCGATCCGATTTGATCAACACGTTGATATCCACGTGTTTTGTTGCCGCTAATTATACTACTACTTCCAAACCATAGCTGCTGGTGCTACTACACGTCATTGTACAAAAGAAGAAACAAAAAGCATGGCCGGAGGCCCAAGCGTGCACGTCACCGACCACACATGCGTATGCTGCAGTTGCAGCGAAAGAAAAAAAATGCGACGGCCATCGATGGATCATATGCGTGCACGCGTGCACGGCTGCTGCATCGATTGAGAGGATATTCAAGTGGATCCAGAAAAAGGAGATCAAGCCGGCTATGTACGGATTGTACTACTAGTACGATACAAAACCGGATTGATGTGCCATCACAAAGGCCTAAGTGATTTGCACTTTTGTTGTACTCTTTGAAGACCCGAAGTCCAGATCAAAAAATAATAATAATAAATACCAAACTCAAGGGCCGAAGCCACTACTAAAAGTTGTGCCTGCAGACTTTTCGCAGCCTGACCGCTGTCCCGTGTCTCCATTGCAGTTACTCTCCAAAGACTTACTACTAGTGCTAATTCAAAAGCACAATGGCGCAATCTCCATGAAGGACCATCATCCATCACGTAAAAGACAAGACTAGTCAAAGTGATGAATCAATTACTCCATTATTGGTGATACTTTGTTACTACTATTTATCTGTCCGGTTCAAGATGGACATAGGAAGGCCATGCGAAGTTCATGGTGCAAAAACATGCGTAAGGGGATTTAAAAGACCAGACAAAGTTAAAATGCATTGCGTTGCGTGGAGCTGGAGCCGCCCACCTCCGCGGTCTCCCTTCGCTTCTGAGCCACCATGCTTCCAAAGCTAATTTTACCTCCATCGGCCTCTGCTGTGTTGAGCCGTCGGAGCCGCGTTGAGCCGCCTCTGCTGTTTTGAGCCGCCGAGGCTATATTGAGTCGCCGGTCTGCCTGAGCCGTTTTCTGTCGCATTGAGCGGATCATCCATCATCCGAACAAACCAGCTGATATCCATCCAAGTTTGTTTTATTAGCACATATTATTTTTGTCAAAAGAGAAGTTTATCTTTGCCTTGGTCTGTAATATTGTTTATGTAAAACAACTGTTCACTGCAAGAGCAATGGCCGTGTGTCAGGACCCCGACTCGATGTCACATCGATCTAGCAGGTAACACCTCATATCACTTTGCGGCCTCACGCACGGTATCCCCACGGGTGTCGTCTTACCTTCTCCCGGGACCGTTTGCGCCTTTTGGCTCACGTATATGATAGTGTCGCTAGCATCCATGTGATAAAGAGCCCGGGCTGACATGACTAGTCGTAAACCCAAAGTGGCACAGACTTACAGGGACAGGCATCCATGACCCAGCTTCGAACGTGTCGGTCATCAGCAAGTGGGTCCGGGCTGTAGCACTGGGCTAGCAGGACTCCGGTAAACCGGGCTGTAGCGGGCTAACAGGACTCCGGTACTCAAAGCGTGACATTTCCCCGAAGGGACAGACACAGGAACGAAGAAGGACACATGCCGGCCAGCCTAAGTGTTCCAGAGCAGTAGCAAGCTACCATGGCTCAGCGGTAACACTAGGAGACATTTCCCGGTAAGAGAGGCTACTAAAGATAAACAACTAGATAGTCAGATCCCACACATACCAAGCATTTCAATCATACACACAATATGCTCAATATGTGTAAATACAACGAAGCATCACAACATGAATCTACGACACAAGTACTTTATTTAAGGCTCAGGGAGCCATACATAGCATACACAAAGGTACGGGTCTCACGACCCCACATACAAGTCATACAGTCATACAAACCAGCAGCGGAAATAACTTGTCTGGGTACAGACAACTAGTAAAATAAAAGTGGCTTGGAAAGCCTAGCTATACTACGTGGTCCTTCACAAGCTCAGGGTCACCACCTGGGTCTTTAGCCTACTCGTTGATGTCAACGTCTACATAGAACCCATCAGAAGGGGTTGCAGCGTCTTCTGTAAAAAATGTAGATTATAGCAACATGAGTACAAAGGTACTCAGCAAGACTTACATCAGATCCTACATACATGCATAGTATCAAGAAGGGTTGGTGGAGTTATTGCAGCAAGCCAGCTTTGACTCTTGGCTAGGCTATCCTACGATACTCCAACTGAAATGGTTTTGCGCACACGAGTCCACTACTCACCACTTCAATACACTACCGAGGATCCGCCTCCGTCTTCCTACGGAAGAGCCATCCTCGGCACTCACACTTATCTTGAGGCTTTTAGTAGTTTCCATTTACTTGTCTATGAACTGTATAGGCAACCAAGTAGTCCTTTACCGCGGACGCGGCTATTCGAATAGATCATGTTAACCCTGCAGGGGGTACTTCTTCATACACGCTCTCACCACTTACCGTCGTTTACACGACATGTACTCGGCAACCTTCAAGCGGAAGCCCAACGTGGGTGTCGGCCACGACCTACCTAATCACCTAAGCCTCCAGTCCAGGTTTATCGCCTATTCAGGTTCCATCCGCACGGAGTCCGGCCGAGGTTTCCCATACGGCCCCGAACGATGTGAACAGGGTTCCCGAGATACCTAACGGGTATTCGGTACACCCGGCCACGTACCTACCGCATCACAGCCCACCCCTACGGTCAGCGCTGTCCACGGCCTCCAGTAGGCTACAAACACCAGAAACTACTTGCAACTCCTGGACGGAGAACTAGGGTGAATAAGAAGCCGAGAGGGTCCATTGGTTTCGGGCCCAATGCATGGTAGTAGCTGATTCTTAAATCACACATACAGATCTCAGTGCTTAAGGTCGGCTTCAATGAAACAACCCACCATGTACTCCTACATGGCCTCTCATCGATACCTTTACCAAATCGTGTTCACCACACCACTCTCATTACTGACGTAATCATTTCACTCCAGCCCATCCCCCCGATGAACCAGACCTGACACGACTCTAAGCATAGCAGGCATAGCAAGGTAGGAACAACACATACATATGGCTCAATCAACTCCTACACATGCTAGTGGGTTTCATCTAGTTATTGTGGCAATGACAGGTCATGCAGAGGAAATGGGTTCAACTACCGTAGCACACAGCAGTTTGAATCGCGTTGTCTTAATGCAGTAAAAGAGAGCAGGAGCGAGAACATGGGATTGTATCGATATGATCAAACGGTTGGTTGCTTGCCTGATGGTTCGATGCACGGATACGGTTCTTCGTTAGGGTAATCACGGTACTCCTCGGGGACAGAACCTGTCGCAAAGGGCATCGATACACAAGCATCACCAAACAATGTGCAACAATATGATGCATGCATGAAACATGGCAATATGAGTGTATTGGGCTAATGCAACTAAAGCCAGAAGGGTTTGAACAAATTTGAATCAAAGATTCAAATTCCAAATTCAAATATGGCCTTTTTAAGTGCCTTTTCTTGTTCTGATTAAAACATCAATTTAACTTGTTGGATCATGCATGAAAATAGTACAGATGGATAGATTGGATTTTTCTGATCATTTTTCATATATAATTTGTCCAATTTGGAGTTACAGAATAAAAGTTATGAATTTTTGAAGTTTAAATAATATTCTGGAATTTCCTGATTTAAATTAAATCCAGAAAATCAATTACTGCGTCAGCCTGACGTCAGTGTGACGTCAGCAGGTCAACGGAACTGGTCCAGGTCAAACCTGACAGTGGGTCCCGCATGTCAGGGTGATTATTTTAATTAAAACTTAATTAAACTAATCCTGTTTAATTAACAGGGCTGGGCCCCACCTGTCATTGACTCAGGGGAGTCAACCAGGGCCCACCCGTGGTCAAAGTCAAAGTCGGCTGCCGGCGTTTAGCCGCCGGCGAGCCGGACGCGGCGGCGGAAGTGGTTTTGGTCATTTCGGCCACCAAACGGACCGCGGAGACCACCGGAGTGGAGCTGAGGCCAACCCGCAGCTCTTGGCGGAGCCCGTTGGGGTCGGGGTGGCCGGAGTCGACGGCGGCGAGCTCGGCTGCGGCCGCCGGGGTTCGGTCATGCACGGGAACGGTGCTGGAGCTCGAAGTCGAGCAAAGCGAGGCGCTAGGGATGCTCTACGGGGTCTTGCGAACTCGTTGGACTCGCCGGGGTGACCAAATGGTCACCGGAGCTGCGTCGACGGCGAGCTCGGCGACGGCGGAGGTTCGGCCGTGGGAGAGGGGGAGCGAGAGAGAGGAGAGGAGAGCCGGGGGAGAGTGAGAGAGAGCAGGGGGGAGGGCGTGGCGTCGTCCAGGGCATCGAGCGAGGAGGGGAGGCCAGGCAAGCAGGCGAGCAGGTGGCGTGGCGCGGTGGCGTGCGCGCGCGCCGGCCACACTCCCCTCCCTCTGTCGGGACGAAGACGACAGAGGAGGGAGGTGGGCTGGGCCGGCTGCTGGCTGGGCCAGCCAGCTGGCTGGGCCGCACAGTGGAGGAGCCCAGGTAAGCTCCTCCTGTTATATATTTTCTTTTTTTTAATTTCTGACATTTGTTTGATTTAAATAATATATTAAATCATTTATTTAACTTATGCCAATTTTTGCAGGAGCTATTTATATTATTCCAGAGCTCTTTTATAATTGGCATAATATTTGGGCATATATTAATATATATAATTAATATATTTCCAATGCAAATATTTATGCATTTATTCCAAATGACCAAAATAAATGTCCATGAGCCACTAAAAATATTGGTTTGATTTTTATCTCTGTCCAATATTTTCAGAGAGCAACATGAGCATTTTCTTGGACCCTTTTGGAGAAATTTTTATTTGGGTCATTTTCAAAATGGTTCTGAGGGTTTCACAGATCCCCATTTCAAGTTTCTGATGAAAGAGTAAACATGATGCAACACTCTAATGCATGACTAGCTAGGGTGTGACAACTCACCCCCACTCAAAAGAATCTCGTCCCGAGATTTGGGTTCCTCCGGGAAGAAGGCGGGATACTCGAGTCGAAGACGATCCTCCCTTTCCCAAGTTGCTTCATCCTCAGAATGGTGCGACCATTGTACTTTGAGAAACTTGATATTATGACGTCGGGTGGTACGTTCGGCCTGATCGAGGATACGAACGGGGTACTCTCGATATGTAAGATTATCTTGGAGATCAAGCGTTTCGTGGTCCACTCCACGGATAGGATCCGAGAAGCAACGCCTGAGTTGAGAAACGTGGAAGACATCGTGGACTCTGGAGAGGTGCGGAGGTAGTTCCAACTGGTAGGCAACTTCTCCTCGTTTGGCGAGAATGCAAAAAGGTCCAATGTAACGAGGAGCCAATTTGCCTTTGATACCGAAACGATGGGTTCCCTTCAGAGGGGTGACCCGAAGATAAGCCTTCTCGTCAACCTCGAAAGTCATAGCCTTATGTTTTCGGTCATATTGACTCTTTTGACGAGATTGGGCTGTTTTCAACTTTTCACGAACGATACGAACTTGTTCTTCTGCTTCCTGAATCATATCCGGGCCAAAGAATTGTCTTTCCCCGGTCTCTGACCAGTTAAGGGGTGTTCGACACCGTCGTCCATAGAGAACTTCAAAAGGGGCTTTACCCAAGCTAGATTGATAGCTGTTGTTGTAAGCGAATTCGGCAAATGGAAGGCACTTTTCCCAGTCCATTCCGAATGAGATAACAGAGGCTCGAAGCATGTCTTCTAGAATCTGGTTGACGCGTTCCACTTGACCGCTCGACTGAGGGTGGAAGGCGGTGCTAAAGGAGAGACGGGTTCCCATAGCATTTTGGAAACTTTCCCAAAATCGAGAGGTGAAAAGACTTCCTCGATCCGAGTTAATTTCCAAAGGAACACCATGGAGAGACACTATTCGGGAGATGTATAAGTCTGCCAATTGACTAGCGGTTATACTCTCACGAACAGGTAAGAAATGGGCTACTTTGGAAAGACGATCGACAACGACAAAGATAGCATTATTCCCTCTCTTGGTCCTGGGAAAACCGGTAATGAAATCCATACCAATTTTATCCCATTTCCATTCAGGAATAGCTAAGGGTTGAAGGGTGCCAGCAGGCCGTTGATGCTCTGCTTTAACACGACGACAGACGTCGCAATTTGCAACATACTGAGCAATTTCTCTCTTCATCCTAGTCCACCAGAACCTCTGGCGTAGGTCCTGATACATCTTAGTACTACCGGGATGAATAGTGAGAGGAGATTCATGAGCCTCCTTAAGGATCAACTGCCGTAGATGCTGGTTCTTGGGAACCACTAGACGGTTCTCAAAGTACACAACACCATGATCATTTGTGGAGAAACAACTAGCACCTCCGCTAGCAATGTTCTCCTTGATCTTAGCTATTCCCTTATCTCGCTTCTGGGCAGCAATGATTTGATCCGTAAGAGTAGGTTTCGCCACCAAGGTGGAAAGAAATCCTTGAGGAACAATGTGAAGGTTAAGCTTCCGAAATTCCTCATGGAGAAGCGGTTGACTTTGTTGTAACATCAGATTGTTACAATAGGATTTACGACTTAGCGCATCAGCCATGACGTTGGCTTTCCCTGGGGTGTAGGTTATTCCTAAGTCGAAGTCGGTGATCGATTCGACCCAACGTCTTTGCCTGAGATTCAAATCCGGTTGGGTGAAAATATACTTCAGACTTTGGTGATCAGTGAATATTTCGCAACGATTACCGAGGAGGTAATGTCGCCAGGTCTTAAGTGCATAGACTACGGCTGCAAGTTCTAGATCATGAGTAGGATAATTCTCCTCATGTGGGTGCAATTGTCGTGAAGCGTAGGCAATTACGTGTCGATCTTGCATGAGAATGCAACCTAGTCCTTGTCGCGAGGCGTCGCAGTAGATAACAAAGTCCTTAGAGAAGTCTGGCGGTACCAGTACGGGAGCAGAAGTCAGGCGTCTTTTCAGTTCCTGAAAGCTGTGCTCACATTGTGGAGTCCATTCGAACTTCTTATCTTTCTTGAGGAGTTCGGTTAGAGGTTTGGCAACCTTGGAGAAGTTCTCGACAAAGCGACGACAATAGCTCGCTAAGCCTAGAAAACTCCGAACTTGCTTGACCGATTCGGGTGGAGTCCAGTTAAGGACGGCTTGAACTCGCTCGGGGTTAACAGCAATACCTTTACCAGATATTACATGACCCAGATAGGTCACTTCTGACAACCAGAATTCACATTTATAAAATTTGGCATAAAGGCGATGCTCTCGAAGTTTCTGCAACACTAGCCTTAGATGTTCGGCATGTTCTTCCTCGTTCTTGGAGTAGATGAGTATATCATCGAGGTAAACCACGACGAATTTATCCAAATACTCCATGAAGATTGAATTCATTAACCGAGAAAAGGTGGCTGGAGCGTTGGTTAATCCGAAGGACATGACGGTGTACTCGTATTGGCCGTAACGAGTAACAAAGGCCGTTTTAGGAATGTCCCCGTTTCTGATTTTGATTTGATGGTAGCCCAACCTCAAATCCATCTTGGAGAAGACTGAGGATCCAGCGAGCTGATCGTACAGGTCGTTGATCCTGGGAAGCGGATATTTGTTCTTGATTGTGACCAAATTAACAGGTCGGTAATCTACAACCATCCGGTCCGTACCATCCTTCTTCTTGACGAATAGGACGGGGCAAGCCCACGGAGATGAACTAGGGCGGATGAAACCCTTTTTCAAGGACTCATCGAGTTGTTTCTTAAGCTCGGCTAGTTCTAGTGGTGCCATCTTATAAGGTCTTCTAGCAATCGGAACGGTTCCTGGAATGAGGTCTATTACAAACTCAACATCCCTGTCAGGTGGAACACCTGGCAATTCCTCTGGAAAGACATCCGGGAAGTCACGGACTACCGGAACGTCCTCAAGGTCTGGCAAAGGGCTGGCGTTAAGAGAATATAATTGTCGCTTGGCTATTCGGGTCAAGACATGGACTATCTTCCCTGAAGGATGGGTGAGTTGAACAGTCCTAGAGAAGCAATCAATTTGGGCATGATGAGCTGACATCCAGTCCATACCCAGAATGATATTAATATCTGAAGATTTAAGGGCTATCAAAGACGCAAGGAAAACAAGTCTGTCGACTTGGATCTCATTTCCATAACTTACCCTAGAGGTCTGCCATCTAGATCCAGGGGTAGAGATTTCCATAGTGGATGGCATGTCACAGAATGCAACGTTATGCAAACAAGCATAACTTTCTGATATAAAAGAATGAGAGGCTCCTGTATCGAAAAGAACAGATGCCGGGTGGCAATTAACAAGAAGCGTACCGAGAACGTCGTTGGGGTCCTCTTGAGCTTCTTCGGCAGAGACACAGTTGACATGGCCACGTGAAGCGGTGACCGGTTTAGCATGAAACACTTTCCCTGTCGGCTTGCCACGGCCAACAGCTTTAGCAGATTGATTTGGGTTGGTCTGGGGGCATTCACGCATATAGTGGCCAGATTCCCCACACTTGAAACAAGTCACGGAACTGGTACGTGGAGGAGCATTGTTAGTTGGACCCCCATAGGACTTGGCTGGAGCAGACTGTTGTACAGGGCGAGGTGCCTGGAAAGATGGCCTCGGTGTAAACCTGGGTGGCAGGGCGGTGTTGGGCACCCACACGCGGCGCTTCTGAGGACCAGCACCGGATGAGGAACCCGTGTCACGTCCATGCTTGCGTGTTGCGTCATAGTCAGTCTGACCAGTTTCAGCACTGATGGCTTTGTTGACAAGTTTCGAAAAAGATGTGCACTCATGCAGACGGAGGTCGCGACGAAGCTCAGGACTAAGGCCCTTACGGAACCTTGCTTGCTTCTTGGCGTCAGTAGAAACTTCCTCAGTTGCATATCGGGCGAGATTACCAAACTCCCTGCTATAGGCATCCACAGAAAGTCGGCCTTGGGTGAAACTGCAAAATTCTTCACGTTTACGGTCCATGAGACCCTCCGGAATGTGATGTTCACGGAAAGCCTCGCTGAATTCAGCCCAAGTTGTGACATGGCCTGCTGGGCGCATAGCTCCATAATTCTCCCACCATAGACTGGCGGGGCCTTCAAGATGATATGCAGCAAAGGTGACCTTGTCAGCCTCCGCTACCAGCGCGGAACGCAGTTTATGAGAGATACTGCGAAGCCAGTCATCATCGTCGAGAGGCTCGACGGAGCGGTGGAACGTGGGTGGATGCAATTTGATAAAATCACTGAGTGACACCACGTTAATCCTCTGATGGTGTGCTATATTCTGTTCAATACGCTCCAACAAACGGTTGGTCTCCCGCTTGTTTCTCTCAGCTTCCATCATAACCTTGGCTAGGGAAGGAGGATGAGGCAGATTTTCATTCCTGCCTTCACTGCCTTCGGCCTGCTCTTGGGAAGCAGGGTTAGCGCGCGTGTTGACCATCCTAGGAAATCAAGACAATGTTTTAGTCAGGATGGTAAAATTCCGACATAGGATACATAATGTAAGGAATAACTCGGAATGCAGGATGATCATCCGTATGACATGGTAGATACAGAAACTGCTTCTTTTATTCCATCGTCATACACACCATACAGGGTTTAGTACAAGACCAAACAAAGTACTATTATGGTGAGAAAAGGATTACATCTCATCGGAGGCATTCCAAGCTCCTATACATTATTTTTCTACACCTCCGGAAAGAGTACAACTAGGTCATATCCCACGAGTTACGCGGGGCGATAGACGACACAGCTAGTGCAAACTAGTGATACCACCACTAACTCAGACCGATCCGTAATAGTCCTCGTAGAAGTCACCTCCATAGCCCGGAAGTTCAACATGTTCATCCGGAAACAGACGGTCTCGCGGAGCTTGTGGACCATAGGGGCTAGGATGAGGCCTTGGACCAACAAACGGTGGCCTGCGGGGACCGCGAGGTGGGGTGATGCCTCCTACATCACGCCAAACCATCACGTCTGGCAGAGCAGATCTCACAGGATAGAGATCGCGCATATCTGAATATCCAGCTTGCACCGCCGGTGCGAACCGAGTCAAAGTGGCCCAGTGGTCAGCACGGGTATTGAAGAGCTCTAACCTTAAGGCCCGATTTTCACGGTCCTTATCCTCGAGCATCTTAGCAGTGGTGCGAGTCCGTGAATCCTCCTGAGTGGAGTCAGCATAGATAGCCTGGAGATACCCTTGTGCTCCCGGAAGTGATCCTGGCATATACCGGAAATCAGAGTCCCGAAATAACCCAGATCTGACTCGCATAATGGTCATCATAGAGTAGGCGGCGTCCTGCACAGCCATCTCAATGGTAACCCCGAGTCCATAAGAGCAGTGAAGAGGCTCGGTGGATCCAGGATAAGATGGAAATATGCTGACAGTGCAGAGATACTGGCTTTGATTGAAATCTCGGAATTGCTCTTCGACCGTGTACTCGGGATACCAGCGGTATCCAGCCTCAGTCATTACCCTGACCAACTTAGCAGTATGGCCGGATACATCTAGGCATCGAGTCAGGCGAACCACTTGATTGAGGTCGCGAGTGGCCATCTGAAAGCACAATCATAATGCAAAGGCATTAGAATTTCTAGCAAAATTTCGGCAGCATAACAGCTGTAAATGCTCAAGAAGGATTTTGAGACATTTGACAAAGGATTTCGTACACACTCATCATCATTATATCAAAGTTCTGAAACCATTCTGGCAACATAATGTGGTAGTAGATCTGAACTAGGCTTGTATCCATCAAACTTATAAGGTACTATTGATTAGTAACTCGTGATCCTGATAGAGAGAACAGATCCTAATTCCTTAACCCCCGGTGGAAGAATGGACTGACTCAGATCAGAAAGTCATAAGGTATAAGGAGTAAAAAGAGCCTTACGTTCCATCCCACAAACAATTCCCCTACATATAACTAAAGAATTTCTAGACTCAACATCGACCAGTTTGGCTTGGAGAACCTACAGGCAGTCCGGCTCTGATGCCAACGCTGTCAGGACCCCGACTCGATGTCACATCGATCTAGCAGGTAACACCTCATATCACTTTGCGGCCTCACGCACGGTATCCCCACGGGTGTCGTCTTACCTTCTCCCGGGACCGTTTGCGCCTTTTGGCTCACGTATATGATAGTGTCGCTAGCATCCATGTGATAAAGAGCCCGGGCTGACATGACTAGTCGTAAACCCAAAGTGGCACAGACTTACAGGGACAGGCATCCATGACCCAGCTTCGAACGTGTCGGTCATCAGCAAGTGGGTCCGGGCTGTAGCACTAGGCTAGCAGGACTCCGGTAAACCGGGCTGTAGCGGGCTAACAGGACTCCGGTACTCAAAGCGTGACATTTCCCCGAAGGGACAGACACAGGAACGAAGAAGGACACATGCCGGCCAGCCTAAGTGTTCCAGAGCAGTAGCAAGCTACCATGGCTCAGCGGTAACACTAGGAGACATTTCCCGGTAAGAGAGGCTACTAAAGATAAACAACTAGATAGTCAGATCCCACACATACCAAGCATTTCAATCATACACACAATATGCTCGATATGTGTAAACACAACGAAGCATCACAACATGACTCTACGACACAAGTACTTTATTTAAGGCTCAGGGAGCCATACATAACATACACAAAGGTACGGGTCTCACGACCCAACATACAAGTCATGCAGTCATACAAACTAGCAGCGGAAATAACTTGTCTGGGTACAGACAACTAGTAAAATAAAAGTGGCTTGGAAAGCCTAGCTATACTACGTGGTCCTTCACAAGCTCAGGGTCACCACCTGGGTCTTTAGCCTACTCGTTGATGTCAACGTCTACATAGAACCCATCAGAAGGGGTTGCAGCGTCTTCTGTAAAAAATGTAGATTATAGCAACATGAGTACAAAGGTACTCAGCAAGACTTACATCAGATCCTACATACATGCATAGTATCAAGAAGGGTTGGTGGAGTTATTGCAGCAAGCCAGCTTTGACTCTTGGCTAGGCTATCCTACGATACTCCAACTGAAATGGTTTTGCGCACACGAGTCCACTACTCACCACTTCAATACACTACCGAGGATCCGCCTCCGTCTTCCTACGGAAGAGCCATCCTCGGCACTCACACTTATCTTGAGGCTTTTAGTAGTTTCCATTTACTTGTCTATGAACTGTATAGGCAACCAAGTAGTCCTTTACCGCGGACGCGGCTATTCGATTAGATCATGTTAACCCTGCAGGGGGTACTTCTTCATACACGCTCTCACCACTTACCGTCGTTTACACGACATGTACTCGGCAACCTTCAAGCGGAAGCCCAACGTGGGTGTCGGCCACGACCTACCTAATCACCTAAGCCTCCAGTCCAGGTTTATCGCCTATTCAGGTTCCATCCGCAGGGAGTCCGGCCGAGGTTTCCCATACGGCCCCGAACGATGTGAACAAGGTTCCCGAGATACCTAACGGGTATTCGGTACACCCGGCCACGTACCTACCGCATCACAGCCCACCCCTACGGTCAGCGCTGTCCACGGCCTCCAGTAGGCTACAAACACCAGAAACTACTTGCAACTCCTGGACGGAGAACTAGGGTGAATAAGAAGCCGAGAGGGTCCATTGGTTTCGGGCCCAATGCATGGTAGTAGCTGATTCTTAAATCACACATACAGATCTCAGTGCTTAAGGTCGGCTTCAATGAAACAACCCACCATGTACTCCTACATGGCCTCTCATCGATACCTTTACCAAATCGTGTTCACCACACCACTCTCATTACTGACGTAATCATTTCACTCCAGCCCATCCCCCCGATGAACCAGACCTGACACGACTCTAAGCATAGCAGGCATAGCAAGGTAGGAACAACACATACATATGGCTCAATCAACTCCTACACATGCTAGTGGGTTTCATCTAGTTATTGTGGCAATGACAGGTCATGCAGAGGAAATGGGTTCAACTACCGTAGCACACAGCAGTTTGAATCGCGTTGTCTTAATGCAGTAAAAGAGAGCAGGAGCGAGAACATGGGATTGTATCGATATGATCAAACGGTTGGTTGCTTGCCTGATGGTTCGATGCACGGATACGGTTCTTCGTTAGGGTAATCACGGTACTCCTCGGGGACAGAACCTGTCGCAAAGGGCATCGATACACAAGCATCACCAAACAATGTGCAACAATATGATGCATGCATGAAACATGGCAATATGAGTGTATTGGGCTAATGCAACTAAAGCCAGAAGGGTTTGAACAAATTTGAATCAAAGATTCAAATTCCAAATTCAAATATGGCCTTTTTAAGTGCCTTTTCTTGTTCTGATTAAAACATCAATTTAACTTGTTGGATCATGCATGAAAATAGTACAGATGGATAGATTGGATTTTTCTGATCATTTTTCATATATAATTTGTCCAATTTGGAGTTACAGAATAAAAGTTATGAATTTTTGAAGTTTAAATAATATTATGGAATTTCCTGATTTAAATTAAATCCAGAAAATCAATTACTGCGTCAGCCTGACGTCAGTGTGACGTCAGCAGGTCAACGGAACTGGTCCAGGTCAAACCTGACAGTGGGTCCCGCATGTCAGGGTGATTATTTTAATTAAAACTTAATTAAACTAATCCTGTTTAATTAACAGGGCTGGGCCCCACCTGTCATTGACTCAGGGGAGTCAACCAGGGCCCACCCGTGGTCAAAGTCAAAGTCGGCTGCCGGCGTTTAGCCGCCGGCGAGCCCGACGCGGCGGCGGAAGTGGTTTTGGTCATTTCGGCCACCAAACGGACCGCGGAGACCACCGGAGTGGAGCTGAGGCCAACCCGCAGCTCTTGGCGGAGCCCGTTGGGGTCGGGGTGGCCGGAGTCGACGGCGGCGAGCTCGGCTGCGGCCGCCGGGGTTCGGTCGTGCACGGGAACGGTGCTGGAGCTCGAAGTCGAGCAAAGCGAGGCGCTAGGGATGCTCTACGGGGTCTTGCGAACTCGTTGGACTCGCCGGGGTGACCAAATGGTCACCGGAGCTGCGTCGACGGCGAGCTCGGCGACGGCGGAGGTTCGGCTGTGGGAGAGGGGGAGCGAGAGAGAGGAGAGGAGAGCCGGGGGAGAGTGAGAGAGAGCAGGGGGGAGGGCGTGGCGTCGTCCAGGGCGTCGAGCGAGGAGGGGAGGCCAGGCAAGCAGGCGAGCAGGTGGCGTGGCGCGGTGGCGCACGCGCGCGCCGGCCACACTCCCCTCCCTCTGTCGGGACGAAGACGACAGAGGAGGGAGGTGGGCTGGGCCGGCTGCTGGCTGGGCCAGCCAGCTGGCTGGGCCGCACAGTGGAGGAGCCCAGGTAAGCTCCTCCTGTTATATATTTTCTTTTTTTTAATTTCTGACATTTGTTTGATTTAAATAATATATTAAATCATTTATTTAACTTATGCCAATTTTTGCAGGAGCTATTTATATTATTCCAGAGCTCTTTTATAATTGGCATAATATTTGGGCATATATTAATATATATAATTAATATATTTCCAATGCAAATATTTATGCATTTATTCCAAATGACCAAAATAAATGTCCATGAGCCACTAAAAATATTGGTTTGATTTTTATCTCTGTCCAATATTTTCAGAGAGCAACATGAGCATTTTCTTGGACCCTTTTGGAGAAATTTTTACTTGGGTCATTTTCAAAATGGTTCTGAGGGTTTCACAGATCCCCATTTCAAGTTTCTGATGAAAGAGTAAACATGATGCAACACTCTAATGCATGACTAGCTAGGGTGTGACACCGTGTCATGGATGTATAGTTCGCGCCACCATTAGAATGCGCCAACATCTGTCCGTGCCATGATGCTCGTTGAATATATGTGCAAACCGCCGTTTTTACGGACCAATTTACATCAACATGACGCGGTTGATTCGCCCGTCCGCGCGGCTTACTGCACCTGAGATTGACTCGCCCGTCCATGCTGGCTTACAACGCCGTGACTAGTTCGACCGTGATTGATTTCAGCTTTACCGTGGTGATCATCACTCCGCAGTGGATATTTTATGGCCTAACATATCAGGTGAAATCCATCCAGTATATATTTTTCTATTACACATTGCTTTCTTTAAAAAAGAAATTACTCTGACTTGCATGTTTTCTAATGCAGGACACGTTGTCTGCTACAAAAGGGATTGTTATATCACTGAGCCGTTGAATGACTCATACCGGTTTATATCATGGTCAAATATGGAGAATCTCAAGACAACTCCTCGAGTCGTCTTAAGACTCGGGGGCTATGATAACATGACTTAGCAAATGTTGTCGGTTTTCAGTGAATTCAAGAACTCCGGTTCATTGGAGGAAAAAATAACCTAGCCCTGGAGGCTACTGCCCTATTGGTGAAAATTTAAAAGGCCGTCAGAAGATTTCTGGCTTAAAAAGAAGGATTTCGGTTCAAAATCCGACTCATGGGAAATCTGTCTCCCACAAAGCACTGAAGCTCTCAATATCCGGTTTAAAATTCCGGCTCAAGAAGAATTTATCTCTCGTAAAAGTTTGAGTTCTCAGAAAAAATTAAAGGTTGCCAAAGAGAACTTGTTGCTATGATGCATGGTTCAAACATGGGAATCCTGCCTTATGGGCTTATCTTGGTCACTTTGGAGCTTCCTGCTCATCGAGCATAGCTGTGAATATCCCTCTTGATCGACTCAACGCCACACTCTTAAGTATGTCACTTGGGGGCTTCCTGTTCAAACATAGGCGTATTCGACCAAAGAGAACATAGCGTTACTACCCTCTTGACCAGGTTATCTTGTTCAAATATAGGCGTATTTGACCAAAGAGAACATAATCTTTCCGGGTCATCCTACCTGTAACCAGCTGCTTCAACTCCATCAGGTAATCCTGATTGACCCGCCGAAGTCTTAACGATCAATCTTTATGGCGTATTTGACCAAAGATCTGAGCTTGTTATGGTTAAAACACCGGTTTGTCATGTGAGAGCACGGCTTACATATAGTCAGGATAGATCCAGGCTTCATAAGCCACCTTCCTTGAAACTTGGATAAATCGGCCCATGATGCATGCTGCTACTCTGGCCTCGCGTACTCCCGATAAGTCTATCTTTAAACAAGACCTGACTTTATCTAGGTTCAAATGTCAATTGGGTACTGTGAGTGCCGGCTCACGGAAAGCACGTACTTTCCAGTGGCTCAGGCTATTTTCATCAAAGAAGACACTTTGGCATGGCGGCCTACAAAAGCCTCGCATTTTTTGATTTCTTATTATTTCGTCTCTGTTTCGCCATTTGGTTTTACAAATCGGCCAAGCTGCCCTATTTATGGCTCATATTTGAAGCATCTTTTGGGTCCCGATAACCCACCAGGATGGCAGACTCTAAGTCGCCAGAGAATAATAATTTTATGATTAGAGTTATAGCTCTAAAAACTCTAGCCGCATGGAGCTGATAAGCCGGCAGTCTAAACACACAACACATGAACCAGTTTTCAAACCGGGTTATATTATTCAAATATTTAATAGCCAACATGGCCGGATTTTTATTATGGTTATCAATAACCAATATTATGATTGAGGTTTTCAAAGTCGCTTCAACACAATGGCTATTATTTTATCAATGGATATAATTTATTCTACAATGGAAGGAATAGTCCCGAGTCGCTGCAGGCTTACGACCAGGCACTTGGGGGCTACATTATTCAAGTTGAGATTACATCAAATATGCAAGTCCCATGTCACTGCCAGCATGCACCATGACACTTGGGGGCTAATGCAAAGTCCTTTTTACTGGCCTTATTGAAGACCCGACTCATCACATCATAATGAGCCGACCCTTGGGGGCTACCAATTGCTCCTGTCAACAATTCAAGGTACACAAGTCTTAAATCCATTATATTGAAAGGTCCACTACTCAGTTGGAAGAGTACAAAGCTCTTAACCTTATGGACGTGGGTTCAAACCCATGGAGAGGATTACATCATATGATATTATTTTCAATGAAGTATATATAAAGTCCCAGCTTAGTATTATCTTACCAAGCCGGCCCTTGGTGGCTACACGTTGCTGTTCAAGTCTACATGATCATATCTACAAAGTCCCTGCTCATTATTGCATAATGACCCGCCACTTGGGGGCTACATATATGGAGTATTCAGTTTTTACTAGTGACTGAGATGAACAAAATGGTTTTCTTCAAAGTGGCAGTATTTATATCGAAGCAAGTCTTAAGTCATCACTTAGTTCTGCTCAAGACTTGGGGGCTACATGTAATATGGATAAAAGGGAGAAAAATCTTCAAATTCTCAGTTTTAAGCAAACCAGATTGACCCGGTGTCTGCAACAATTAAGACCCGATGTCGGTAGCAATTATGACTCGGCATCATCTGTTTATAATCTGGCGATTTTGGTAATCATAAATTGGCAAGATCTACATCTTCAAGCCGGCTAAAAATCAGATGAGTATTTTAAGACCAATATTTTTAAGCATTGGGAGCTGAATCAAATGAATTATTCTGTGAGAAACCAATATGAGCAAATTGATTATGAAGCTGGTCTATTAACCTGGATTTTCCAGGAGAAGAGAATGACAAGGACTTAAGGATGATCAGGTACCGGTTCAGAAAACTTTTAACCCGGAGCACAACCTGTCTATTTTGTTCTTGTGTTTATTTTGCAGGATCAGTTTAACATGGATAAATCTAAAATTAAACTAGGGGGCTAATGTTGGGGATATGCCCCGCGGTATGACCCGTCCGGACTTGGCGACTCACTGGTGACCCGCCTTGACTTGGCAACTCACTAAGTGACCCGCCCGGATCTCTCCACTCACTGATGACCCGGCTAAGCGAGGTGACTCATTGGTGACCCAGTCGGCGGGTCAGAGGAGCGACAAGACCCGGTGACCCAGTAGGCGGTTCATGGAAGGCCGGATCATGTTATGGTGGGCCGGCTTAAGAAGAAAGCATAAGGAATATTCCCTTACAAAGGAAGAAAGACTAGGACTCCACTTGTAATAGAGTAATCCTAATCCTAATAGGACTAGTCATGTAAGCCGCCCCTTCAACATATATAAGGAGGGGCAGGGCACCCCGAGAGGGACAAGTTAGACAAGGTTCATAAGTCTAGAGAGAATAAAAGTCAATAGCTCTCGAGATAGAGCACGCCTGTAATTGTGATAATCATCATCAATATCAATGAAGCAGGATGTAGGCTTTTACCTCCACCGTGAGGAGCCGAACCTAGGTAAAAACCTCGTGTCTCTCGTCCCACTCAACCCCTCTCGAGCTACCACATAGATGCGTCGCCCTCGCGACTAAGTACTGACACTAAGGACATCTGCCGTGACAAATCCACGACATCCTGGTTGTGTGCGTAGTCCCGAGGATATGGTTTATTACTTCTCTGAAAAATATTTTCCTACTCATATGAAACAAGCTGCCTTACAGGAAATATTTAACTTTGTGCAAACTAAAGAAGAGAGTCTCCCACAAGTTTGGGGGAGGCTTTGCCAGTTACTTAATGCTTTACATGATCATCCTCTTAAGAAAAATGAAATACTTGATATCTTCTATAATGGACTAACCGATGCTTCTAGGGACTTCCTAGATAGTTGTGCTAGTTGTGTTTTCAGGGAACGAACTATTGCTCAAGCTGAAGAATTATTGAATAACATATTGAAAAGTTATGATGATTGGACTATTCCTGAACCACCGCCTAAACCCACTCCGAAGAAGAGGGGTATATTATATCTTAGTCCTGAAGATATGCAAGAGGCAAAGAAATCTATGAAGGAAAAAGGTATTAAAGCCGAGGATGTTAGAAATTCACCTCCTATTGAAGAAATACATGGGCTTAATACACCACCAATGCCTAAGGTGGTAGAGGTAAATTCTCTTATGAAGTTTAATGAAAATGATAATCCTGACAATATGCACCCTAGTCAATGCCTTTATGAGTTTGAAAACTACATTAGAAAACAAGATCACTTCAATGCTAATGTTATGAAACAATTGAAATGCAATTCTGATATGATTGCTCGCTTGAGTGACTTTTTATTTAGAATATCAAATGATGTTAGAGGTGTTGGAAAACATGCTTCTATGGTTCAAACTCAACTAGAACAAGTTGCTAAATCTCAAAGAGAATTGCTTGATGAAATGAATCATAATATGTATGACTTTGCTGTTAGAGTTGCGACTAGAGGAGGTAAAATGACTCAGGAACCACTTTATCCTGAGGGAAACCCTAAAATAATTGAACAAGATTCACAAAGAGCTAATACTAGTGCACCTAGTTCTTCTAAAAAGAAAAAGAAAATGGAGAATGATAGGATTTCACATGCTCCTAGTGAACCTGAAATAGAGAAACCTCCTGACAATGAAAATGAAACTTCTATCTTAGATGCTGAAACTCAATCTGGTAATGAACACTCACCTAATGATAATTAAAAAGATAATGATGAGGTTCATGAAGACTCTCAACCAACAAGTGATAAAGAACCAGATAATGATGTTGAGATAGAACCACCTATTGATCTTGATAACCCACAACCTAAAAATAAAAGATATGACAAAAGAGACTTTGCGGCTAGGAAACACGGTAAAGAAAGAGAACCATGGGTTCAAAAACCTATGCCTTTTCCACCCAAGTCAACTAAAAAGAATGATGATGAAGAATTTGAATGCTTTGCTGAGATGCTGAGGTCAGTCTTTTTGCCTACTCGCTTGGCTGATATCTTGAAAATGCCTCCTTATGCAAAGTATATGAAAGACATCATCACAAATAAGAGAAAAATACCGGAAGCTGAAATCTCCACTATGCTTGCTAATTATAATTTCAAAGATGGAGTACCAAAAAAACTTGGAGATCCAGGAATACCAACTATACCTTGCTCTATCAGAAAGAATTATGTGAAAACTGCTTTGTGTGATTTTGGAGCTAGTGTTAGTGTTATGCCTTTCTCTTTATATAAAGGACTTGACTTGAATAAACTGACACCTACTGAAATATCTTTGAAAATAGCTGACAACTCAACTGCCATACCTCTCGGTATCTGTGAGGATGTGCCTGTTGTTGTTGGTAATGTTACTATTTTGACTGACTTTGTTATACTTGAGATGCCCGAGGATGACAACATGTCGATTATCCTTGGTAGACCCTTCTTAAATACTGCAGGGGCTGTTATGGATTGCAATAAAAGCAAGGTCACTTTTCATATCAATGGTAATGAGCATACAATCCACTTCCGAAAGAAACATTTCCAAGTGAATGGTATTAATATTATTGAAAAATCTCCGACAATCAGTATTGGAAGTTTTCAAATACATCTACCTACTGTCAAAAAGAAATATGAAATACTAATTGTTGGGGAAATGCATATCCCCATTGAGGTACTTAGTGATTTACAGAAGTTCTTCTGTTTCATGCTAACCGAAAGTGGTTGTTAATAAGACTTGATCAACCTTATTAATGAATCATTTTTGAACGGTATGAAGTTGATGAATTTAGTAAGCACTACTTCCTGTCCTTACCTTTTACGCTCTGTTTTTATTAGTTAAATAAAATAAAATGCCATGTTTTGTCTATTTTCCGAATTCCCGTAAATAAAAAAATGACCCAAAAATAAAAGTTCTCAGAATGCCCTGAAAATTTTATATGATTTTTTTCCTGAATATTTAAGAATTTTTGGTGCAAAAATAATCAGAGGGAGGTGCACTAGGTGGGCACAACCCACCTAGGCGCGCCAGCACCCCCTAGCGTGCCCTGGGGGGTTGTGGTCCCCACGTGCCCCCCTCACTTATCTCTTCGTCCCACATTGTCACCTACCTCCAGAAAAAAATCACTCTCCCTCTCTCTCCCGAGTTCTTGCTCATTTTGCTGCCATTTTTGATCTCTTTGCTCGTAGCTCCATTTCCGAAACTGTTCGGGAGATTGTTTCTTGGTATGTGACTCCACCATTTTACCAAATAGTTTTTGTTTTAGTGGTTTATACTTTGAATAATTAGCTACTCTTGGTGTTGTTGTAGATGTGCTTTCATGTTGAATTCTTAGTGTTCTAAGTAGTTTGAATGCTTGTTATGGCTTCTATGTATCCCCACGAGTAGTTGCTATCAATCTTACAAAGTTTTGTTGACAAATTTTTGTCACTCCAAAAATTTTATTGTCAGAAAATTGTACGCGGACATGAAGAACCTATTTGGAAGGAGTTCTTCGAGGAGACGATCTTCGGGGGCATCCTCTAGTGATAGTTCTGCCCGCCGGTCTTACGTTGAACCAAGTGAAAGTTCCATGCGAGATGCAGCCACCAAAACATGCTTACAGCCTTGCGATGAGTATATGATGCAGGTGGGCATCAAGGACGAATTTGAGAAATATGTTCACAATGCCGGTCTCGGTCCCTACCTATCAGATAAGTGTGCACAACACCATCTTCTCACTAAATCATTTGTCAAAGGATTTAAATATTTTCCACATGAGTCTAGGGTGTCATTTATGCTTTATGATGAACCATTTACTATTCCACTAGAGAATTTTGCTTACTATTGCAAACTTCCATTTTGGGGTTCACTTGATGAGCCAGCAAAGTCTGAGTATGAGTCTTTCTTGACTAACCTTTGTTACATTGAAAATAGGGGAGTGAGACAAGGAAGAATAAAGAGCATTCACTTTCCCGAAATTTAGTACCTTGCATTATTTAACGGGAAATGCATAGTAAGCAAGCAAGACTATAGCATACTTTGTTCGCCGGACTTGAGCCTCATTCACACCGCTCTCACTGGTGAAAGGAATTATAAGCTTGGAGCGATCGTTGCATGTAGACTTCAGAATAATGCCAAAAGTGGCTGGTTCTATGGTGGAATTTATGCCACATGTTTATCATGAGGGCTGGGTGTTTCACCTTTGCCCTTTGACCCTATCCTACCCACTCGATATTTAGATTTTGATGCTCTAAAAGAGCATAAGATTCTCTTGGGAGGGGCTAATAATTTCACTTATAATTTGTTGTTAACCAATCACATGTTGTGGACACATATTTGCCTGCGCCCACTCTCTTTGATTATGACAACAAGGAAAGATATTTTGTTCTTGAGAGTGAGGCCCGAGCTCAAAACACAGCAGTATTGGCGGCATGGCGTGCTGAGGCCTCCACACCGAGAGCCTCTGTGAGCTACCACACAGACTACTACCCTCTAGGCTACAGATTCATTGCCAACTTAGGCCAAAAGCCTAAGCTTGGGGGAGTACGTGTTCTCACCGACATTATATTCATGTTCACATATCATTTCATTTGTCAGTGGTCACACTTTTTCATTGTATCATCCATGCATAGATTTGCTTTCTTGCTTTCTTCTTGTGTGTTTGAACAACTTTACAAAAAACCAAAAAATTAGTTGTAGTAATTTACTTTCTATGCATGCTTAGTAGTAGCATTAAAAAGAAAATCAAAAAAGATTCCCTTGTTCTTCTTTTGCTTGTTGGGAGCTTTCCCGTGTAAATAGTTTTTCTTGTTTTTGCTTATTATTTACTTATTGAAGAAAAACCAAAAACTCCAAAAATATTTCAGTGTGTTTCTCTAAATTTCTTTTATTTTATTCGAGTTGTACCGAGGAGAAGACCATGATGAAAATGTTGAGTGGCTCTCATTTGAATAACTGTTGAACTAATAAGAGCCCATTTTACCTTGTCTTCTGCTTTTGAATAAAATGTTTTGCAGATTCCAGCTTAGTCCATGGCACTCTTCCACTATTATTATTTTCATATCATTCGGTCATGCAAGTGAAAGGAAATAATGACAACATTCGATGAACTGGCCGTGGCAAAGAGAAACTGGTATGAACTCGACTTGTCTTGTTGGTGTAAATATGTTTAACCTAGTGCCTGTGCTTCATCCCATTATGATTAAACATGTTTGCAATGACAATTAGAGATTATAGTTTCTCAAGCCATGAATAAGTAGCTGGGAGTGGATAATGATTTATCTTGGATATCAACATAGCGTTAAAATGATTGTGATGTAGTATGATGATATGGTATCCTCCTCTGAATGTTCGAGTGGCTTGACTTGATACATGTTCACGCATGTAGTTGAATCAAAACCAACATAGCCTCTATAATGTTTATGTTCATGGTGTCCATATCCTACTCATGCTAGTTTCCAATGTTACGTATGCATAATGCCTGGTTATGATCGTTGTTGCTCTCTAGCTGGCCGCTTCCTAGTCTTAAAGTGCTAGCCTTCGCCTGTACTAAGTGGGAACTCTGCTTGTACATCAAAAACCTTGAACCCAAAGTTTTTCCAGACGAGTCCACCATACCTACCTATAGACTGTATTACCCTGCCGTCCTAAGTAAATTTGCATGTGCCACCTCTAAAAACTTCTAAAAAATTATCCGTTTAGTGTGCCTAGATCGTTCATGGAACGACAGGTGGTGGTCAATATCTTCCGTGCTAAGCACATTATCCTCAGGCAGAGTGTTTATTCACTCACCATGGCATGACGAAATGGGCGGTAATAGGTGAGGGAGTCCTGGATTAGGGTGTGTCCGGATAGCCGGACTATACCTTCAGCCAGACTCTAGGACTATGAAGATACAAGATTGAAGACTTCGTCCCGTGTCCGGAAGGGACTTTCCTTGGCGTGGAAGGCAAGCTTGGCGATACGGATATTCAGATCTCCTACCATTGTAATCGACTCTATGTAACCCTAACCCTATCCGGTGTTTATATAAACCGGAGGGTTTTAGTCTGTAGGACAACATACACATCAACAATCATACCATAGGCTAGCTTCTAGGGTTTAGCCTCTCTGATCTCGTGGTAGATCTACTCTTGTACTACCTATATCATCAATATAAATCAAGCAGGACGTAGGGTTTTACCTCCATCGAGAGGGCCCGAACCTGGGTAAAACTTCGTGTCCCCTGCCCCCTGTTACCATCCGACCTAGACACATAGTTCGGGACCCCCTACCCGAGATCCGCCGGTTTTGACACCGACATTGGTGCTTTCATTGAGAGTTCCTCTATGTCGTCGCCATCAGGAAGGATGCCTCGCCCCGTCTTTAAAGACGGCACCGTTGCTAAGGGAGCTTTGGTTGTCAGCCAAACCCTCCAGCTAGGTGGTTTTCTTATGACCGCCTGTTCGGCTTCTACGCCGACGATGACCTCTCGAGCCATCGAAAACAATCTTCATCTCAGTTTGGAACTCGCTGGGCAGTTAGATCCAATGGAGCTTTCCTCCATAAACGAGCTCTTGGATCGCTTCGCCGCCCTGGGAATCGCTACGGATTATGACCAGATTGGGCCCAAAACCGATCTGAGAGAGATTAACTCTCCCCAAGTCACCCACCACGTTGCCATGGTAGAGGGATAGTGCAGCGACCCTTCGTCTATCTTAAGGACTCGCTATGTCCGGATTCCCGATCCCTCCAAGCCGGATTCATTGGACAACACCCAAGGATCCAAATTTTCAAGTTCAGAAATTCCCCGGCTTCTGAGCCGCAGACGAGGTGAGGCTTCGGATTTAACTCCACCCACCCACCCCAACATATGCGATCTATCCAAAATCAGGCAAGAGCCCAACGAAACAGTACATCATTACTAGGCTAGATTCCTCCTGGTTAAGAACAGGCTAAGAGACTACCGCGAGGAAGACACAATCTTAATCTTCTGCAATAATTGCACGGACAAGGGAATACTCAACGCCATAAGTCGCCGTGATATCACACGCTTCGCTGACTTGGCGTCCATTGTACGAAAATACTATGCGATGGAAAGCGCCTGGAAAACCAAAATAAAATTTTGGGACAATCCGACCCTAAATAAAAACCCAGTCCGAAATAAAAGGGTGCAGCATAACCAGACACCCAGGTCAGATACTAAAAAGCAAAAACCCTCTATAGGGCATGGAACCGTTCTGGAAGGATGGCTTAACGGACCCTGTAAAATCCACAACACAGAGGACGCCACACCAACTCACAGCCTTAGAGCATGTTGGATACTCCGGCAGGTGGCCAAAATTGGCGAAAACCTCCTAATTCCGAAGGCCACAGAAAGCCACCCCAGAAACACCCATACAGTATTAACAGTCTTCGAGACTTCCGCATCAAATAATATGCGAAAAAGGACACTCCGTAGCCTTGCCAAAGTCTATCAAGTAGCAACAATAAACCCATGAAGTGACACGACTATTACCTTTAACGCCAGTGATGAACCTAGATTCCGAACAGCCCGAGCACCAGCCGCATTGGTCCTCAGCCCAATAGTGGACGACTTTCGTCTTACCAAGGTACTCATGGACAGCGACAGCGGATTGAACCTCATTTACGAGGAAACTCTTCATAAAATGGAACTAGACTGGAGCCGAATCGAGCGAAGCAGCACAACCTTTAGAGGGATAATCCCCAGTCGGGAAGCGCGCTGTACAGGAAAAATCACACTAGATGTGTTGTTCGGCACACTGGATAATTACAGGTCCGAAGAGATCACGTTCCATGTGGCTCCGTTCAGCAGCGGTTATCACGCTCTGCTAGGGCGGGAAGCGTTTACAATCTTCCAAGCAATACCCCATTATGGGTACATGAAGCTCAAAATGCCCGGGCCTAACGGGATCATCACTCTCGCTAGTGATCCGGACATAGCACTCCGCACCGAAAACAAGACAGCCGCACTGGCCCTCGAGGCACTATCTGAAGCCCTAGCGGCTGAGGAACTGACTGCGCTATGCTCTACGGTGAATAGGGATGATGTGGTACCCGACAAAAGATCAAAGTCCACCTCCTTTAAACCGGCGGACGAAATAGTCAAATTCCAAGTCCATCCAACGGACCCAAATAAAACAGCTTCCATCGGGGCACAGTTAAACCCTGATGTAGACGCCGTACTGCGAGAGTTCCTACGAGAAAACTGGGACATTTTCGCCTGGCACCCTTCAGACATGCCAGGAATCCCACGCAGGCTGGCCGAGCACAGCTTAAATATCCAAACAGGATTCAAACCTGTCAAACAGGCTCTTCGGCGTTTTTCCGAACCTAAGAGACAGGCTATGGGAGAGGAGCTAGCAAAGCTATTGGAGGCCGGATTCATCAAAGACATAAAACATCCGGATTGGCTAGCAAACCTGGTGATGGTACCAAAGAAGGACAAATCCTGGCACCTGTGCGTTGATTTTAAAGACCTTAACAAGGCTTTCCCAAAGGATCCCTTCCCCTCCCCCGCATCGATCAAATTATCGACGCTACCATAGGACACGATTCGTTGTATTTCCTCGACGCATATTCCGGCTACCATCAAATCAAGATGGCAGAATCAGACCAATCCGCAACAGCATTTATCACACCATACGGCCCATTCTGCTTCAACACAATGCCCTTCGGGCTCAAAAACGCCGGCGCAACATATCAGCGCATGATTCAGACATGTCTGGCAAGCCAGATCGGCAAACAAGTAGAGGCGTATGTAGATGATGTGGTCGTCAAAACAAGACATGTCGAATCTCTAGTAGACGACTTGAGGCTCACATTTGATAACCTCCGAACATACGACATCAAGCTCAACCCGGAAAAATGCATTTTCGACATTCCAGCCGGAAAGCTCTTGGGCTTCATTGTATCCGATAGAAGAATCGAAGCAAATCCAGCCAAGATCCGAGCTCTGTCGCAACTGGATATCCCAAAGGACCTCAAACAAACACAAAAGTTAACCGGATGCGTGGCAGCTCTAAGCCGCTTTATCTCCCGCTTGGGAGAAAAGGCCCTACCCCTTTACCGCCTCCTTCGGCGCACCGAACACTTCGAATGGACGGATGCAGCCACGGCCGGACTCGAGGAGATAAAAGCCATACTCGCAACAAACCCAGTCCTGGCCACGCTAAATATTGGCGAACCAATGCTATTATACATTGCAGCAACACATCAGGTTGTAAGCGCAGTGCTCGTCGTCGAACGAGAAGCGGATGGACACAGATTCCCCCTTCAAAAGCCGGTCTATTATGTGTCCACTGTCCTCACCCCTTGCAAATCACGGTACCCGCACTATCAAAAGATCGCGTACGCAGTATTCATGCCATCCCGGAAGCTACGACACTACTTTCAAGAGTGTTCAATAACAGTAGCCTCGGAAGTACCACTTAACGATATTATAAACAACCGTGACGCAATGTGCCGGATTGCAAAATGGGCCATTGAGCTCCTCCCGTTCGACATAACTTATAAGCCACGGCGAGCCATCAAGTCGCAAGTCTTGGCCGACTTCGTCGCAGAATGGATGGAGGCCGAACTCCCTAAAGAGTATGGCACATATTCAAATTGGATCATGTACTTCAGCGGCTCCAAGATGTTAGCCGGACTGGGGTCTGGCGTCATTTTGACGTCCCCCACAGGGGACACAGTTCAATATGTACTCCAGATTATGTACACAGACTCCAACAACGCAGCCGAATATGAGTCCCTTTTACATGGTCTCCGGATGGCAGTATCCATGGGTATTCAACGCCTAGAGGTGCGCGGGGACTCCAACCTCGCAATATCCCAAATAAATGGAGACTTCGATGCCAAGGATCCAAAAATGGCAGCCTACCGCAACACCATCCTAAAAATGTCAGCTCGGTTCGAGGGGCTTGAATTTCATCATATAGCCCGGGAAAACAATCAGACGACAGATGTCCTGGCATGCGTCGGCGCAAAACACGATATAGTCCCCCCAACATCTTCTTGGAAAGGTTGTTCAAGCCATCCGTAGTATGGGAAGGGGAGCCGAACAATAACACCCTGGACCCAACCGCACTGCCCGACACCGAAAAATCTGACACAATCGGAGGCTCTGCCAATGAAATAACACCTTCAGCCCACGTAATAATGGCCATCATCGCCCCGTGGACAGAACCATTCCTCGCCTATCTCACCAGGCAGGAACTCCCCGAGGACCAAAATGAGGCACGCTACATAGTGCAGCGATCTAAAGCCTACAAAGTCCATGAGGGAGAGCTTTATAAGAAAAGCACTACCGGAGTCCTTCAAAGGTGCATCTCCAAAGAGGAGGGGCGGAACCTCCTGGCTGAAATTCATGCCGGACTGGGCGGTCATCACGCTGCAGCTCGGTCCCTTGTAAGCAAGGCCTTCTGTACAGGCTTTTATTGGCCGACGGCCCGGGCAGACGCTCAGGACTTAGTCCAACGATGCACCAGTTGCCAGCTCTTTGCAAACCAAAGCCATATGGCACCCACCGCCCTCCGAACTATCCCCATTACTTGGCCCTTCGCAGTCTGGGGGCTTGACATGGCTGGACCCCTTAAAGGCGGAACCCACAAGCACAAATACTTACTGGTCATGGTGGATAAGTTCACCAAATGGATAGAAGCCAAGCCTGTTAAGATGGCCGAATCCGGACCTGTGATAGACTTTATATCCGGGGTTGTACACCGTTACGGCGTTCCCTACAGCATCATCACTGACAACGGCACGAACTTCACGGCCGACGAGGTAAAACTCTGGTGCAAAAACATTGGTATCAAGCTTGACTATGCTTCCGTCTATCACCCACAAACCAACGGCCAGGTCGAGCATGCAAATGGTCTTATCATGAGCGGCATTAAACCTAGATTAGTGCGGTCCCTCAAGGATTGCACCACCGGATAGAGGAGCTTGACTCCGTACTCTGGGGGCTGCGAACCACGCCGAATTGCACCACCGGATACACACCATTCTTTATGGTGTACGGCGCAGAGGCAGTTTTGCCCTGCAACATAATTCATGACTCACCTCGAGTGCGCATGTACAAAGAAAGAGAAGCCGACCTCGATCGGCAGGACAGCTTAGACACATTGGAGGAGGAGCGTGATGTGGCAAAAGCCCGTTCCGCATTCTATCAACAGCAGGCTCGAAGATACCAAAGCAGAGAAGTACGGGCCAAAAATTACAATGTTGGCGAATTAGTTCTACGACTACCGGACAAGAAAAAGGACAAACTCAAGCCCAAGTGGGAAGGTCCCTTCATAATTGACCAAGTCCTGACTAGTGGAGCGTACCGCCTACGAGACGCATTGGATAACCGACTCGAGCTGAACCCATGGAACACAGCCCGTCTCCGAAGATTCTACGCCTAAGCTCCGGACTCTATGTTCGTCTCCTTCCTCTATCCATTTTTTATATATTTTCTGTGTTGCATTTCACTTCTTCTTCCTTCTCTCTCTTATAGCCCTTAAAGGCTCATAAAGTGACACGCCATCCGCGCTCATTAAACTTGGGGGCTTCTTTAAACAGAAGCTTATTCATACGGGATTCATGCCCAACACATGTGTCACACTTCTGCATGTACCTTTTATTCACCATTATATGCATCAATATGACTTAAGTTTTGGCCAAGCTGGGTTGCCTGGCTCCTGTGCTTACCCCTACGTTCCCGATTGTTCGGCTAGGTGGTAAAGGGAGCACCTCTGCGATTGTTACTGCCGGGTCAGCCGGACGTGTACCTCAGACTGGGTGAAGCCGAAAGCTAGCGTTCTTAAGGGAATATTCGGTCGGTGAATTGAAGATGATCCTTTTTATTTTTATCTATATGCCCCCAGATGTTTTTCCTGTGTTTCTTTTCACAGCATGGACATGCACTTTAGGGCATGCCTCCCAGAAAGGAACCCCTAACGGAACTATTCTCCCTGGAAGATGTTTCTTACTAACCATGTAATATAACATAACTAGTCGGGCACTTGTCTGTTCACGCACTAATGACCCCTACGCCTGGTCTCCATGCATTCCCCGGTTCTTATATAACTGCATGGGAATTCGGACACACTCCGGACCGTCAGGTCCCGAGGCTGAAGCGAAAAGGTCGGCCATGAAAAACGATCTACAATCCGGCTAGAAGGCATCATAAATGTCAATTACATTACATAGTCATTTTGACTGATCGTATTCCTCTTCAGTACCATCTAACAGGCTGTCTAATTTACAGTCCTGCTGGGAATACTTTGCGGCCAACTCTACTTGGTCGTATACTAAGTTTACAGGGATCTCCTTCCCATCAGGCCATATAGGACCGACCTCGGCCATGTGGTTGGGGTCAGCCTTTGCGTACTGCGTCTTCACCATGGCCAAGGCCTCCCTAGCGCCTTGACGGCAGGCTGATATCTTCCACAATCGAAAGCGCCGCCGTGCTCCTGTTAGCTTCTCCGCAAGCTCTCCAAAACCTTCGGGCATGGAGACGGATGGCCACAGGGCCTGGGCGATGCCTCGCATGGCCTGCCGAACTCGATCGAGCAGTTGCGACAGCTCGGGAAGAAGGTCACCTGTAGAACCGGGCATCTCCTCTGCAGGACGACCTGTCAGCACACCGACAGACATTGCTCTGTTAGTCGACTTCCTCGCTGAACTTTCTTTCAAAAGGTTCGTTCAAGCACTTACTAAATATGCCGCGCCGAAGCCGCTGATTCTCCTTCGCGGAGTCTGACAGCTGGGCACGAACATCTTTCAGCTCGACGCCCAGCTTGGTGTTGGCATCTCGGAGATTGTTCTTCTCCCCCATCACCTTTAACAGCACCCTCTCACCAGCTTTTAGCTAGCGTAAGAGGTGTTGCCGGATCCAATCCGGCGCCATCTGCAATTTCATTTGTCAGAATTCGTACCAAAGCTGTGCTTTGCAAAATACTTATCTTTCAAAGTGTATATTACCTGAGGGGGCCTCTTTAGGCTCCCCTGCCGCGGCCAGTGTGGCCTCAAGTTGGGCTTTGCACTCTTCCATATCCTTGGACAGTAGGGAATTCTTTTCCGTAAGAATCTGCATAATAAATGATCCTTAAATCAGCTATTTTAACTGTTCCAAGTCTCGGGGGCTACTGGTATATATAGTTACCAAAATTTTCTTACCCGTATGTCTTTTACATATTGCTCCGTGGCTCTGGTTAGACCATTTTGAGCGGCACGGAGATACGCATCTCCCGACTTAAAGGCATCTAACGCCTCTTGGGAGAAACAAGTGTCGCGAAGAATTGTCCGGCGACGCTTGTGCTTCATGGCACTCTCCACCTCAGAGTTGGTGGCAGACAACCTGTCCACATCCTCCGTCGGAGGAGCGTCCGGTGCACGCCTTGTGTTCGGCCCTGCTTCTGGGCCAGGCTTTGGAGCCTGGCTGGTGGAGGCGCGATTGGCGGTCTCTCCGAATATAGTTCGGCGAGGTCTCTTTGTCCTGAAGAGTGCTCAAGTGTTAATATGCCCTGAAGGTACGACACCTGGGATAAACTGATGCGCCATACCTTTGCACTGACGCCCCGGTCCGGACTGCCCCTCTTTTCTGCCCACGGGGCCCTGCGGCCCCTCGTTGGCTTGTCGCCGCAGGTTCGGCCTCCTGTTTCTGGGAGGCCAGGATTAGCCCTGGATAATCGGCCGTAATGGCCACCAGGGCGTTGTCCTTGCTCAATTGATGGAACACTCCATCAATCAGATCCACCGAAAGCTCCAGATCCTCTTGTGAGTCCGGGTCAAGGGACCGTCCTGGGTCCTCGGGTTGTGGAGGAGGGCTGTTCATTTCTTTAACAGCCTGGCGCAGTTCCTGCGTCGAAATCACTACGATCAAATATTTAACAATGGGGATATAAAACGGATGGGCAAAGTTTGATCACTCACCCAGCTTGGAGGATTGTACATGGAAAATCCACCCTTTGGGTCAACACGGAGAAAATCCTCCTCTTCTCCCTTATACAAAGCGGACAGGGTCTTTACTAGAGCCGCAGCCGAATCCGGCCCCTTACGGCCGTAGCGGGTGGTGTCGTCCTCCCCGTTGAAGTCCCACATGGGGTGGCCTCTATACTGTAGCGGTTGCACCCCTCGCATGATGCATGCGGCCATGACCCCAATCATGGTTAGTCCGGAATGAGCTAACAATCTTATCCGGCTCATCAGGTAAACAACGTCCTTGTCACTTTCCCTCTGAGGGCTCCGTGGGCGCAAGCTTAGGCGCTTCTTTAAGGGAGCGTTGTTGAATTCAGGGAGGCCGATCCGGACAGGATCCGGCAGCGGGACGTCTTCTATGTAAAACCATTCCGAGGGCCAGTCTTCGGACGCCTTCTTTGGGGTTCCGGACAGATAGCCGGTCCCGGCGATGCGCCATACTTCGGCTCCGCCCACTTGATACATAGACCCCTTCTTGAAACGGGGCACGAGGCAAAATAGCTCCCTCCACAGTCCGAAATGAGCTTCAACACCCAAGAACAGCTCGCAGAGGGCTACAAAGCCCACAATATGCAGTACTGAGGCAGGCGTGAGGTGATGTAGCTGGAGGCCGTAGAACTCCAGCAACCCCCGGAGAAATGGATGGATTGGGAATCCGAGCCCCCTTATTAAATAAGGGACGAGGCACACCCGCTCTCCTTTGGTGGGATTAGGGGCACTCTCCGCTTGCTCTCCGCTGTTGTAAACGGCAAGACTGGCTCGAACCGGGATCATATAGGCCTGGGGAAGAAATCCCTTGGTCTGGAGCGTCACTAACTCGCTATGCGGGATGGAGCATCTTTCCCAATATCCAGGCTTAGGGCTGGAAGGGCGGGAGGAGGAGTCGCGACGGCTGGCCATGGTGGAATGGATCTTTGTCGAAAGCGCTCTAATGAACACTCGCGAAGGGGGAAGGTGTGGTTTGGATCTAAATCCTCGTCTCCTTAAATAGGTCAGCTTGTTTACGCGGCTGGGGGTGTGAATTTAGAAATACCCAGACCTTTCATATTCGTTTGACACGTGGGGAGCGGCCATTATTGGGCGCAGAAGCCAAGGAGCGCAACATCTACAAGAAACCGGACTTTATTCAACAGGTACATGGAATTTGGAGGAGAACCCGCCTTGCAATGCCGAAGACAATCTGTGCACCGGACTCATCGTCATTGAAGTCTGGTTCGGGGGCTACTGAGGGAGTCCTAGATTAGGGGGTGTCCGGATAGCCAGACTATACCTTCAGCCGGACTCCAGGACTATGAAGATACAAGATTAAAGACTTCGTCCCGTGTCCGGAAGGGACTTTCCTTGGCGTGGAAGGCAAGCTTGGCGATACGGATATTCAGATCTCCTACCATTGTAACCGACTCTATGTAACCCTAACCCTATCCGGTGTCTATATAAACCGGAGGGTTTTAGTCCGTAGGACAACATACACATCAACAATCATACCATAGGCTAGCTTCTAGGGTTTAGCCTCTCTAATCTCGTGGTAGATCTACTCTTGTACTACCTATATCATCAATATTAATCAAGCAGGACGTAGGGTTTTACCTCCATCGAGAGGGCCCGAACCATTGTAAAACTTCGTGTCCCCTGCCTCCTGTTACCATCCGGGCTAGACGCACAGTTCGGGACCCCCTACCCGAGATCCGCCGGTTTTGACACTGACAATAGGGATGCCCAGTCTCAAACTGCAAAATACAAAAAAGAGTTCATCTCTTACATAATCAAACAAAAACTCCCAATGGAGTCAAAACCTTTACTTTCCGCTTGGGGACCACCACTAGTGTGCTTAGCATGGAAGATGTTGATAACTGATGGTCGTGAAGTGAATGAGAAGGGTGCATGTCTCAAAATATCATTTAGCTCTGTTTTAAAAATTGAGCTCTGGCACCTCTGCAAATCACTGCTTCCCTCTGCGAAGGGACTATCTATGTACTTTTATGTTGTGTCATCACCTTCTATAAACAAGCGCCAAAAACTGAGTAGAGCACAACAGTCATGATTTATGCATTGTGTATAGCTAATTTTGGCTGCACCATGACTGGATCATTTCTACCATCAATTACAATGTTTAGTCGCTGCTTGAACTTCGGAGGTGCTCTGCATTTATGTTTTGCGGTCTCAGAAAGGGCTAGCGAGATACCATAGTTGTCATATTATATCATGGTTGTTTTGACAACATGTTGTTGTTTGAGATATCTTATTATTGCTCCCTAGCTGATCATGTCATTGATGTGAATCATTATAATCTTTAAGAGTTATTGTTGACATGGTTAGCTATAATGTTGGCTGAAAACCTGGGTGCTATTTAAGATTATTTACGCAAACAAGAGCAAAAGAGTTCGTAAAAGTTTTTCCTTCTCACTTTGAGTTTATCAACTGAATTGCTTGAGGACAAGTAGAGGTTTAAGCTTGGGGGAGTTGACACATCTCCAACGTATCTACTTTTCTCATGCTTTTCCTCTTGTTTTGGTCTCTAATTTGCATGATTTGAATGAAACTAACCCCGGACTGACGTTGTTTTCAGCAGAACTACCATGGTGTTGTTTTTGTGCAGAAATAAAAGTTCTCGGAATGGAACAAAACTTTTTGAGGATTTTTTATACAAATAAAGAGAATTTCTGGAGCCAAGACCTACTTGAGAGGGGCACCTGGGTGGGCAGTACCCACCTGGTGGGCCCGCTGATGACCCCTTGATACTATAAATTCACATATTTCCAGAAAAAAATCAAGGAGAAAGAATTATCGCGATGCACGAGACGGAGCCTCCGCCAAGCCCTGTTCTTCCTCGGGAGGGCAGATTTGGAGTCCGTTTGGGGCTCCGGAGAGGGGGATCTTCGTTCTTCGTCATCACCAACCCTTCTCCATGACCAATTCCATGATGCTCCCCACCGGGAGTGAGTAATTCCTTCGTAGGCTCGCTGGTCAGTGAGGAGTTGGATGAGATTCATCATGTAATCGAGTTAGTTTTGTTACGGCCTGATCCCTAGTATCCACTATGTTCTTAGATTGATGTTGCTATGACTTTGCCATGCTTAATGCTTGTCACTTTGGGCCTGGGTGCCATGATTTCAGATCTGAACCGTTTATGAATTCATCACTATATCCATGTTTTAGATCCGATCTTGCAAGTTATAGTCACCTACTACGGTTATGATCCGGCAACCCCAGAGTGACAACAATCGGGCCCACTCTTGGTGATAACCGTAGTTTGAGGAGTTCATGTATTCACTATGTGTTAATGCTTTGTTCCGGTTCTCTATTAAAAGGAGGCCTTAATATCCCTTAGTTTCCAATATGGACCCGCTGCCACGGGAGGGTAGGGCAAAAGATGTCATGCAAGTTCTTTTAATATTGCACGTATGACTATTTACAGAATACATGCCTACATTATATCGATGAACTAGAGCTAGTGCCGTATCGCCCTATGTTATAACTGTCTCGTGATGAATATGATCCAACAAGTCACCGATCCAATCCCTACGAACTTTTCCATATTTTTTCCGCTAAGTTACTATCGCTATCATCATTGTTACACTTGATACAAATTACTGCTACCACTATTACTGTTACCATTGTTGTTGTCGCTACTATCAAAACTATCATATTACTATGCTACTGATCATATTGCTGCAGATAATTAATCTCTAGTTGTGGTTGAATTGACAACTCAGCTGCTAATACCTTCAAATATTCTTTGGCTCCCCTTGTGTGAAATCTATAAATTTGGGTTGAATACTCTACCCTCGAAAACTGTTGCGATCCCCTATACTTGTGGGTTATCAACCCTCGTAGACCGAAAGCAGAAGCGTTAAGTAACATAGTTGATGTTGTCGAATGCCTTCGCGATCCAACCGATCAAGTATCGAACGCACGACACCTCCGTGATCTGCACACATCCAGCTCGGTGACGTCCCTCGAACTCTAGATCCAGCTGAGGCCGAAGGAGAGTTTCGTCAGCATGATGGCGTGGTGACGGTGATGATGAAGTTACCGACGCAGGACTTCGTTGTAACATCCCAAATTTTCAATTTGGAATGTTATACATAGATCATCCATGCATATCATATTTTACTGCATTTCGTTTCGTGATCCTCGAAATCCTAAGCAACTCAAGGACCCTCGAAGAGAGTTGGGGATTTTCCGGTTTTCATATTTGGGTTTTACCAAATATCGAAACGAGGATTTTTGGTTTTAATTATTTTTCTCTCCGAAAATATTTCATTTTAAAATATATGAGAGGAGATAATATGACTTCTCCCAAATAAATGAAATATTGGGGGAAAAATATTAAAATCATTTATTTGATTTATATTTGGATTTTACTTGCACGTTTTCAAAATTGCAAGTTTAAGGAAGGGCTGAATGATGAGATGAGTATGCAGTGGATGTGGCCACAGATGCCGCAAAGCAGGAGAAGTTTAAGGAAGGGCTGAATGATGATATGAGTATGCAGTGGATGGTGGCAACATTCACCAACTACAAGGAGTTGGTAGATAAGGCTCTTATGATTGAAGGGAAGCAGCAGCAGATTGAGAGCAATAAGAGGAAGTAAGGACAAGGGAGGTATAACTCAGGAGCTCAGTAGAAGCCTCGCCTAACCCCGAACTCGAGAGGACTTGTTCATAACCATGGAGGTCATAACCACACCGGAGGAGGATCGCACAACCACAATTGGTTCTAAGAATGGGAATGGGAACGGAGCCAACAACAATCAGAACCTCCAAAATCCAGCCACACCCGCCAAAAGAGACCTAAGTCATGTTACTTGCTTTAAGTGCGGGAAGACTGGACACTATGCCACGGAGTGCCCTGAAGGAAAGAATGGAAACAGAAATGGGAGCGCTGGGAAGAATCCCAATCCATTAAACAAAGGACAAGTGAACCACGTTAACATGGAGGCGGTTGAAGAGTAGCCAGACGCGGTTATAGGTAAGTTTTTGGTTAAGTCATTTACTGCTCTTGTTCTTTTTGATACTAGTGCATTGCATTCATACACATGAAAGGAATTCGTGGATAAGTTCAAACTACCAACCCAAACCCTTAGGACCCCTCTGTTAGTAAGTTCACCCGGAGTAGAGTATATGGCTAGTCGATGGCGCGACCATATACCCCTAACCATTGGCACACATGTTTTTTCGCCCGACCTAATTATCTTGGAGTCACAAGGATTAGATGTGATATTAGGCATGGACTGGATGTCAAAGTATGGAGGAAGTATTGACTGTGCTAGTAAGTCGATTAATCTCACCACCCCGAAGGGAAGAAGGATTAAGTATGTATCTAGGCATGTGCTTAGGAGGTGCCAAGTGAATACCCTCATGGGAGTTGTTCAGGAGGAAGTGCCTGTAATGAAGGATTACCCAGATGTTTTTCCAGAGGAGTTACCAGGCATGCCACCGGATTGAGACATTGAGTTTTTGATAGAGCTATTGCCAGGTACAGTGCCAATATCCAAGAGACCCTATCAGATGCCCACGAATGATCTGGAGGAGATTAAGAAACAGATCAAGGAGTTATTGGAGAAAGGTTACATTCGAAGGAGTTCATCACCTTGGGGAGCCCCAGTGCTTTTGGTTGAGAAGAAGGATAAATCCCTAAGAATGGTTGTTGATTATCGGGCCTTGAATGAAGTGACGATTAAGAACAAGTACCCACTGCCGATGATCAATGATCTGTTTGATCAGCTGCAAGGAGCTAAGGTGTTTTTGAAGATCGATTTGCGATCGGGATACCATTAGTTGAAGATTCAAGAGAATGATATACCAAAGACAACATTCACCACGCGGTATAGATTATACGAGTATACGGTCATGTCGTTTGGACTGACTAACGCCCCTGCCTATTTCATGAGCATGATGAACAAGGTATTCATGGAGTATTTGGACAAGTTTGTTGTGGTGTTTATTGACTATATAATGGTATATTCGAAGAATGAAGAGGAGCACAAGGAGCATTTGCGATTAGTTCTCGAGAAACTCAGGGAACACCAGCTGTATGCCAAGTTCAGCAACTGCGAGTTTTGGTTGAAGGAAGTCAGATTCCTTGGACATGTTATATCAGGAGAGGGTATAGCAGTAGACCCCAGCAAGGTTCAGTCAGTCACTGAATGGTTGGCACCCACTTTAGTTAGCGAGATCCGCAGTTTTCTTGGGCTCGCAGGAGACTATCGGAGATTCATCGAGAATTTTTCCAAGATTGCGAAGCCAATGAATGAACTATTGAAGAAGGATACTAAGTTTAAATGGACGAAAGATTGCAAGGCAAGTATCTAGGAGTTGAAGAAATGTTTGACTACAGCCCCAGTACTGACACTGCCAGATATACATAAGGAATTCCAAGTGTATTGCGACGCCTGTCGCTTAGGACATGGAAGCGTGCTTATGCAGGACGGGAGAGTTGTTTTGTACGCCTCGCGATAGCTAAAACACCACGAGTTGAATTATGCCATGCATGATTTGGAGCTAGCAGCCGTAGTGCATGCATTGAAGACTTGGAGGCATTACCTTATTGGAAATCATTGTGATGTGTACACGGATCATAAGAGTTTGAAGTACATTTTCACCCAGAAGGAGCTGAACCTTAGGCAGAGAAGATGGTTGGAGCTTATAAAGGATTATGATATGAAGCTTCATTATCATCCAGGACAGGCCAATGTCGTAGCAGACGCCTTGAGCCGGAAGAGCTATGCTAATACCCTAATAAGCACGGGATTGCCGAAGGAGTTAGCAGAGGATCTCCGGGAACTACGTTTGGAGATTGTTCCTAGAGGTTTTGTTGCAACAATGGAGGTACAGTCTACATTGTTGGGAAAGATTCGAGAAGCTCAGAGGGATGACAAGGAGATTGCCAAGATAAAGGAGAAAATGAGCAAAGGAAAGGCCAAAGGTTTTCGTGAGGATGAGCATGATACCTTATGGTTTGAGGACCGGATATACGTGCCTAATGACCTAGAGATCGGGAAGTTAAAACTTCACGAGGCTCATGACTCACCCTACTCGATACACCCCGGAAACACCAAGATGTATTTGGATTTGGAGGAACGTTTCTGGTGGACTGGTATGAAGAAGGATATCGCCGAGTATGTAGCCGTATATGATGTATGTCAGAGAGTGAAGGCAGAGCATGAAAAGCCAGCAGGATTGTTACAGCCTATGCCGATACCCGAATGGAAGTGGGATAAACTTGGCATGGATTTTATCACCAGTTTGCCCAGGACCAAATCAGGATATGATTCTATATGGGTAGTAGTTGATCGCTTGACCAAAGTGGCTCACTTTATCCTAGTGAAAACCACATATACACGTGCGAAGATGGCCAAGATATATATGTCCAGGATCGTATATCTGCATGGAGTTCCAAGGACCATCGTATCATACAGAGGAACACAGTTTACCTCAAAGTTTTGGCATCAGCTACACCAGACTTTGTGAACAAGATTGGAGTTCAGTACAACATTTCACCCGCAGACGGATGGACAGACCGAGAGAGTCAACCAGATTCTGGAGGACATGTTAAGAGCCTGTGCGCTAGATTATGGATCTAGTTGGGATGACAATCTGCCTTAGGCAGAGTTCTCATACAACAATAGCTACCAAGCCAGTTTGAAGATGGCACCGTTCGAAGCCATATATGGACGAAGGTGCAGAACACCATTGATGTGGGATGAAGTTGGAGACTGACAGTTGTTTGGAACAGACTTGATCAAAGAGTCTGAGGAGAAGGTTAAACTGATCCGGGATAGACTGAAGATAGCTCAGTCCAGACAGAAGAGTTATGCAGATTCGAAACGCAAGGAAGTAACCTATGAAATTGGAGATAGAGTATATCTGCGAGTATCACCCTTGCGAGGAGTGAAATGTTTTGGAGTTAAGGGAAAGTTAGCCCCGAGATTTGAAGGACCGTATCGTGTTTTGGAACAGATGGGAGAAGTTGCCTACAAGTTGGAGTTACCTGAAGGACTGTCAGGAGTTCATGATGTGTTCCACGTTTCACAGTTGAAGAAGTGTCATGCTGAGATGGCCGATATAGCATTAAGAGATACAGTACCCTTGGAGGCGATTCAGTTGGACAGTGATTTGACTTATGAGGAAAAGCCAGTTAAGATTCTTGAGTTTGCCAGCCGAGTCACCCGCAGCAAGGTTACCAAGTTTTGCAAAGTTCAGTGGAGTCACCATACCGAGGATGAAGCCACCTGGGAACGAGAGGATGACCTCCGCAAAGGCCACCCACAGCTATTTTCTAGCCAACCCGAATCTCGAGGGCGAGATTAATCTTAAGGGGGGTAGGTTTGTAACATCCCAAATTTTCAATTTGGAATGTTATACATAGATCATCCATGCATATCATATTTTACTGCATTTCATTTCGTGATCCTCGAAATCCAAAGCAACTCAAGGACCCTCGGAGAGAGTTGGGGATTTCCCTGTTTTCATATTTGGGTTTTACCAAATATCAAAATGAGGATTTTTGGTTTTAATTATTTTTCTCTCCGAAAATATTTCATGTTAAAATATATGAGAGGAGATAATATGACTTCTCCAAAATAAATGAAATATTGGAGGAAAAATATTAAAATCATTTATTTGATTTTTATTTGCATTTTACTTGCATTACAAAAATTGCACGTTTTCAAAATTGCATTTTAGGGCCAAGAAAATGTTCATCTTGTTCTAAATATTTTATTTAGACGGTGAAAATTTATTTTGGCATTTTTAGATTTTTATTTTATTTTCTAGGATTTATTTTCTGTTCGGTGGAATTATTTATTTAAAAAAAACTTCCAGCGCCGGCCGGTCCGAAGCCGAGCCGAGCCAGGCCGGCCCCAGCCCCGCGCCACCGCCTTCCCCGTCCCGTGCCGCCGCCGGACTCGGAGGAGTCCGAGCCGCCACCGCCGCCTCGACCCCCTCCCCAAGTCAGAGCCGCCGCCGCCTCCCCCCTTTAAAAACCCACCCCGGGCCCCCTGGAGCCCCGAGTCGCCGCCACCGCAGCCCTCGCCAGTCGCCGCCGCCGCAGCC